>NC_134044.1:2930298-3234861 GCF_965140245.1 Athene noctua | reverse complement strand
TACACAAGTGAGTGGTGGTAAATAAACTAGATTTTTATATTACTTCAGATTAAAACCTTTGCTCAGCATGACTTTTCTGAAGGTATGTAATCTTAACAGGTCCTGGAATAATGATATATTTTTTCTAGTTTATGTAGAAATATGATGGGGCGTCTACATGTATGTTTGCAAGAAAGGAAGAAAAACTAGCTGCTATCTAATTATTTGTTGGAATTTTTTGGTAATGGCCGTGTTTATCTCAGGTGAAGGCGCTGGTATTATACATATTTGTGTGGACTGTATCTAACAACTGTAGATAGTTCTTTGTACCACACCACTGTAGATTCTGTAGGCATGAAGGACTTTTATAGAAAGATATGCCAAAAGTATTCTGGAAATATTTTTTCTGAAGTGGATTGAAGGTTATTATGTAATTGCTGTGTAGGAAAGTATAGGAAGGTGCATCTAAATTGAAATTACGACTTTCTTATGCCATGAAAAGGTTAAAAGATTGAAGTTTGCTGTCTCAGACTCTAAATCATTAAGACTAAGATGATCAAAATGCTACCAGACACTTTCCTGTGCCAAGCAAACGGAAAGTCAAGACATGCTGCACCCTTATTGGCTAATGTGAAAATAAATTGTTTTCTTTCATCTCAAATAATAAAGCAAAGATAAGGCAGTGGTGCATGTATCAATGTACTGGTAAGTAAATTCTCTTCTCTGACTCTTGATGTAAAAGTTGTATCTTGTTATATCTTACATATTACTCTTATTGCAAGCTTCTGCTTCATGCAGAAACAAGGAGGAGCCAATATGGTATTCCTGCTAAGGCAGTGGCTTTCAGCACCTGCCAAGGTTCTTAGATTGTGGTGAAATTCTTCTTACCGTGTGACTGGCAGTATATTGTCGTTGAGATTATATCCTCCCATATCAAGAGGAAACATTCAATTACCCCTTGTCCAAAAGAAGCTGTTTGCTAGTAATGTAAAAAAAAAAAAAAAGTTATGATGGAACATAAAGAAATAAGAAGCAACATTTTTTTAATTTCATTACAAATGTCTGATAATTTTAATGTTTCTTTACTGTAGAGATGGCATAGAGTTTGCCTTCAAATACCAGAATCAAAAAGGACAAGACTATCCACCTCCTAACCTTGCTTTCCTTGAAGTGCTTAGTGAATTTTCTTCTAAACTCTTGCGACAGGACAAAAAGACTGTGTAAGTAATGTTCCACTTTCTTCTGTGGGTTTTGCTGGGCTCTGTTAATCACTGTAGTGTGTGTTTAAGCTCTCTGCTTTGAGGTTTTCACAATCTAACAGGGGCTATGGGAAGTCCCAGTGAGACATTTCACATACATAATTATTCATCAGTTTATATTTTAAAGTAATAAAAATAAATGAAGAAAAGGAGAATCAGATCCATTGATGAAGTGAGCTTGAGACCTCACAAAACAGTGTTCCTTAAAATTTCCCATGAGGCATTGGAAATAAAACGCAATCTCTTTTTCAGTCTAGAAGAAAAAAGAAATTAAATGTTAGCAGTGCAGGAAATTTATAAGCCTGTAAACACTGCAGTAACATCTGTTTCTGTTAGATATTTACATAAAATGTAAGCAGATATTTGTTGTTTATTTCAATATATTGAGTTAAACTGGGAAATAAAGGTTTGTCAAGGCTTCTGTTACTGGCACAACAGGATGGAGAAAGAGGTTGAGAGAGGACACTACTGTTGGTTAGGACAGAGCAGCATGGTAGAGACCTGTCAGGCTAAAACAAGCAGCCTGAATTTGATATGGTGAGTAATTACTGCAGATGAAATTCTGGAAATTAAATATATCAGAGGTGTTGATGATAAGATCTGAATAAGGAGCAAGAAATACTGTCTTGTGAGCAACATTTGAACAGGCTGTCAAGAGGGACTGTGGATATCAACAGAATTGGCAAAGAGAAAACTGTGTTATTAAGGGCAAGTTCATAGTAAAGACGTGCTGTCAGCATCACTGCAGAGCTAATGCTCTACATTTCTAATAGATTATATAGCAAATACTCAGGGTTTGGCCACAGAGCAGGAGAAAGGGAAAAAGGAAGAGGACTCTAGTCAAAAATCAGTCAAGCACTATGTACCCAGTGTACAAGTGAATTCTTTGAATAACTCTATGACCATTTATAAAATGTGAATGCCAGATCTCCTGATTTATGGTTATAGATATCTTTCCAGTCCATTTTCTGACCGCAGTAAGTCAAATATATCTACTCTACCTACCTCAGCTGACTCTGTCAAACTTCTCTGTAGTTTTTCTGTGAAGACATTTGTTTTAAAGGATTTTCTATTAAGGTTAACAATTATGAATATTACAGCTTTATCTGTTATAAAAAATGCATCTAGGTTAACTTTGTATAATTTTTAATGTATACACACTTGAACTAATTTAATTTTTTTATGGGATCAATAATTTGTTGATTCAGCAAACACAGTAGGAGAAAAGGTTAAACGAGCTTGAGAATTGGATGATCCTGTTGGGCTAGCTTGGCACTCAATTTTGAAACTGTTCTTCATTGTTACATCCTTGAATCTTGTCAACCTCCGTCCTATTCTTCGTGACAGGACTTAAGGATAATAGGATTTTATGACTATCTTCCTAGCTGGACTGTAGATTCTCCCGCATCTGTTAGTTTAAGTGCCATTAGCCTGATTCCTATTTAATTTATTGAAGATTATCCTTCCTGTACACTCATCATTCCTTCCACAACTTTCTACAGTGTCTAAAATTTAAAGTTACATCATTCTGTACAGTTTACGTTACAGCTTAATTAGACCTGATCCTTTGCATGAAATTCAGTACTTCAAGAGATCTTGTTCCCTCACCTTCTATGTTGCCATTTACATTTTTTTCTCGAAAGTTCTCCCACTCACACAACCACTGGCTTCTTTCACAGGAGTGTAAAGACTGCTGTGGTGGAATCCATTTCTCCTGATTTTATCTATCTTTATTGTAGTCATCTGTATCTGAGCTATTTACTTCAGCTGAATTTGAAGATCAGTGAAAAGAAATAGGTCCTTTAGGGCATGATTTATCTGATCTGTGCTAAATTGCTGCTTTAAGATGAGTTCAGACGTGCCGTAGATTCCATTGGCTATGGTGGCTATGAAAAGAGTCAAGATAACTTGCTTATATATAAAGATTTCTTTTGGAGATACCTACATTCTTTCCCTTGAGAGATCTGTCGTGTTTGCACCCGTCAGGCAGTGGCTGCGTTGCCCACAGTGCCTCACTGACATGACATATTCGGGTGCTGGGGATAGTTGATTTGCCCTTCTCTGTAGCCTGACTCCTCCAATCCACAGGGACCTCTCCCCCGCCCGCCGAAGGGGTTGTCTACCAACAGGAAGGTACGTGACCACCATCTGGTGGAGAAGTCCCGTGTACAGGATCATTTGCCTCCTTCCCTCGCTTGATCTCCTCCTGCCAAGGGCCTGTCCCTAAACTCAGCAATGGGCTCTTCTTAGTCTGGAGGCAAAAGTACTCAAGAATAAACTGGAAAGTCTCATGAGCACGGAGCTGCCTGTATCCCAGAAGTCTTCCAGCTTGGCTTCTCTACCCCGAAAAAATAATTACCTACCTGATAGGTCTGCATATGTCACTGCCCTTGGTACAAAATACTGTTCCTGTCACAGTTCAACAGACACTGCTCTTTTGCAGGGCTCTTACTTGCTTTATGGTTTACTGGTGGCTTTTTTATTTGTGGGGAGAAGAGGGAGATGTTTCCAACTTGGGAATGGAGCAGCAACATTGCTTTAATTTAGTTTTCCTATCCTGTTTATTTATCTGGCTTCTCATTTTTTAATTAACCTCCAGAATTAGTGATAGCTGTTTATGGATTTATTAAAATCTATGGATTTATTATAAAACTATAAAGTGACAGGCTCTTACACTTGGCAAAAAAAGATTTATACTAACACAGTTACAAATACACAAGGCAGATACAGACAGGGAAATCCTGAGCAATACATCTAAGACAGTATAGAGGTGAATTGCCCTGCGGAGGCATTTATTTCCATTTATTTCTCTCTAATAGAAACCATTAGCTTAGACTAGACAGCTGGCTCTTGGGTGTCTGAAGTCAGATGAGATGGAACATCAGGGTGGTGTTCTAGAAATTCTGTCCTCATTGAAGCCGCTAAGAACTGTCAGTATGAAGCTCCCCTAAAACGCTGAACAAAAGTTGTCTCGAGATTGGCATCTAATCAGTAAAGAACTCCCAAGTGGTATAGTTTTTCCTTCTTCACAATTTGGGCATAACCTGAGCACTCTAGTTCTATAGTTATAAATTGGGTGCTGAAAAGCTTCTCACTTTCCAGGACTGTTCTGCACATAGCTTCTCTGAAGTCATGAGGCACTCAAGTGTTGCACTGTTTGGTAGTGTAGCAGAGAGAGTAAACCCAGAATTTCTCATTCAGTGCAAGGTTTGGGTATTACTCAGTATATGCGTGAAAAGGGGAGGGAAGAAGCATTCACAATATTGAATAAAACAGTAGACAGAAAACCTGCTGTTTCTTGAGCAAAGTCATCCCATTCACTGAATCAAACAAAATCCATTAAAAACTGAGTATGATTGATACCCAGGCATATACAGTGTGGCCCCTTGTTGTATTCTGAAAGCCAGACTGTGTAACAAGTTTGAGCCTGCAGGGAGCTAACAGAAGAAAATTCTGCATTTCCACGCAGGATCTGTGAATTTGACTCCCACTGATGACAGCCTGGCAATATGGTATTAACGGCAATCGTGACCCAGGAAGTAATGTTGAAGTATCCTGAGTTCTCTTACCTAACTTCTGAACACTTGATTCTGAAGCCTGAAACTCATTAGAATCTCTTTTCTGTGTATTTGCATACTCGATTTTAGGACTGCTTCTAATACCATAATTAAATAATCAGTGGAAGAAGAAAGTAAATGCCCTCCAGACCACATACAGGAGGGAGGTTGTTTGGTTCCTCCCTTAAGTTATCTAGTGTGCATTGCACTCCCCCATGGCAGTGGAATAGTTCTGAATTTTTTGTTGTTGAAAAGTAACTGCTTGCATTTGAAGAAATGATTTTTATTGTACCAAGATGCAAAAGGATATCCTACACCCTCACAACAGCAGTTCTAACTTGGGGCTGTCTGTTGACACAGTAGCAATATACAAAGGTGGCTTCCTCCCTGTGCAGAATAGAAAAAGAATTCAAGTAGAGTGTGCTGTGAACAATCACAGACAAATGTGGGAGGAAGATGTTGGGGAGAGAATGTTTTGTATTGTTTATCTGTAACCTGTGCATGATTAACTGTGTTCCTTTGTTTTGAGGGAATGACATGTATTCTTTTTCAGTCAGAGATACAATGCCCTATCAGCATATGTTATGAAATTAAAATAAGGAAACACCATGCAGGATTTGTGTTAACTCTCAACAATACGAAGAGGGGTTACAGACTGATTAAAGAGGAAACAATGTGTTGCGCCTCTGTACTCATTGTCTTTTCTTTTCAGTCACTCCTACTTAGAGAAGTTTCTGACAGAACAGATGATGGAAAGAAGAGAAGATGTATGGCTTCCACTCATTTCCTATAGAAACTCACTAGTTACGGGTGGTGAAGACGACAGAATGTCCGTTAACAGCGGAAGCAGCAGCAGCAAAGCCTCTTCAGTGAGGAATAAGAAAGGACGACCACCACTTCACAAAAAGAGAGTAGAAGGTTTGTGTGGGTTTAGGTTGCCTGGTAGAGGTATTTCTTATTTTGTGCCTACATTACAGCATGCTTTCTTAGGAGCACTTACAGTTTATCAGTTAATGCTGAAATATATGATATATTCTGTATGTAGTAAAAACCAGACATCTGTTCTGCAAATTCTTATCAAGCTTGAACATGTCTTTATGAGAAATACCATCACAAGTCCCTGTTCTTGTTTGTCTTGACTGAGATTTACAGATTCAGAACTATTAAAAGCTGTCATTGACGTTGGAAACAGGAGGTGTTTGTGGAGTTACCTGCTCTACACCTGTCTCAGTCATGGACTTCTGGTTTTCTGCCTGTGCTTCAGTCTGGAGCTGTTGTTAATTAACACGATCTTAGATCAAACACAAGGCAGAAATCTTGATATAGATTTGTATTTTTGCAAGACCGCTGAAGAACACTCAAAGAACACCTTTTTTTGTTTAAAATGCTATTGATAATCCAGTGTCTGTGTTTACTCTTTCTGTGACTTCAGGCATGTTCGTCAGGAATTTGGCTATGATAGCAAATTTCTTACAAGATTGTATCTGTTCCTGGTTAATCTTTATGATGTAGTGTATACTTTTGTGAATATAAATTTACTGTTTCTCTACAGAGTAGGTATAAGTGGGAGCCTGAAACTTGAGGGATTTTTCCAAGGTCAGTATTTACAATAGTAACTCCTCAGTGAGGAATCTAATGACAATTTACCTGAATATACAGCAGTTTCCCAAAATATTCTTCAAACGTTTGTCTATATGCACTTCTACATTAAGGTCCATTCTCCACTATAGCTTATGTTAAGCAGTACGTGCATCAAGTCCTTCAGTTTCTTATAGCCAACCTAGAGTGTAGATAGATAAAATACTGCTTCCTTTCTTCAGACACTGTTTTGCTTCCTTCGGGATGCCATGATGTTCACAGAATTCAACTGCTGAGGGTTTTTTCTTTCCTCTTGTTACTATTTTTATTCTGTTGTATTCTACCAATATCCTTTGGGTTTTTTTCCCCTGGGAAGTGTAGGAAAGTCTTTGCTTCCCTGTAAGGCAAGTCTCAGTCTTATGGTGTAGTTTTTAGGCATCGTTTGCCTCATGTTCTTTCACGTCCTCCTCCTTCAGTGATCAATAGTAGGGAGAACTGATTTGCAGCACTTTCCATTTGAACATCCCCTTTCTTTGCAACAGCTGTGGTCCTGAATTTTCCACAAACATCACACACTTAAAATGATGTAGGCCAAATCCATGGTTGTTCAGTTCCTGAATGATCTAACTGTACAGCAGGTCCCACCAGGAGATCATCTAGCTGCAGTGCAGACTGTGCCAAGGCTTGCTTGAGTCTGACAGGATTCTGACACCTACAGGGGGTACAAGTGTCTCTTTCCATTCTACCAGCACCGTGTCATCGGAAGACACCCAGGATTTATCTTGACTTAGGCAGCGTGATGTAATGTTACTCTTCACTACAGTAACCCCAAATTCCCCCATTAGTAGTCTATGGCCAGAAGACTGATGAACACTGCCTCTCATGGGGTGCTCTCGTGGGTGGAGTATGGGCATGTCCTTTAAACACTACAAATAACATTCAAGATCAACACCTTTTGAAGCACGCTGGGTAGGGAGGGATCTGTTCCTGATCCCTGCGCAGACCTTCGTCACTCAGGAAAGCTTTGCTATGCAGCCTCAGACAGGTCCGGGAAGGATGTCTTTGCCCGTAACAGCATAACTGTCTTTTCCTTGAAAGACGCCTCACGTAGAATTCGAGTGCCTGGTAAAGAATAGAAATGAAAAGTTACCAGCAAGCACTCTCTAATGACAGCAGCAACACAAGCTCTGTGGCCTTTCCTTACAGCGAAGGATAGGCAATGCAAGCACCACAAGTCTTGGTTTAGACACGTATTGATACAACACATTTTACATCCTGTTAAAATACCCATGATAATATAAGCAGTTGAAGGACACAGTGTACTTCATTTTGGGATGCTTCTTGATGTGCAGGAGGCCTTCTGGGTTGTGTTACGCCCTGAGAGCACTTCCTTTTGAATCCTGGAAAAAGGAAAGCCAGCAAGACCTGGAGCCCTGTTGTCTGTATTCTTCATGGGAAGACATAGATTTCTGCACAAGCAAGGTCTTGTTTCGTCTGTACCAATAAGGAGCTCATGAAATAATCAGATTTGATCCTCAGAAATAAGCACTTAGTGTTCATTCATCTGTGTAACTTGAGCTATGAAGAACCAGTCTTATGAACAAATTAACTGTTGCTCTATACGTTGTGTGTACACAGGTCTTTGTTGATTTTTTTTATCTTTACATATTTTTCTAACTCATCCAAAAATCTTAGCTTTATTCTTAGTCTGGCAGTGCGATTATACATTTGGACCTCTCTTTAAATCCTGCTGAGATGTTTTTTCTTTAAATTCCACTCTAAAGGAATGAAAACAAGGGCAGCGTTGCTGCAGAAACTACCCTTGCATCAAAGAAGCATAACTAGTTCCCTGTGGCTGCTTCTTCACCTAAATCTAGTGTATATTGGGTTCAGCAGACTGTCCAGGTTGGAGAACATTGCCTGTTGCCACTAAAAGTAAATCTGCTCTGTGATGTTTCTTCACAATGCCTTAAGGAAATCAAACATAAACAGGATTTTTTTTAAAAAAGTCCCTAACATGAAAAGGGTTCAAAGATAAATTCACAAATAAATAGGCAACTTTTCAGACAACATTTTATGCCCAATGGGTAAGAAAAGGCATAGGAAAAATGAAAAGATCCATTGAGATCTCCATCTCCTTCCTCACCCCACATTTCTTCTGTTGGTAAGTCTGTGATCTTGTCATCTTCTCCCTTGTCATCTCCCCTGTCTTTCACTTGCTCTGGAAACTTACTCTACATGTCCCTTGCCTACGCACTTGTCCGCTCTCTCACCTTCTCCTCAAGTCCCCCCTGTTCCTTCCTCTCTGGTTTGCTCCCTTCACGACGTGAGCACAGCTTCCCACTCACACCTTCAGTCACCTGCCCACCTCCCGTCCTCCCATTGCTCTCAGCTCTGAACGTGCCAAGTCACTGGTCAGAGTTCACACCAGCCAGACCACTCTCTTATTTAAAATGCTCCCTCTGCACTCCACTGAAACAGTTCTTGCTGAAGTTTCTAAAGATGTATGATGACCAGATTTTGGGGTTTGTCCTCCACCCTCATTTTAGTGTTTAACTGTATCTTGTTTGTGGTATGCATATGAGATTAACAGTTTTATATTTAGATTGTAATCTCAGTCATTGGGATTATCTTTGTTATACCTGTGCAAGACACAACAATTCAGGTAGTGCTGCAATACAATATTTGTTTGCAGTGTCGGGATTTTTTGTTTGTTTGTTAAATATTTTTACTTTAAAATGTTATTGCTGGGAATAGCTGGTAGTAATCCTTCCTTAAAAGAACATAAAACAAAATCAGAGCTGAAAATTTTATCATTTTGGGTATTTATCCAGTTGATCTCTTAAAGGCACACTGGTTTTAAAAGACACTAAACTGTTGGAAATCAAATTTGGAGAAGGTGCTGCAACTAAAATTAACCGTATTGAAGTGTGTCAGCAGATGGAAGGTTCTCGTTAGTAATGTAAGGTGTTCGTTCAGTGAGTTGGCTGAATGAATCCTGAAGGTGGTAACACTGCACATTGTCAGAAATGTGTCGGTAATTTTAAATGTTCTTTTTCTAGATGAGAGTCTAGAAGGCTCATGGCTGAACAGGAATGAAAGCATACATACTCCAGGGACACTGCAGGCACCACAGCTCACCTCAACTGTCTTGAGAGAGAACACTAGACAAATGGGAGAGCAGATCCAGGAGCATGAGTCGGAGCAGGGATCTGAACAAGATTTTTTACACAAGTAAGTGCTGGAATTTCAGTATCAAATGCAGTGAGCCAAGCAAAAGAGATGCATATTATCAGAGAGAATCTGTGGCTCCATATTTGCAGTGTTTATTCACAAAAACAACTGGAAGTATCTTGGCTGTAGCTCAACAATACTTTGATTCTTTTCAGTTCCCAGGAAGAATATGTTGTAATGAAATCATGGTAGAAATATATGTTAAAATTATCTCATAGCATAACCATGCAATTATGGCTAAATCTTCCTAGTGTTTATGCCCCCAGGTTGGATTGAACCCGGTTAGATGTTTTCTTTTCTTCCCCTCTGCCCTGTGTCATAGCATAGTTAAGGTTCTCCAGACATCCTAACTGATTTCTTGTAAATTAACACTTCAATCCAATTGTAGCTGCTGAGCAAATAATTCCCATTTCTGGGATAATTGCCTGCAGGCAATTTTATTTTGCTGTAAATTACATCTACTTTTTGTCATTTAGTTCCCATTTTGTGACCTCCATTTGGAGGGGAAAAAATGTTGGTTATTATCTGTCAGTAGTTTATTTAAGAATAGAGAAGTCTTCAGATAGTGCCATTATGTGACATTTCTATTAATTTGAAGATAAATGTCTGTTTTGGAGACTATAACTTTTATAGCCAAATATACTGATCTATCTGTATAAAAAAGTCATATTATGCTGGCTGGATGAATTGGGTTTCTACCAATGTAGTATGGTATAAAACATCCAAATTATTCATCTTAGTTTTCCTCCAGCTTTTGTCTGTCATGTTTTTCTTGATACACTCTTGTTCCCCAGGTTCCCAATTCTTCCTGAATGTGCACACACCCTGTTCAATCCTAAACTTTACTGCTTCATCCTGCATTCTTTAATCATAGTATTTTCTAAATAAAAATCATTAATAATGGTCATTTTGCCTGGGAAGGTAAAATGTTCTCCAAGCTCAAATGACAAGGGTATATGTATACTGCCATGTTGTACATAGAAGCTATTAAAGTTTGCCAATTTGTGGCTATAGGATCTCAAAAAACATGAGCAACTTCTAAAGAAATGTTCTCTTTCAAAAGCATAACCAGTTCTTCTCCCTTGCTTGTGCGCATAACGTACACAGGCACAGATTAAACCTTGCTACAACCCGTTAATTAGTGCCCACCACAAGAGACTCTTGCAGCTCAGCTGGCTACAAATACCTTCTAATTTTTGGAGCACATAGTATTTGGCATTTCCATAAATGAGTTCAACTGACTTTCTTCCCCCATACTAACCCTGTCACACCCTTGGGGGGGCAGGCTGGCGGGGCTGGCTCTCGCTGCGCGCGGGGTCCCTGCGCTCCTGCACGGAGGCCTGTGTGGCTCAGAGGGGCAGCTCCCACCAGCTGGCCACAAAGAACGTGACTGACCACTTCATGTCAGTCCCAGAGCATCTTTTCACCTTAATCCCACAGCATGTGAGGTCTGGATGGCTCTTCTTGCCTTTCTGAGGTCAGGGATTTGTCTCCCTATCTCCTGCCTCCCCCAGAGGTTGCTGTAACTTCTAGATTATAAGGAAGATGTTGTGTCTCTCAGTTTCTCCTTAAATTTTTTCCAGTCTGCAGTAAAAAAAACAAAACAAAGAAAATTGCTGAAGCAGAACTTTCTTTCTGACCCTCTCTGATCTCACCTGTCACGAAGCTAAATCTCTCTCTGTGAACGTATAATTAGTTATGGAAAGTGGGACAGCTTCCAGTCACTGTGTTTTGCTCCTGAGCCTGATGAGCAGACTATTGCCTTAAGCTGTGGGAGATCCTTCCCCTTTTCTGGAGTGGGGGAAGATGAACCAGGCTCTTCAGCCTGGGCTTGAACCTCTGTTTGTCCTGTCTCAGGTGAGTGCTGCGAGCAGAGGCCTGTTGAGCAGAGAGCGTGGCTCTGCTCGATGGTACTTTGAAAGAGTTGGATTCCACCCAGAAATTCACAGTGTGAACTGAGAGTGGAGCATCCTTGCCTTTCAGCCTGGAGTTAGCATTTCCTACAGGTCAGCCTAGGAGAGCTGAAGCATAAAATAAATACAGAGCCATCAGTTGCTGAACTAATGGGGTTAATCATGTCCAGAGGAATATCTTGTTCTAGGTTGTTTTCAGATGAGTTATCCCAGTTTATTATGTCAATCTTATTAGGGTGCAAGACTGCATAATCAACTAAAAACTGGTGTGGCTCTTGAAGAGCTGCACTTAGTTTACTACTGTTCCCTTGTGCTGCAATACACAAATCATATCAAATGCATTGCTGTCTACTACTGGATTTAGATGGTATTAAAAGTACAGCCTTTAAGGCATTTACATGTGGATAAGTTACTGGATGTTTAAGTTGATCGGGGTATATATTTAAAAGCAATTTGTTTTTCATGTTGTGTGACATTTTTGTTTTAAAATGTGTGTCAGTTATTAATTTAGATCTATTCTTGCTCATATTTTGCCTGCTTTGAGACGGTGAAGTAGGATTTAATAAAATGAATTTTGGAAGTGCTCCCATTTCAGGTGCATGTCACACTAATGAATGAGTAATGTTAGCATTTTATGTAGCTGGTTTTATTGCAACAATTAATGGACTTTTTTTTTTTGTGCACATACAGTGAGAGGAGACAAGTTGTGGAAGGGAATCCAGAAGAAGTGTACAATGTTGGATGTGATTTAAAATATCTTAATCTGAAGTATGGCCAGGCACAAAACTTGAGGAGATAGATACTGTCTAGAAATAGCCAACTCAAAATTGTTAGTGTTCTCAGTCATAACACTGCTTTATGTTTGTTAGTCCCCAGATGCAGATATCTTGGTTGGGCCAACAGAAGCTAGAAGATTTAAATCGAAAGGACAGGACAGGAATGAACTACATGAAAGGGAGAACTGGTGTAAGGCATGCAGTGTAAGTGTTCAGAGCATCCTCATCTCCAGATCAGAACTATTTTAGATGACCATGCCGCATTTTAAATGTTACCTGTTCTGGGTTGTTGCCAGTAATTTCTGTGACATTTGTTCTGCTGTTAATGAAGGCAGAGTAACAGCTTTGTAAAGTGGGATGGGCACCGGGCTGTGTGTCCCTCCAGCCCAGTGTTCTGCCTCTAACCACGGCCATAAGCAGGTGCCCAGCAAACAGGGCAGGCACACATGGCACAATTCCCTGTTACTCTCTGCCAGCCTTCAACCGTTTCCATTTCAGGGGGTTTCCATGATTTATCTGTAAAGTAACTCCCCATGAACGCCCCCAAGTTGTTGTCCAGGTTTCCCGTGATCTGTTTATGCTGCTTTCATCCACATCCTCTTTTGCCGAGGCGTCCCACTGAGCAGCTAACGGAGGGAGCATGTGGGGGCGAACGCTGAAGCCTTCTCTTGTACAAGGTGCTCTGTGCTGTGGTGCCCATCCAACCCAGCCTGTCAGGGGGGGCCGCAGTCTCTAGCGAGATCAAGCCCTTACAGTGTTAGACGCTGGTCTTGGATTCACGGCTGGATTTCCAGGGATTTATCAGTGATCATGGCAAAGAGTGTAACTCCTTTTTGGAAAAGGGCAGGCAAACACAGGGAGGTTTTTGCCCTTTCCTTGTTAGGGACAAATTTAATTACTGCTTATAATAATATTACATGGGACTTCCTGCTTTAGCCTCTGTAAGTGCTAAGTTTGTTTTTACATAAGATTTTCTTCCAGTTAATATTACAGAAAGTATGCTGGCTTTATTCTCAGCATAAGGTTTTATGTGAAGGCATTAAGGGATGTCCATTCTTTTTAATGACAAAGATCATGGTTGGGAAATTTAAATGCCTGGAAATGACTTTTTCTTTCTCTTTTATTTAATCAGACGAGGTCTAATGGAAGATGATGCTGAGCCCATCTTTGAAGATGTAATGATGTCCTCACGAGGTCAGCTAGAGGATATGAACGAAGAATTTGAGGACACAATGGTCATTGATCTGGTCAGTAAATCATATTAATAGCAGGTTTTAAATGGATGAAAGATAATTTAAAAGGAATTTTAGAAGTGCAAACAAAAATTTCCAAAATTTTGAGCCTCAGTTCCTGTTGTCTGAATGTTAAAGAGCAGAAATGATCTGAATACTCCCTTAGAACCTACAAGCGCAGACTCACAGAAACACAAGGAGCGTTCCTGAGCGCTCTTCCTCTCTTATACTGTGGACTCGGGCAGTAGCAAGTGCCTGAAAGCACCATCATGCACTTGGGAGTTGTCAACCTGTGCGAATCAGGTTATGAGCCACAGCCTGGCGGGTGTCTCAGTGCAGCCCCTGAGGATCTGGCCCACCGTGCAGTCAGCCAGGACCAGGAGGGCTGCTGGCAGTGACAGCAGGGACACCAGCTCACCCCAGCTGCCAGCTCAGCCTCAGGAAATAAAAGTGGACTCTCTAAAATCCAGTAACAATGTTTGATTCCGGTTGTTAGTTGACAATAGGAAGAGTTTGGAAACAATAGCATCATCTGAAGCTGTTCTAGGTGGTGTTGCCTTCCTGATGCCATTGTCGCAGCCATCGCTGCCTCTTTTGCTGACATGGCTCTTTATGCCACCGTGCTGGGGTCAGACTGATCCAGCCAAGTTGCTTCTCTCTTTCTGTTTCCTGGCTGGTTTGACTTTGGGAGGTGGGGTGGACAGGGGATCCTTAATCAAGGCCTGATTAGTGTACAGCCACACACAGAGTTGTGCTGGCACAGCAGCAGGTGATCCCTCACTGGAATTGCTCCCAAACAGGTCTTAGCATCAACTGGCAGCCTCAGGTCCCTTCATGGTAATGCACTGACCACAGGCAGGATTTCCTTTGTGGAGGTTATAACCTTACTAGCCTCTGTGCTTGGAGTGAATACTTCCCTTGTAAAACAGGAAAAAGGATCAGTTTGCATTATGCACTTCACTGTTTTTATGCTTTACTATTTCTCCTTTCATACCCAAACAATAAGGCATAGGTTACTTCAGGACTGGGATACAATGTCCTGGAAAGAAAATTTAGGCAGTAATTCAGTTGCTGCTGCTGCAGGTTATTACTTGCACTCAAATGATTACCAAGTAAAATCTCTTTTACTGGTAATCCAAGGCAAGGAAATGAAGGAATCGATCAAGCCAGTGAAGCTCACATTAATTCTTATGTTCCTAGGGGAGGACAACACAAAGGGTTTTATCCTCAGGAATATTATGAAATCTTAAGTACCTTTTTTTTCTAAATCTGCTTTTTGACCATGTCAGAGTTGAAGTTTCACCATAAACTTAAAAGCATATAGCCAGTGAAAAGACAGGGTTTTTGCAGTCTGGCCTATAATCCTAAAACAAAAACATCGTTAAGTCAGCAAGAGCCTTATGCAAGTCCTTAGCTTTGAGCACAGACTTAAAATGACTTCAGAATCCATCAGCTTTTAGCCCATTCTTTAAACAAAATGTGACTTGAGGAAGTAATCTGTGCCAGGGCCTGCATTTTTATCAGAGCTTTTATGAAAATGTGCGTTGTGAAGGAGCAGGTGACCACATTAGCACCCATTAGAGCCCCACGAGTCCTTTATCCCCAGGTAACTGAGGTGATGTTCTAAAACGGGTGACTCCTCTTTTTAGCCACCTTCAAGAAACCGGCGAGAACGGGCTGAACTGAGGCCAGACTTCTTTGACTCTGCAGCTATCATTGAGGACGATTCAGTAAGGCTTTACTAGTATTGTTTGCTGTTTATCTGAGGTTCTTTTTGATTATCATTACACCCAATTAATTACTGTCTTTTAAATCATTTTTCCAGGGATTTGGAATGCCTATGTTCTGAAGTCTGGTGAAGACATTTTACAAATTTGGAACTCTATTGTTTAGAGCTAGAGGCCTATATACTGTGATAGCTTGTATGAAATCCACATTTTTGATGTGATACGGTTTGATTTTTAACCAAATGATTGAGGTCAATCCCTTTTTGTAGTGACAGAAAGAAGAGGAACTTCTTAATGACGCAAAGGAATGTTGGCCAATCCAGTCACCTCAGAAGGGCTGACCTAAAAAATCATTTGTATCCCTGTTCTTGACTGTCCTAATACAGATTTTTTTTTTTTTTTTTTCTGGATGAGGAGGAAGTTTTAAATTGTTAAGACAGCTGTCGAAATAAACACTGTTCTACATATGTTTTCTGAAAACAACATTGAGTGAAAACAGAACTTTTTAACTTTATTTTTCTGCTGTACAATTTAAAACAGTTTTAACATTTGCCTTTTTATGTTTTAAAAGCTAGCCATTTTTATTAAACCTATGCCTATCAGCCATTGACTAGCAATGATGCTATAAGCAGGTCATTCTGGCTACAGAAAAGTGTTTTTGAACACACTGGATTTGATTAACATTATGGTACGCGTATATCCTCTCATAGGCATTGAGAAGAACACTCTTATAGAAGAGGTTAGAATTCTAATGATGTGCATCTCTGCCAAAAAATTTCAGATTCTGATATGATAAACCCAGATTTTATACTCTTGAGAAGATTTATTTTTATTTATAATGGGACATAACGTAAGAGATGTCCATGAAGCCACTTTTCCAACAGATGCTGTGTAACATTCATTTTATATAGCACATGGGGACACAAAAACAGTAAATTTTCTATTGGTACTTGCTCTGTGCATTTTTAGCAACTTATACCAGCAAATAAAGTATTCTCAGTAAAACACACAAATGGTTCTCAAGTAATCACTTTGCTGTTTTTACTACCTACTTCAAGCCCTGCCAACCCAAGGTACATAAACAGCAACTTTCCTAGTAAAAAAAAAAAAAAAGTAATTCAAGGGTGGGGGAAAGGAATCACTTTAGCATACTAAAAGCAATTTTAACTGTACCATAAAAAAAGTCTACTTTCCATGCCGTAAATACCCTTTTGCGCTATTTTTGTAAATTAATTTTGCCAGTTAGAAGTACTGTATGTGCTGCATAGAAATTTGTGCTTAGATGGTGAAGTTCTTAAGCTTACAATGGAATACAGCTACATTTTCAGTGTTAACTGTGCATATTAAGAGTAATTCTTTGGAAAAAAAAAAATATGATTTTTCAAAAAAGTTAAAAACATCAAAAAAAACCAAAAAACCCAAAACATTCTCAGCTAATTCATTGTAATAAGAGATTTTTCAATGTCTTCAATAATTTGGAATTTCATTATGCTTCGATTTTATGACTCTGCCTAGTAGCTGCTACTTAGTTAAAACTGGCCTGATATCAGAGGTGCTGGCCATCCACAACTTGCACTGACTCTAGTATCTCTAAGACTCAGCCCCAAAATGTTAATCTTCCTTTCTGCATTCTAATATTAGCATTTGAGATACAAAGCAGATTGACCCACTTGGGAGCACAGCAGTTTTAAAGGTGCTTTTTTTTTTTAGCAACTGCAAAATAATCATGGAGCTTTTTTCTGTTACAAGCTTATTGAAAAACAAAACAACATTTAATGCCCAGTGCTTACTTGCTGGGAGGGAAAAGAATCTAACTTTAAAAACAAACCGGCATTTTACTCAGCTGAGGTTTGTTTCTTACAACACGTGCAGTTCTCAGACATGGTTGCCAAAAATGTTCGACTAGGTAATTCAGCCATTCCTCAGACGGCGGTTGGGTAGCGGATAAAACCCGAGAAGTAGCTGGAACTTTATAAAATAACGTTACCTCCCTTCCTCTTCCATCCACCCCAAAAGAAAAAGGGGTGGGCAGGAATGGCTGCATTAAATTGTCATCACAATAATTCTGTGAGCATAGTAGCATAATAAATGCTGCCTGGTTTGAGTCATAGTCTCAGACGAACCTTGTGCTTCACAGTCCTCTGTGTGGAAAACTGATTCCTAATTTAACATTGTAGAATACTGTATAACAAACATTTATTATCACGGTACCTGCAATGGGTTTCCAGTTCAGTTTGCAGTCAATAGGTTTTTGTATTATGAGTGTCTCCTTGATTGGTTTTGCTAGTAATTCTGTAAATTGTACATTTACAATATGAGGTTTTTTTTCCTTTTGTACAATTTAAAACTGATGCTTCACCTTTCATTTAATAAACTATTCAAAATCATGAGTATGATGAGCACCCTCTTCACTATAACTTTCTTTTAAATGCTCGTTTGGACCATCACATCTTGTCATTCCATTTATTAGTAGCCAAAGGAAGTACTGAAAGGTAGTTCTCACATAGTCCAGGCTTCACCACCAGAGTCCATACAGCTGCCTTACCTGTTCAGCCTCAAGAGCACAGCAAAATCCTGTCAAATTTTTGTTTGGGTTTTTCTTTTTTTTCCCCTCCACTGTGGTGTGTTTTTTGGTTTTTGGTTGATCTGGGGGGTTTCATAATGAGATTGCTTTAAGTCTGATAAGTCATCACACAGGTTGGGAGAGATGCATTGTTAAAACTTACAATTGTTTGAACTGTCATAAATTTTGAGAAAAATTTCACTCTCCTGCCCTGTATGTCTGAAGTGAACTGGACCATGTAGGAAGAAATGGAAGTGGTAAAGGCTTGAAAGGTCTAACCACCGGCTGGGCTCAATGAAGTTTTACAGACTGCTGAAACAAAATGTCCTCTTGTTATCCCATGTCTCAGAGAGAAAGATGCCATTTTTGTCCAACCCATGAATGATTTCATCTCTGTAGTGCTAAAGAAACTTATTTGTCATCTGGCCCACTTCTCAAGTCAAAAAAAGTAACAAGATGCAGCAGGTGGGGAAGAGGGATAGGATTCAAGGCCTGAACTGCACTCTAGGACTACTCCTGAGACCCGGCCCAAACACTTGCAAGTTATGCTCAACTCCTGATGCGCTGTGGAACACAGTAAGTAACTTACTTGTCATGCTGCTCTCTGTTGGAAGGGTTTTATTTTATATCTGTTGTTTCTGCAGGTGACTGGAATTCAAAAGAATCTTGAATAGCGCGGCCAGAGCAACTTTCCAGTGTGTTTCCAAAGTGGTGTGCTGGTACAGCAACTGACTGCTTGGAAATCAAGAGGATATAAAAGCCAAATTCTTGTGCTGACAAGGGACGGAAGAGAGGATGAAGTCTATAGATCTAAGGAGGTTAGGAAACAAGAAAGGTTGTACATTTTTCTTTGTGACAACAATGATTGGGTTTCTCATTTAGTGTCTCCTCCTGGCTCTGGGCAGACTGAACAAACTTTAACACAGCTTTTGCCTCTAAACTTGGGACAGCCACCAGCCACTCTCTCAGCTACTAATTACCTTTGAAAAATCCTCTTGGTCTTTACAAACTCTGATTACACCTTTTCTAGCAATTAAAAACTGACTTCATGGCAGTGATCCCCAGCATCCTCATGTTTCCATTTACCTTCCCTTGTTGTTGCTGCTGGCCCTGTTCCCTGAGGCAGCGGGTACCTCAGCAAGTGCTTCTGCAGAGATACAACCAGGTACATTATCTACCCTGGCCGCAAACATGAATGTATCTGTAACCTGAACGCATTGCCTCTAGCTCTGAAAAAAACAGTGGAGCTGGGACTCATACTTGAAATGCTACTTCCATACTGTGTTTTCAGATGATTTTTAGTTGTTACCTTTCCCCTCCCAGGTACAGGCTCCGAGCTCCAGGTCTGTACTCTCTAGGGCTGCACTGGGAGAGACACCAGGATTCCCAGATACCTCCGGAGAGATGCTACCTGGAAAGTCGTCATCCAGTCAGTCTTCCACTTCAGGCAGGTGCTTGGGGAGTGAACAGCAGCAGCTGCAGTGTGCAGGTACAGTAGTTCTCTGTCTTATTATACAGTGCCATTAATTACTGAGGTTACTTAGAACAGACAGGTCATTACAGGACGTCACGTGCTTGGCAGCTGTTTGCAGCGGTGCTAAACGTGACGGTAGCCGTTACTCACTACCTTGGGGGCTGTTGTTAAAATGCAGCTTCTAATGAGCAGAGTGAGCACAGGGCCCAGGGCTGATCAGCAGTAACATCTACTGCAGTGGTTCCATGCAAGTCTGGCAAATAAGCGTAGAAAAAATTAGGCTGGAAGGGGCCTCTGGAGGTCTCTATTTCAACCCTCCACTGAGAGAGAAAAGCCCCCCACACGCAGAGGGAATTTTTATGTCCCACCAGAACTGCCCCTTTTCCCAGTTTGGGCGCATTGTCCTTCAAGAGGAGGGAGGCTCCATCTTCCCTACCCCTGCTGTGCCCACAGCCTGCAGGTCACTGGTGTCAACCTGGGACCCCATGTTGCTGCAGCCAGCACGCAGAAGTTACAACTCAGTTCCTCCTCTAGCAGAGGAACAGAACAGGTTAGTCTGAGATCGGCAAAGCCAGGATTCCAGAGCCCTGAAATCCAAGCTCGGGATTTTTCTCTCTGCAAGTTAGACTCTGACTCCAAAGGTGGACCCAGGGCTAGACTTGAACTCCTCATGGTCTGACTTCTCAGCAGCGAGAGGCTGCTGCAGCTCCGCCTGTCTGAGCCCCCTCCAGGGCCCACGGAGTGAAGGAGCCAAGGGACCATCTGACCTGGAGCAATCCGTGACAACTCCCTGCAGTGGGCACCGCAGGTCGCACTGATCATTAACCCACCAGAAAAGGTTTATACGGATGAACCCATAAAACCCCAAATTAAATGAGATACATACTATAATAATTTATTAATGCTCATTAGCCAAATCAAAATGAAAATAAGTATTTCCATTGCAAAGTGGACCACCACGTAAACAGTATTTGCGTTCAGAATACCGCCAGGTCCTCCAGCACGGCCAGGCCCCACCTGACCCTCACAGGGGGATATTGGCATGTTTCTTCCAGGGACTGGACTGTGTTTTACTAGCCAGCACATCTAGGTCATGGCAGATGCGCATGCGGGTGGTCGAAGGTTGGATGATATCATCAACAAACCCTGTAACAAAACAAAAAGACCCCTGACCAACCATGAAGAGTTTGCCTCAGCCTTCTGTATCTAGGTTCTAATGTAAATTAGCAAAATCAAAACATATTTGGAATAAACAGTTCACAAGTTACAAATTAAGAAAATAATTAAAACCACCCGAAAAGGAAATATTCCTGTGTCGATAGTTTTTAAATTAGAAATGGTTGCTTTTTTAATTTTTCCAAAAGTTAGCAAGCCAAAAAATGTTAAGGACGGGGCTTTACTCACTGAGTACTGCACCTGTTAACTGCAAAGTCTTAGACATACCCTCTCCTTCCATGTACTACTATTAGTCTGGTTTCAAGGTTGAGAAGTGTTGCTCAGAAGAGACATCCCAGCACTACACCTGCAGGAGCCTTTTTTCTGGCTCAAACAGCAGTAATATTCTACTGCGAAGCCAGAGGCTTCCCCTTCTACTGTACACGGTGGTTGTGGTGGAAAACAGCTTGGCAAAGTCTTCCCAACTCTGTGGCACTACAAATGGGATTTAAATGAAGTACAAAACCAACCAACAGAGTAAGCCAGCGTAACTGGAAACAGAGAGTGCTGATTCCAGAGTCTACAGAACTGCCTTCTAGAGCACAGTTAATGCTTCAAAGCTAGAAGCAAAATTCAGAAGTAAAAACAGTGGGAAAATTTACTCCAAAGAGTCCTGTGGAACATCACTGAACAGAACTAGACTCTGACCCTTTCTTAAGGCCACTGGTCTGCAGCTAGGACTGTCAAACAGATCATCAAAGCACCTGTACTTTTAAGGAAAAGTCTGAGTTTTGAGTTGCTTTCTAGTATCTACAAAATTGAATATATGCTTTGCAGTGCAGTCCCCACATCTCACCAGTCTCTCTCCATCTGAACATGTGTTTTGTGTCTAGATGTGTTTTTCCTTCACATGCACAAGCGATGGTTAAGCATCACCTTTCTGACTCAGATACAAATGTCTTGCCTAAATAACTTATTCATTAGCAAAAAGTTTACTCACTAGCTACAAATTTACCTACGTGCAATGGCAAACTCAAACATGGGACACAAAGTGGGAGACAACCCTACCTCTCATGGCAGCAGGAAAGGGGTTTGCAAACTTATCCACATATTCTGCCTCTGCATTTGCCTCTTTTCCTCTGAAAATGATCTGAACAGCACCCTAGAAGGATAAAGCCTACAGGTCAGTGACAGTAACGCAGCCTGTAGAGAGGAAAGCTGTCTGCTTTAGAAGCCCCTTCCCCGCCACGGGCCACAAAGGGAAGCTGCTTCAGTGAAAATACCAGTTGTCATTGTCTTGCTGGGCCGCTGCTGCACCCCAGCGTGAGAGTCAGCCTGCACCCACCTTCGCACCCATCACTGCCACCTCCGCAGTGGGCCAGGCATAATTTGCATCTCCTCTTAAATGCTTTGAGCTCATCACATCGTAGGCACCCCCATAGGCCTGAAACAAACCCCAAGGGATTAATTAGCATGACATGACCTCGCAGCAGCAGTAGCCTACATTCCTCTTGCAGTTTTTACTATTCCAAAGACAAGCGGCACTGAATTTTACCTGGAAGAGAGCATGAGCATCTCTGTTTTGCTACAGCCATCTCCTAAGACTAGACATCTCTTCAGCTAGAGCCACAGAAGAACAAGAAGCGGGCTGTTGGTAACTAAGACCGTTCTTGATGGCAGGTAGAGAGGAAATCTGCATATGCCTGGGACACCAGGCCTCAACCCGCACCTGCACATAGCCAAACCAGTCAGCCCAGTGCTGGGCTCTCCTGGCCAGGGAATGCAGCACTCGGACTCTGCAATGCTCCCCTCTGGTACTGGAAGTGGTCCAGGGACAGATGAACAGATACTGCAGAACTGCAGAGCAAACTGCACCACAGTCATTTCAAATCATTACTGGAAACTACAGCAAGGCTGCAAGCCTGGGAAGTAAAGGATGGTAACATTCAAAAGAAGCAGAGAAAGCAAAGGGACAGAAAAAGTTCTTTTTTTCTTTGTTACCATGACAAGTCAAAAACTTATCAGAAAAACAAGCAATAGGGAAAGACCAGCAAGGAAAAAGCTAAGTCTTTTAGGACCCAGAAGGCCCCCGGAGCGTATGGCAGCATGGTGTCTGATGCCTTAGAGAAAAAGAGAAAGGAAGAAAAGTAAATAGACTATAGCAAAAGTATATGGAAGAGCAGAAACTGTGCGAGCATTAAACCCACAGACGCAGCAGAAGAGAGACTGAGTTAGCACTCAGGTTTTGGAAAAGGAGACCAAAGCAGCAAAAACAGAAGATTGCAAAGATTTGCTTTATGCAGATGGCATGTCCTGAGACAAACTGGGTGACAGGGGACAAATCCTTAGCTGAAGGCATTCCAGGGAGAAAGCAAAGAGCAGAAACACACAATTTCAGAGGAGGGCCAAGACAAAAGGAATGAAGGAGCTGAGGTAATAGTCTGAGAATAGAAGAAATGGCCTCTTGTAACCTGACATGAAGAAGTGTTACCAGATGGGACAGAGATGTGACAATGACAGAAAGCAGAAGTGGGGCAGATGGATGAAGCTTCACATAACTAAAATTGATACTAGTGAAAACAGGAACTCTAAAGAACACCATGGAATTGCACCAGCTTACCTTTCGGGTGATGATAGTAATTTTAGGCACAGTTGCTTCTGCAAAGGCAAACAGTAATTTTGCACCGTGACGTATGATTCCACCATACTCCTGAGCTGTACCTACAAATGATAAACATTTTTTTTCACTCCAGGGAATTCACAAAACCCCATATGCAATTGTCATCATCCATCACCAGCAGCCAGAGCCATGTTAACGTGCAGGAGAAGGCAATATCCAGGCAACATTCTCCATAAGATACCGAGCAACTCCACAAAAAAATTTGCCAAAGCAGCATATAGTTGTATATAAGGTCAGAATCAGTTACATCATTTTCAAGACTCCAAATGTGACTAGCAGTGAAAACAACCTAGACACGCTTCCCCAGGAATCCACTCTTCCAAATCCCCTTTTTTCTAGGCCATACGGAAAGGCAGCTTGGCTACCATACCTGTTCCTTCAAGCAAGCCCAAGATAATGAACGTTAAAAGACAGAGCATGAATTCCTCTGTAAGGATTCTCACCACAGGTGCTTCTGGAGAGTGGTCATACACAGCAGATAGGAACGTGTGTCAGCCACGTTACAGGGTGTTCACCACCGCTCTGTCCCAAGCACAGCCCTAGCTGAGTTGACTAGAAAACAGCAATCCCATGGACTTTATTTCTAGGATTTCTGAGTTTCAGACCACTGGACAGAACTGTACAAGTATCTTCTAGCAGTTTATCCACCTATTGTCTTTTGCTTTCAGTGCCTGAGATAAAAATATCCCAAAGTACTCAGGTTAATGGATTTTTTTTAAAAACAGCAAGATTTTTAAGTAAAAATTCTTTTGTGAGTTTGGGGGTTTTTTTGGTAAGTTGGCTTGACTTTAATGGTTCCTCTCAAGGGTAATTTGAGTGTCTAGTAATTTATGCCTACACTTAGAAATGTCTGTTCTCAAGTGCAGTTTCACTTTTGGTTCCTGTATTTCCCTCCAGCCAGTGGGACTTGTCAAGCCTGCAGAGCCTCCCCAGCAGCAGAAATCAGAACTGCCACGTCTTCTCATCCCACAAGGCAGCCTGAGCTGGGATGTTCAGCCTAGGCCCAGAAGCTGGGAGCACTCACAGACAATCCAGTCACAGCCTCAGTTTCTAATTCACACTCTAATTCACTGAGTAGTCAGTCCTTTAAAATGCTTCAGGTATAAGCTCAGTTCAGCTGTTACTTGAACTATTTACACTGTTACCCATGGCCAATAACAAAAACTTTTCTGGCCATAGATTCAGTCCCAAACTTGTTCTAAATATGCATTTTTATCCAGCTACAGGATATGAATGCATTAAATGTCATCTCTGTGCACGCCTGTGACATTGGGGGCTATTTAAAGTGTTTGGGTCACTAACACTGTGCGAGGTTTTGTACACCTATGTGAGCCAGATCTGTGTGACAGATTCTTCCTCTCTACTGACCAGGGAAATGAGGTGATCAACACCCTCAGAATTTATTACTTAATCTGAAATTTCTAATACTAATGTACTACTCTTGCCAAACTCCTTAAAATACAACAGTTTTGGATCACTTATCAAGCCTCAGCTCTCTTTACCTTTCTCTATTTTTATTTTTCTTCCATTTATCTACTTTCAAACCAACATTCTATTATACAATATTAAGTTATGACTTTTCATTGGCTATATGGAAATAGCTTTGTTCTTGGGTTCTTAGCAAGTGCCCAAATCTAGATTCCAGTAGTGGCCTCTGAAGTGAACTAAGCTGCTGCTTGGTCCACATCAGAGGAGGAGGTGTGTCTGCAGCAGGAGAGAAAGGAAAGAGGGCAAGAGGAAGGGTCTGTTAATGCCTTCTGTCTTGCCTCATCGTTAAAACATGCCCAATACATTGTACTGAAATCAGAACTGGAATGCTGACTGGTGACATTCTGGTGCTTCGGTATCTGTAGAGGCCTCGAGGTAAACTTTGGTTTATACAACAGTTTTAACCTTATATTCAATTGTACAAATGTGTTTATCAGTATAACATTTGTATTCCTCTCGGTCTGCTTTCCCATAGGACATTTTAACACTAACTGCTCATATAGCCTATGCTGTCCAGTCTCAGGCCTTCCCTTACTGATCTACCCAAAGCTTCAAAGTCATGGGCATTTTTATGCAAGAACCGAGGCTTTCAAAGATACAGGGAGCGGGGTTGTGCATAACTGAATCAACAGCAACCAAGGACATACTGGGTTCCCCGCCCCCCCCCCCAGCTTCATCCTTCTACACATTTGGGCATTAAATAGAGCAGATGAAGCTGGCAGGTGAGGTAGATGGTTTCTCTTCCTGCAGCAAAGCTTGGATAGCAATACGGGCCTCTTTAGTTGAGTAACTCCAGGGCCGAGCAGATTTGGTTGGAACACATCTTCACTCCTAGCACTGCTTTGACCAGTGGCTGCCTGCCCCCAGAAGGAGCAGTGCTGGGCTCTCATGTAATCCTAGGGTATGCTGGGCTGGTAGCATACCACCCAGCATACAGGCATCTAAATAAAACAGCTGAGCATTTAAAGGGACATGGAGTCTCACTAAAATAACAAAACCAGTGTAGCTTCCATAGCATTTATGACAAGGGCAGCATCTCCAGGGAATGCAGGTTTTTTTTTCTTGGACAAGCCCCAGTTTTGCACTTGTGCTGGGATTCCAGACAGTAGGATGTAGTTTTCCAGAGCATGATATACCCATGCTTGGGCCTGGCAAACTGGTCATTCCCGTGTCCCCATCAGACTGCTAAACATTTCAGCATTAACTCACTGCACAAACTGGCCCTCTCTGCAGTGAAATCCAGCAGAGCTCTGTGATCTCAGAACACGCTGACAGCAGTATCAGTGCCATCATTAGGCACTTATTTACCTGCAATTTATTGTGTATTTCAATACCTTTTGTGGTGACTACTGTACTTAGAATACAGAATCTCTGTTCCCAAAGGTGGTACTGTAAGACCTGGCTTATTTAAGTCTACTACAGTAAAGGTCTTCTCACGGAGGTTCTAAACTGTGTTTTTACCACCACCACCCTGCAACAAAATGGAATCTAATGGCAAGACATACCTGGCAAAAATCCAGGAACATCCACAAAAGTAATCAGTGGTATGTTGAAAGCATCACAGAAACGAACAAAGCGGGCTCCTTTCACAGAAGAATTTATGTCTAAGCACCCTAAAGTCAAGAAAACAGGGGAGGTGTTAACAGTTCCAATGATCCAATGGCAGTAATTCAAGGCAATGTCAAAATCACACTCTATTTTAGCTGTATTGTCTTCTTAAAACAAAAGTTCATCTGTAGATGATGTGGAGATTATCCACCATGAAGTCTTGCTGGTTTAGAACTAAGATTATATATACACGCTACATTCAACAGGCACTCATTTCATTTTTCTGACAACTGTATAGAGAGGCTTCATACTCCAAAAAGTAGCAGTTTAAATTAATTATATTCTTTTAATTTAAATTTTTTTTCTGTAATTTTCTCTTTATTGATTTTTTTTTCAGATCAGTCATGAAAGGCTCTGGAGTTCTCCATTAAAAAAAAAGTAACAAACAAAAAAACAAAACACCCAACATTAAATGGTCTCCTAATATTTTGAGAAATCAGCATTTTTGGTAAACATACTGCAAAATATTTCTGTTCTGTTTCACTGCCATTTAGACTTATGTGCTATATTAAACTGAAACACATTTTGTATAAAAGCATCTATGTGAAACATTAAATAAAAATCTTTGTTAAAATTGAGAATATCAAATGAAGACTAAAGTAATATGAAAACCTGCTGTCTAGTATCTTGATAGTCATATTTTGAAAAGATTACAAAAGAATAGAACATCATATTGGGTCATTTGATTTTTCCAAACAAAAAGGCACAAAAATTAAAAACAAAGAGCAAATCAGAAAGTTCTTATTGGTGAAAGTCACTTCAAAAATTATGTAGTTAAGGAAAGAAAGCCAAACCCCTTGACAGTTAAAAAGGGTGATCTTAGCTACACCTACATGTTGTACCCTCATATCTAAATTATTTGAGGTCAAGAGCTCCACACTTGATGTCTGAAAGCTTTGTGCTGTTCTCACTGTAGGAAGTTGACACCAAGAAAAAAGAGTTACCTCACCCTCCAGAAGAGTTTTAGGCATTTAATGCTATGAAAGGATGCACTTTCCATATTATGCTTAATCCAGTTAATTGCAAGCTGCTGCCAGTTAAGTGGTGGTCTTCTGCCCACCCTGTTTACGTGCTCCTACCACTCCTCTTGTGCTGGATACAGTAGTCACTTAATTGCCTGTGAGCAAGATCACCTTGTCAATCCACTAAAGAAATTAACTTCTTCAGTTAGTTTTATAGCATCACAGCTGCATTACAATGAGATTCAAAACAAAGAAAGTGGTAGAAAAATACAGTGCGAATGGGTGGAGGGCCACGTGAAACCTAAACAGTTCATCTCAGAGCCAGATAGCCTTACAGAGCATGCAAAAAAAGTCAAAGCAGAAAGGAGGCACAAACACTGTTAAATAGTCTCACACAGGACTCGTACAGCCAAGCTCTAACCTGATGCTACTTTGGGTTGGTTGCCCACTATCCCAACAGTTCGTCCATTCATCCTGGCAAATCCAACAACAATGTTTCTGGCGTAGGAAGGCATGATCTCAAAGAATTCCCTCTCATCAGCAATCTGCAAGGGGGAGAGGTTGGTAGAACCCTTACGAGGACGGACACATATATGTATATTTATATGGACAGGCAAACACAAAATCAGTTGTATTAGCATCAGAACTTTTAAAACATTTTGAAATTTGCAGAATAAAAAAAAAAAAAAAAAAAAAAAAAAAAAAAAAAACCCACCCAAACACATCCAACCAAAAAAACCCCACACACAACCCAAGGGAAGAAGGGAACCCTTTAGTCATCTTTGCAGTCTTCATTCCAGGCAGTAACTAGTGCTGCACTTATCAAAACAGCCACTTCAGCATTCCATCAGAGAACATCTTTATGACATTTCCTCTGTTGTGAGCCGCCTTCCCTAACTTATAACAAATTAAAACTTCAAATCAGATGTTAGGAACTTCTTTCTCATAACTTAATTATTGGCAGACCACACTTTAAGGAACAATTTCCAGTGAAAAAAAAGAGCAAATAGTACTTCACAGAGCTCAGAAACTCTCCAGTGCACATTTACTATATACTCCATTTTTCTGCAAGTTCAGAGCGCTTCATAATTAAGTGAGACCAGCACGCTCGGCTGCATCCACCTCCCTAAAGTCACTGACAGTGCAGGCAGTGGAGAACGGAGCAACGCTTTTATCTGCAGTAGAGTACAGGCGGTACATCAAACACATCTCTCTGGAACCACCACCCCTTGGCAGCTGCGCTTCTTTCGGGGGTTGAAGTTCCAGCGCGTGCTCTGCAAAGTGACATCCACTGGTGTGTAAAGCAGCATCAAAATTCACAGGTTCAAAAGAGATCATAATTATACATGGAGCAGTAGCGACACCTATACATGGCTGCCTAGTGTTTTTGACTAGAATTCCTTGTTTTCAACTGTTTGTGACAATTCTGCCTGTACAGACTGCAGTTTGCCAGTCATTTCTGAGACTGAGGCAAATAAAAAGTTGTGAAAAATGTAAGTATTGCTAAAGTAGGTTTATTTCTTTCCTTAATACTTCTCAAAGTCTGTGGGAGGGCTGGGGTTGGTTTTTTTCCTAATTTACTAAAGATTTTTTTTTTTAAATACCACCTTTTAACTTGGAACAGGTAGTACTAAAATCCGAAATGGAACAATCCAGAGATTAAAAACATCCTGAGCTTGCCTTCTCCACTAAAATGAGTCTAAATGCAGCCAGCTGCAATCTGAAATGTGTTAGCTGAATGAGCCTGTGGGGAGAGACAGTCAAATAAAATAGCAAAAGGGAGGTATTTCTAAAGGTCCTACAGACACAGCCGAACTCCCCGCCCCTGCTGTTTGTCTAGGTCGCCTGTGAAATGGAGTTGTTCCTGACTTCCTCAGCACCTCAGAACCCTGGCACACCTGCCATTCAACTTGGAGTGGTAGAAGCAGCAGCTGGAAATTTTAATATTCAAAATTTGGACTCTCAGGGTGCTCTACAGGGGGCTGTAACAGTTTCATGTGATAAAACTTCTTTTACAACTGTGTTCTCTGCCCAAGTGTTTATAACATATTAAGTTATTAAAACCAGAAAAGTGAAGTACTCATAGCCAAGAGAATTACCACCAGCATTGCCTATGCTGCTTTAATAAAACTGCCATTATTTATACACTGTAATAATACTGGCTTTCAGGTTTTTTAAAAAACAGTAAGATGCTTCCTTCCCTGCCACCCTCCCAGGAGATCTGCCTTAGTCAAACTTAAAACATTGGAGTTTCCAAGCTTTCAAGTGCTTGACTTGCAATTTAAAAAAATATTCTTGTACTGTCTGTGTACATAGCTGTCTTTCAGAAAAAACAGAGAAGGGTAAATCTTCTATATGTGGTTTATTACCTTTTATAAAAAAGTGACAGAATTCAAGACAGTAATAACAAGGTGCAGGGAAGGAAGCAAGTGATAGAACTCAAGACAAGGGGGAAGGGGATTTCAACCCCCGAGAGAAAACTGAATTACAGCATCTTTCATCTGTACAGTTATTCACGGAGCATAAGAAGATGTATCCTGAAAACAAATCTTAGGATTCCTTTCATCTGCCAAGATCTTTTTTTTTTTTTCTGCAGTTTTTGTTGTCACTTCATTCATGGCTACTACACAGGTAAAAAGAGTAACTTGTGAAGACTAAAAAAATGTTCTCTTCAGTGCCATTCTACTGGTTTCTTTCAATTATTTACACACAGAATATAATACATCCATATTAATCTCAACAGTGCTCATGCTAGGAGACTTACGGAGTGTATGATATCCAGCATATCGTAGGCTTTAGTAGATTCAACTGGGACAACTGTGTCCAGCTCAGGAACCAACCGGTCACTGCAGAAAATAAGTAAATGTGACCAACAGTATTTACAGATCAGATGAACACCCAGGCCAAAATCTCAGGCAAACAATTCCACCTCTCTGAGACTTCACAGAAACTGCCTCTCAAATACTGGGAGAAGAAACAGACCTCTTTGTCTCAGCCAGTTGAGCTTCAGGCCGCTGAGCCCTCGTGTACCAGGACAGAAGCCTGAATGATCTCTTCCCAAAGGAGACCGCTCTTCTACAGGCACCTCTGCTTATGAAACCACCTCCTGGAAATACTCTTTCTCCTCTTTGACCAGAAGAGCCCAACATGACTCACGGGGAGTACCGGCAGGGAGCCGGAGGCTGCAAGGAGCAGGGGGCACTGGGTATGCAGGACACTGCGGGGGGGCACGATGCAGCCACAGGGAAAAGGATTTGGCAGGACAAGTGTCAAGCAGCAGAAGAGCCTCCAGCCCTTGCAGCTGGACAGGCAAAACTCTTTCTCCCAGTGGCAGAGCAAAGTTTCCGGTCATACACCTGGATCTACTGCACATTTACAACTGATCTGTCCCTGCCCGTGCTATGCACTCCTGATTTTGAATACACTTAACCAGAAACCTTTCTGTACTTATCTGCTCTGTCACCAAACAAGGAGTGATTCATGGGTGGGGAAAACATCCACTCACCTTCTTCAGTTTGACGGCTGCATTTAAAGAATCTTTGCTGTTACTCTGCTTAACACAACAGTGACGCGCTTCATGTGGAACTTTACATTTCACAAAGGGCAGCCTCCCTGTTAGCAGCTGACACCATCAGTTACCTCCATCTTTGATCATACTCAATTCATTAAGGACCTACAAGTGTCAGCATTCACTGGGTCTTTGGATTCATCCACAGTCCCAGTGCGGGGGGTGTTAGTTTTTACGAGTCACCACTGAGAAGGCTTCAGGCAGTACTGCATTTGTGCCATTTGTGCATAAAAATACCAATCTATATTTGTTATAAATGGTCTTTTTGTGGAGTTCTTATCGAATTACAATTTTAACCATGCCATGATTTAGTGCATTTAAAACAAGACAACACAAGGCTCTGGACATCCCATTTAAAACTGAAGGAAACGATCTGCAGTTTGTCAAAATCAGGCAAAAACTAATAAGCAAGCCCCAGGGCTGTCTCTGTGCTCCCTCACACATGCAGGACTAGAGAGGCACATCTCCTTGCTGAGAGGGTAAGAGATACGTCTATTAATAGAATAAAATTGACAGCAACACTTCAAGTATTTTTTCCACATGATTAAGAGTATTGCATGCAAATATTTCCATAAAATGCTATTGTGAAACCTTCATCTGATGAAAGCAAGCCATTTTATCATACTAAACCCCAAGCTGCAAAAGACTGTAAAAGTTTTCTTGTCCATATGGTCAATATGAATGTGCTCTAAGTCCTGTCCACTGCCTGTGGTACCTCAAAGGATAAGGGAAAGCGGAAAAATGAAATTATTGCACCCGTAAATTCACAGTGCTGTAAAGTACTGAGGGAAATAACAGCATTAAAATTAACAACTGCCATCAAAATTAAGACTTTATCCAGGATATCACAAGTTTCAAAATCTCCTTCAAAGCATCGCAGATAACAGACATCTGGAGGTTGCTAGCAGAGTCACTGGACTTAAAAGGTCGAGGACTGTGTTTCTTACAGATCCCCCTTATCAGGAAGGAACTGCTGCTTATCGTCAAAGCAGTCATGTGAAGCCTGCGACAGCGTGAGACAGTCACCCAGACTGATACTGGTTTTCATTCAATACAAAAGAGAAACTATATTCTGTGACCAAGAACTGATAATAACCTCCTTCAGAAATCTGTATGTATACTTCAGGCTTTAGAGGAAACAAAATTTGTTTATAGTCAAAGACACATAAAGACAAAATCACACCACACAATATACTAAATGCAATGACTAGACACACTGCAAAGGCAGAGGACATATTCACCATTAGTCAGTCAACTGGTACTATAAGGAACATTCTAACTCTTAGAACCCAGGCCACTGATGTCAAAAACTCCAACCAACAGAAGCTTCAGCAACCAAGACTGCCATTTTTCAACACCACAAAGAACCTACCTACCTAGAGGAATAAAAAAAACCCAAAGCCAAACAACAAATCAAAACAACCCCACCAGCTTCTGGACTTATCAATGAAGACAAAAGCATGTTACATGTAATTTGCATTATTTATGGCAATTTTTTGTGATGTGAAAATTATGCTGTAAGAAATAAATTAGTCTAGAGGAATGAGCTCTGACTGGAGTAGCAGTAAGGATCAAACATATCCATTCAAAGCCAAAGGTATCTATTAAGATGTCAGTATTTCCAGATGAAATATTACCAGTGTAAGCATTAAGACCACAAATCAGAGAAATATTGGAGATGCTGCTATAAAAACAGGCAAAAATGTAAAAATAGATCTGTCTTCACATGTATAAAGGCTACTAAATTGAAGTTCAGTAAAAGTCATTGAGCATTTTTTATACTGTGATTCTCTAATGAGGTATCTGGTGCCACGTCTTAAGAAAATATGGGAACTAATCTCTTCTACATTAGTAGCTACAATGCAACTGACAGTTTCTCACAGAAAATAAACTGCCTATTATGAGATACATTAAGAAAAACAGACTGTTGTTTTTATAATGGAATTAAAATATCACATTCAAGTCCATGGAGGGTAATTATCCTGTACAACTTGTTGAATGCTTATAAAGAACATGATAACCTCAGACATAATCCTCCAAGTTTACCAAATAAGATATTTGCTTTGGTTTGTCACTATCAAACTAGAACACTCTTCTAGTTTCATAAACTCCTAAAGATCAACATCTTAGAAAAAATTAGGACCAGTAACTAATTGACCTGTATGACCATTCTCTAAAAGCAACTGGTAAATTTATTTTTCTAATAGCGAACAATGTATTTCAGGTACCAAAGCAGAGATTTGTAGAATCGATCAAAAAAACCCCTCCCCAAACAAATTGTTTCAAAGACATTACAAAGAACAGTGAAGCACGAAGAGAAGATAAACCTTCCCAACTCCCATGTTAAAATCTCCATGCGTGTAGCAACCACAAGACATAGCTGTGTGTGAGAGGAACAAACTCAGAGGCAGCTCCCATACAGGAAAGGGCAACAACCTCTTAGGAGTTCCCTACAGAAAGGGCTGAACTGGGGGTGCAACTGGATCTTGAGTCAAAATCCCTTCACCCCATTGACGTTCTCTGGCTTTAACGCTACTAGCCAGGCTGTCTCCTCAGTCAGCCCTGTGCTGGCTCTCTGGCTGTCCCTCTAGCTCTTGGAAAAATTCTCTAGTAAAAATCCTGACAGTTGACGTTTCTCCCCTCTTGAAAGGGCTCAAGTCCTTCCTTTGTTACATGGCCTACTGCACCGTAAGCCTGACAGACCTAATAAATAAAACTTTCTGCCTCCTTTGCCTCCTTGTTGCTTCCCCACCTCTAACCTTAACAGAACTCACCCTACAGACACAGAACTGACAAACCAGGGCACATTCTCTCCTCTTCTGTTCACTGTGCTATCTTCTGCCTCGCTTGTTGTAAGGGACTGTGACAGCCCACCTACACTGAGATTACCTTTCCCCATCTGTACACAGCCTGCATAACATTACTCTCAGAAGATAGAAAAGTTACATCAGTGAGCATGTGTGTACGTACACATGCATGTTGAAACACTTCCCATATTCACACACCACAATGAAGAATTATCAGCCAAGATCCCAGGTGCTAAACACATTTCTTTACACTCCTTGAGCCAGAGAAGCCATGAAATTCGGTGGACAGAGACCACAGATTTCAGCCAGCCTCCTCTTACCTGGGATCATGGCATTCACAGACTGGAGCTGGATCACGGTTGCTAAGAGGCAAATAATTAAAGAACTCTCGAAGATTAAGTAAAGCATCTATATCGTTCTCAAAGGCTCTGTGTGCAACTCCTGGAAAGAAACAGTTAAGCAGTTAGTGAAATTATTCTGAAAGATTTCATTTTCAAGTATGTACCAATACAGACACAAACAACTAATAGCAAGAATTTTTAAACCCAAGCTATTAACAATCAGGAGGTTTTGACCAGCTAAAAATATGTAGAAAATGTGTGGCTGTATCTGACTTCCTCCTCAGCCGGCCTGGATTGTTGGTCTCATTTAAAATACTGAAAACTGGTTTATCAGCTGCCACAGACCTAGCTGGAATTCAATCCAGCAATTACTGTGCTGCACTCCGGCTTTGGACTGCAAGTTCCTTTATAAATTTTGAATCTGAGCAGTGTCTATGTGTGTGGTTTTGGTTCATCACCAGTTCAGTTTGGATAGAATTTGAGATCCCACAGTCAGTCATTCTGAGCCTCAAGAAGATTCATGAATCACCAAGTTTTCCGGGGGGGGGGGGGGGAGTGGGGAGCTTAATCTCACAGTGCCACTCGGTTTACATTTAAGAAGTTCAATCAATCATGTTAGTAAGCAAACAAGGGATTGTTAAGAATCTTTCAACCCATGCAAATTTCTAGACAACAAACAAAAAACCTCACACCACCCCAAGCCTGCTTTGCTAAGCCCTGCCCTCCAACAACCTTCCCACTTCTAGAATCTTTTGTGGATTTGCCACTTTCTCTTCCAAATCCCAGAACTCTCCCACACTCCCAACTTTTTGCTATTTTGTTTTCCATTATGAAGAAGGACTGGCAAGAGAGCCCTATACAGAGCAAGATCCTGTGCTTAAGGAGAGTTTTATCACTTAGACTCAAGTGACACTCATGAGTACAAAAACCTGCATTAGACAATCAGCTGTTTAGCCAGAACAACTATGCCACTTAATTTAAAGAACAGTTAGTGTGTTAAGTAGAGTACTCAGCTCTCACCAGATACAGCAGTGTGTGTCTTTGCACCCCCAAGCTGCTCTTGTGTGACATCTTCATTGGTAACAGACTTAACTACATCTGGGCCAGTGATGAAGAGATAGGATGTATCCTGAGGGAGGGAGAAAAGCAAAACCACACAGTAAATATTAGGCCAAAGCTGCAAAAGCACCCAAGGAAAAGCCACTCTAGAGGCCTTCCCCAACATAAGAAAACAGCAGAACACAGGGACAAGTTTCTTAAAAACCCTTAATGCATTATATTAAAAATCCACTGAAAATGCAATTAACGACAAGTTACTTGGGAAAGTTTTTCTTGACTTTTCATGAAAAATAAGCCTACTCCAGAGCAGGAGAACATCTTAAAAAAACCCTAAATAAACCTTTTCACGTGGGGTCAGTTTGTGTCTGATGAATCTTACCAGCAGCAGGTCAGGATATACTCCAGCCTTACCTTCACCATGAATGTGAAATCAGTTAAAGCAGGTGAATACACAGCTCCACCAGCACAGGGACCCATAATGAGGGAGATCTGTGGAACTACCCCAGAACACAGAACATTTCTCTGTAATAGAAAAAGACATCTAGTTTTACCTAAAAGTACATCTTTAAGTCTGTGCACAGATTCTGCAAGAATTCACAGACAGGGAGAGGACAGCTTGCTTTATTTACTGAGACACAAATATCTGGAGAGAACATCCTGATGCAAATAGAACCAAAATAATTGCATTGCTTCTGGTTTGCTTCTTTCTGTTCCCATACATTTGATTTCATATACCATGCAATGACTGCTAAAGAAGATGGAATGTGTAACCTCAACAGATGCTGCAGGGCCAAAACTTGACTGAGTGGTGAGAAGTGTATGTACTCAAAATGGGAAGATATAGGTATGCTATTGCTCAGAGTGGGCTTTACTAACCGGCTGTGGCAGAGATTCTTTTAAAATCAGATTCCTGCACCGGCTTGAGTTTTACACAATGGTGAATTACTGCTGTCCACCAACATAGATGGCATCCTGTCCAAAAAAATATTTACATTTCTCATTGCTCAACTGGATTACAACTGACTTCTGTAACTGCTCAACTGCATCATGCCAGACTGCACTAACCCAAACGACTGTTAGCACCTGACCGACTTGCCATCCCACCTGCTCGCATTCCTACTGCAAGCACAATTATGTCTGTGTTCTGTGCGTTTACTTTAAAGTTTTGGTAGGCATATAAAATGTCGTTTCGGTGAAAAAACAATCAGTCGTGAGTCTTGAGTAAAAATTCTTGTGTTAGCCTCAAAAATACTGTAGAGACAAAACTTCCACTGGATGTCCACAAGTGGTAAGGTTAACATTGTACGGCATACTGTTCTTTTAACAGAAACCTCTGACTTGCACCCTTTTCTTTTTTCCCCCCACTGACCTGCCATCTTGACAGAACATGCATTTGGTGCTTCTGATCCAAGTTTCTCAAGTTTTCTTTACGTGCATAGTGTTTGATTTACACCTTTCTGCAGTGGAAATCTTTCACCTTTTATCAGCCCTATTGAAAACAAACCTGCTGTGTGAAATTCTTAACATGTCTGTATTTCAGAGGAGACACGGGGACAGCTGGTGGTGGATCACAACCATCAGTCACCCAACAAAACACTCCGAACTTCATCATGCCCACCTGTCTCAAACCTGACAGAAGTTACATCCCAACACAGGCAATCTATACTTTAGCAAAAATCAGAGTATCAAATAGTTGTTTGGGGGGTTCTTCCAGTCAAGTAAATTGGTTATTCTTCCATTCTTATGACAAAGCTCACCACATAGTGCAGCTTCTACAAAGCTTCTCACTGGATCACTGTGTTTTACAAGGCTCAGCATTACCCTTGTTTATCACATGGGTAAACAGAACTAGGTAGTACCGTAATTTGCCCAAAGCCAAGAGACTCAAGTCCAGGTCTCACAAGCCCTCATATATGCTGCTTTGTCCACCAGGTAACACTGGCTGAAATAGGATGACGATAACCTAAAAGTTTACTTACAAATGCAGACTTCAGTGAAGAAAGATTTTGTCCAGCTTTGTTGAAGTCAAGCTTCCTTTGTCCTCCAGCAGCCTACTTACCAAAAATATGTCTGCATAACCTGCCAAGGACTCCACTCCCTCCTGGATACGGGCTCCTCCAGAGTCATTCAGCCCAATCACAGGTGCTCCAACCATGGCAGCTTGATCCATGACCTAGTGATGAACACAAACTCCTCATTACTGACCTAGCTAAGCTAAAACCCCTAAGCATCCAACCCCAAAATGTACACCCCGAGAAAAAAAAACATACATGCCAGAATTTGAACTGCCTACACAGTGCTCAGCTTCTCCTTTATCTGTATTAACTATCACAGTCACTAACTGCCTACTGAGGGATCATGCTTTGACTCATTCTGACTGGAGGTTAAGAGATACACATTTAATCCCTCTCATGACCTTTAATACTTATCTGTCTTACCAGCTGTTCATCTCCATACTCACACCGCCTTATCCAGACCCCTTGCTAAGTGACACGATCACAGGGGTTTGGACCAGAGAAGACCAATCTATCTCTGCCCATAAGAGGTCTCAACTGCACCCTAAACACTCCCTCATACATGTCTAATCTGATCGTAAAAGTTTATTGCAGTGGTGACTGTGCAATCTCCCTAAGCAGTATATTCTAATGCTTGATTATCCTTCTTAGAAGTTCTTTGAGAAGACTAAACTAAATCTTTCCTCCAGAAATTTAGGAACATTACTTCTTTCTTCATATACAGTAGTCAGGGAGAGAAATTAACTACTACTTTGTCTCCACCTTCATAAACATTCAGGTACCCCAAATCGCCTTTCAAGTCTTCACATTGCCCTTCATGTTTCTAGACTAAGCATCATCAATTCAGTCACTGTTCCTTGTACATCCTGTTTTCCAGATCTCTGATCATTTTGGGTAATTGCCTCAAGATCATACACAATACTCCAACAGAGGCTTAAGTGGGAGGATTGAGTTCCTTACATTCCTACATAAAATACTCCTGCTTACTGGATCCCAGTAAAATATTTGCCATTTACATAACACTACAGCACTGGCATATTATGTCAAGATGTGCTTTAGCTCTAAGTAATCTTCTGTAAAACTACACATAGACAGTCAATCCCCATTTTGAATTTTGAAGTTGCTTTTCCCTGTCTGGTACTAGCCCTTTCAAAATTATACTCTATTTCAGAAAATTTGCAACTTACTAAGATTTTTAAAACTTCAGTCCTGTCTATCTGAATGCTTGCAGCAACCTTGAATTTTATACTGCCTAGAAACACAGTAACCATACTGGGTCCCACTCAGATCAATAGTATCTTAGCAGTACCAAAATTCCAGCGTGAACATGAATCGGTGATAACTGCCTCTGTATAGTTCTAGAGCGGCTTTGTTCCTCCTCGCAGCCATTCAATGTAAAACAGGGATTTTTCATGCTTTGTGCCTGGATGTCCATTTAAAAGTTGAAATTTTGTGGTGGCAGACACAACTGCAGAATGACTTCACAATTTAAATACAATCCCACGTTTAAAAAGCATCTACAGATTGCAAACAGAGGCTCTGTGAGCCACGAACGGTCTCATTTGCTTATGTGAACGTTGCACAAACCATCAGCAAATGCCTTACTCAAAAAAAACAGTCGAGTTGACATTTATTGCTTCTTCCTAGAAGGCCTGTTATCCTATTAAGACAGGTTAGTGAAACAATTTTACTGACACATTTTGCTGTTTTCCAGGGCCTTACATATGGTATAATTATTTATTTCAAGGCTTTTCTAGACACTGCAGTTCTTCCTAAAACACACATGAATATGCACATTCAGACTACTGAAAATGTGTTCATACATTTGAGGCCAGACAGTTTTTCACCATACCATTATTTGTAAGGAACATTTCAGGATTCATTCTCAAAAACGTTTTTCTTCATTTCATACACTCAACAATTGTCTTGAAACATGACAGCATAGATGCACACACGTATATAGGCTTTAAAGTGTTCCCCACCACAAGCAGGCAATTACTACTCTCAAGAGAGCCACACTAAGTCTCTGCTGCTTCAGGGAAACCATTACAAGCATTTAATGTGGTCTGAGAGACCACAAGGCTCTTCTGCAAAAGTAACCAGCAATCTGTAGCCCAGACCTACCTAGCTTGAAGTTTTGCTGCAAGATTCCGAACACTGCTACCTCTCTGCAGCTCCAAGAAAAAAAATCCCAAATGGGAAAAGATTACTACCAAAGGGGCAGATGTCCAGGAAAGCAACTTCACTTCCATGTTCCATGACATTTTACATCCCTTACACCACCAATAAGGTTTGCAGGAGCCAAGACTGTCTCTCAGAACAGATCTCTGCTTCCTGCAATTCAGCCCCATCAGAATAACTCAGGGAAGTGAGACAGATACCACACTAGCCAGCCAGGCTTTTTTGAGCTCCCCACTGCCCAGGCTGCAGCCTCAAAGACTCTGAACCCAAAGCAACTGATGCATCCAGAACCTTCAGTGTTTGGAACCTACCACTGACACTGATGCCAACCAAGAACAGCACCAACTAGGAAGGACTCACATTTTTTTCTAGTTCTGCTAACAGCATTCTCCCTGCTTCTTTAGCAATAAAAGATAAGAAAAACAGTAAAAAGCATCCCAATATTCCAGTACCATTACATCCCTCCAACACAAAGAGACATTGCAAAACTCCAGTGTAAAAGGGTAGTATCAATTCTTTCCCAATATCAAGACTTGGTAAAGCGAAGTAGTTATTATCCAGCCCAAAGTCTTTGTGTTTTCTAGTTTCATACCTCCTCACTGCTGAGAAGCCTATGCTAAAAAGTAGTTCCATCACGAGAAAAGCCCTTGTGCACCAAAAACATTGTTTCTGATTCCATAGCAAGAAAATTCAGGGAGTTTTCACCAGCCCACACCACTGAACACCCATGCATGAAAAAGTTCTTGTACTCCCCACGCCTGGGATTCAAACACCAGCTTTTCCAGTGAGACAAGCAGACAAACAACAATGAATAGCCACAAGTGCCTGATAACAGAAGCTCTGAGTATCAAGGTGACCTCCAAGTTGTAAAACTGTTTCTCTTCAGATTGTTTACTTGTTTGGTTTTTTTTATAAATATTACACACTTCCAAATAGCACTGTTTATAGGAAAAAGTTTCTCCCAAGTCCTTTCACATTTCTCCAGTTGACAATAGCTAGTTAATTTATATTTGTACTTTGCAAGTCTCTCTTGTCTTTTGTAGCACAGTAGAAAAGGCAACTTAATTTAAACAAAGTGTGTATTACCTGGAAAAGCTCTCCTATATTTGAAAAGCTTCCACGGGATACCTCTCTGTTCACCTGTGCTTTCACGCCTTAACTGACATGAGGAGGCAGGCATTTTCATGTCCCCATGACATGCATCAGAGGCCACTAAAGTCAGTCACAAATCATTTTCTCCCAAGTCATTAACATGACAGATTGAAAAAAGAATGCTGACATTTTGGGGGGTTTATTTTCTCCTGTGAAATATTACCTTGCAGATCTTTTGGGCATGAGCTCCAGATAAACTGCCTCCAAATACAGTAAAATCCTGGAGGGAAAACAAATTTTCAGATTAGGGAAAGAATCATTTCAGTAAAATGTTGTAAGATGCTGCAAATAAATATTATAATCCTCCAATGCCCTGTATTTGGTATGCTGCTCCAAAACAACCCAACTCCCTTAGTGCAGCCCACAGATGGATCCTGTTTAATCCAAGCCTTCGCAAGGAAATTATATGCGTTTACCAGTGGATTCCATGTTAAAAATCACAAATCACTATGTCTCATTCACCTTTTTTTTCTTCCTTCTCAGAACCATTCTCTCTTTCTACAAACATATGTTCCTCTTTCATCATCAATACTGAAATAGTCTGTAGAAATTTCACCTGTGAGGAGGATCCCACTGCAAGGGACAGCAGTAAGATATGCCTGCAAACAGGCAGAAGTAAAAAACTGAAAATATGTCATTGTTCTGTTCTCATGAGTTATGCTCCAAGAGCTGATTACTGTTTTATGGGTGCTGTGGGGACTATGTCAGACAAAACTGACTATTGGTGCTACCCCCAAGTCTGAGCAGTAAGATCTTTAACAAGGAACACGAGGCCCTGGGACTGATCCAGAAGAAAAGGGGATATTGACACATACAGGCACCAACAGAACCCAAAGCCGACTTCTGGTGAGTTTCTCTGATGGATTCCCACTGAGCCTTACTCTCAAAGAAGCTCTAAAAACTCTGTGGACAGAAAACAGCATGCCTATGACTAGCAGTTGAACCAAAAAAGGAATGAACACCGCAGATGGCAGCTCAGGTGAGAAGGGAAAAAGGTCTTTATAAAAAAAGAGAGGTGCATCATGTAGGGGCACGTTTGAATTCTTTTCATATAAAAACTGCCCTCTACTCATGTTCTTCTAAAGTGAAGGTTTGTGTTCAGATACTATCTTATGTTCAGGCCCACATAACAGTGTCCTTCCTCGAAAGGACTACGTATCCAAGACAAAAAAAAGGCAGAGGGTACGACTTGCTCTGAGATCACACAGCAACCATCATTTTGGCCATGATCACAAATTGAACAAAGGCTACTTTGTGGCCCACAACAGAGTAGCAGTTACCAATGATCTGAAAGAAAGCCTTTCTTTCAGAGTGTTAAAGCTAACCAAGAGAAACCTCAGCCTATGGTGTTTGCTCTCAGATATTTTTATTTCAATATAAAAAGTGTATGTTAACATAAAAAGTGTATTTTATCTATCTATTTATATGCTATCACAATCCCTTCAACTAATCTGAGAGTTGGAACCTGAGAAACAATTCAAGGTTGGTAGAGTGCCCTGTCAAGAGCTCCACTCATTGCAATTCCAACTGCCATCCCCAGCAAACAGCCCCAATCCGCTGCCCGAAAACCCGGAGATGGTTCCCAGAACTCGCAGAGCCCTCCGCTGCCACTCATGGGTCTCCACACACCCGTGGGAGCTCACCCACACACATCCAACTCCAGGGATGGAGCCAAAAGCTTGCGAGTGCTCAGTGATTTCTCCATTAATTCACTTTCTGGTTATCAAAAACGTGTTTTGGGAGGACTCCTCCAATCTCTCAGCACATCAATATCCAATAAAGTATTGTTTGTTTTTTCAGAACATTCTCTCTGGCTCTGCATTCTTTACTCTTTTCATCTCACCCTTGCCACAACTGCATCTATCACCCAACACAGTTTAGTGGTGCTTTTTTACTGCATCTTGTCTGAAGGTGTCCTGCTTCCTCCCACAGGATGTTATACTTACTGGTAAAAGGTGAACAGGTACACTACTACATGGTCACACTGAACTACTGTGAATTTATTTCAAAGAATAAGTTCATGCTATTTAAAAAAACAACAAGCAAAACCATACCTGGCTGAAAACATAAGCCAGTCTCCCATTAATCCGTCCACGGCCAGTCACCACGCTGTCTCCAGGATACTGCATTAAAAACAAATTCAGTAAAAATTAATTAAAAAAAAAAAAAATCAAAGCAGCAATGACATCCACCAAAAAAAACACATACTAAGTTGAAGGAAAGACCGATTCTCTGAGAGGACTGGTCTTTCATGTTTGCAGTGGAGGCTCTGGAAAGATTTTTCCCCAGCCCTGGAAGGGAAAACTGGAGGATATACTAGAGGTATGCACATAGTAGTTGTGTGTTAGCATAAAGACTAGTGAATTTTGCAGTTTCCCCTTACATTTCAGCACATCTGGAGTTAAGGCAAATCATGTCCTTAGAGGCAGGATGTACCTTTTATTAAGACCAGCTGATGTATTTGAAAGAATGGACACAGCTCACAAACCTTTCTTGAGGCATTGATATAGAGAAAAAAAACAACCCTGGAAAGGTCAAAAAGTATAGTTACGGTCACCCCAAATACTTCAGCTTGAACTGTCCTATTTTTCACTCTGTAAATAAAGGAAGAAGAAAGAAGTGAGGAGGAAAAGGAGCCTGTGAATCTTAAAATCTGCTTATCTATACTGTCTCTCTTTTTAGCAAAGGAAATATACAGAAGTCTTTCAAGACAACAGTAGAAAAGGAACTTTACTGGCTTGTCATAAAGGAATTCTATGTATTTAAATGCTTTTTGCAGCTTGGTATTTAAAAAAAAAAAAAGCGTATCATAAGGGCCATTCTACTCTAAGGGCCATTTATGCTCAAGGTGATCTGTTCTCAGGAAGGTCATACTAGCCTGGGGACTTTTCTCAGGCTGCACAGGCAGCACCGCTACCAACTCATGGTTCTTGGCACACAGAACAGCAGGAAACACACCTGTAGTTCCAGCCACAGTCTCACAAAAAGGACTCCTGAAAGCCCAAGCAGCTCACAGAGTGGTCTACAAGTCTTACCCTACCTCCAGAAAGTTCCAGGAACATAGAGAAATTCAATGCTAAACTAATATTCCAGCTCACTGGCCACAGTTAGGTCATCTGTTGTGAAACTGTGCTCTGTAAACACAATCACTGAAAGGTGAATTCTGAAGGACAAGGAAAAAAATTAACCCTCTTGTCACTCAGGACTTTGCTGCTCCTCCTATCTTCAGAAACAGCAATGTGTTATCAGCACTGTGGGATGCAGCATTGAGGAGTATGATGAGAGGCAACACAGCAGTTATTTCAGTTTTCTAGGGAAGAGAGTAAAAAATGACTTCGGGAAGAAAAGACGTTTGCTCCTACACTCATTGAGAGGGGAGAAGGCCTAGAATGACATCCTTCCCAGCACCAGGTCCCATCAGTCTCCTGGCTACTAAAAGGAAAACAAATCCACCTTTGCCAGTTCCCAACGCCCCAGCTGCTCATGGTGGAAGCCTGCCGATCTCCCTCATCCGTAGTATGCAGCCCTGCAACTTGATGGACTGAAAACCAATGAACTGGTTTAATAACTGCATAAACAGAACCTGCGGTCATTGTATGCAGCACGGAGCAGCGGCAGATACGGAGCAGCTTCTCACCACACCCCAAACCAGAATACTCCACAGCAAACAGGGCCTTTTGCTGCAGGAAGATTCACACTGAACACCCACACCTGCACATACCAGCATGTTCACTGGTCCTTCCTGTAGTAAATTGCAACAAAATACTTTTCCCATGTAATAATTTATCAGGCATCAACGTTATGGGGAGAGACTTTGGGACACCATAGATTTTCCCTCTACGTGATGAGCCTCATGTACCATGTTAGTTTAGAATACATAACCATATATCTGAAAACTGCCTAAGCAAGCAGATTGCAACCTGCTAACAGATCAGTATGAGTGTCTGAATTTCCCAACATATCGGATGTTAAGGCCCTAAAGGATTTTATGACTCTATAGTTTGGAGGGCATAAATACGGATCCAAGTTATTTCATCCTATAACTCTAATGGTACTTATAGGGAGGTAGAAGTATCTACCCGTATTTGTTCTTCCTATCTGACTAGATTGACAAAGTTGTAACTACAAAACTCTGCAGTCTCCTCTGTTAGTTAAAATACAAATCTAAGACAATATCCAGGGAGGTGTTTAAACCAAACAGGTGACCTTATAAGAAAGGTATCAAGTTTAGACAATGGAAAAGTAAACCATGTAAGCTGTTAAATGAAACTGAGAGTAGTAAGAGGAAATGTGCAAAACAAAAAAGAAAACAGAACAAATAAAAGAAATTACATGTGAACAGAAAAGCCTATTTTCAACCAGCTGGCTGGCTAAACAGCAGAGGACAAAGAAACAAGAGTTACATGAAATAAAACTACCTTATTCTTATTAGAGTCCATCCCAAAGTCAGAACATCTGTGTTCCACAAACATGTCATATTCATCAAAACTGTCAGGGTCCAATAGCAGAAGAATTCGTTCTCTTGCTGTCAGCTTTCCCTGAAATGGAGCAAGCAACAATTAACACAGCCAACAGGTGGTTCTGGCTCTGTTTACTGACCAACAGCGGATGTAGTTCAATCAAACATGGCCTCACTTGATCTGCTACATTTGGCCCATTAAGCAACTGCATGCCCCCAAAGCTGGAAATAGCATATACAATGATTATCCTCCTTAAAAACAAACATAATGCAAGCCAGACTTTGAAAATAAGGCTGACTATTGGAGCAGCACTACCACAAGATAAAGGAAACAATCTCAAGAGTCTTTTCAACAAGATATAATAGCGTCACAGCTATTTTTGCCTACACATTTGAATGCCACTGTTAAGGCCTTTGTTCTATTCTTAAACATGGAACCCTTCCACAGCTAAGCCAATCCTTACCAACAGTTCAAGGCTCAATTCACCACGGTCGATATTTGGCTGCAGCAAATGAGAGGAAAAATGAAATGTGACAGCCTGCACAAGACTTTTCAGACAAAATCCTTTTTTCTGTTGGACACCGGTATGGGCAAAAGTAGAGTAAGGGCCAAGAACATAATCAACTGACCAGATATGTACGTCCCTTGCTCAGTACTAATGATGCCATGCAGTAATAAATGATCACAAAGTTCTTTTTATCTTAACCTTTCAAACAAATTTGTTATTTCCAACCCAGGTCTACAAAGGACAGGGTACCTGGGTTGTCTTCTTTAGGGGACGGTGTGACCCTACCTTAACATGATGTTAAAACACAGCTCAGCTTCTCTACAGAACTTCTGACTGGTAGGTCAAAGAGCTCATGAAAAATCAACAAATGCTGTAAAGACTAATGTAAGCCATAGATTTAATTTATATAAAACATGATTTAAGATGTTTGAGGCCCCCAGATGTGCAGAAACACTTGCATATCGGTATGCCAGTGTACTAAACATGACTCGGTGAGCCTGTAACTCTTTTCAGATGTTGTATAACTGCGGGAGGGAAACTGCTGACAGGTGAACTGATCATTCATGCACTCCTCAAGTGAACGGCTTGATGCCTACAAGCCATACGTGGTACCACTAGGTCCTCGCACTAAACTGAAAAGACATCCCAACAAGAAACAATCAACAGAAATCTGAAAACTGTGTTGCCATTCCCCTCAGCACTGCCTAAACTCTGAACAATAGAGACAAGAGGCTAAAAATCCAGCTGTTGCCATCCTTCCCACCTCTCTTCCTCTGCCTTACTTCCACTCTTCTAGCTCTTTGCTCTCACCTCTTAGAAGATCAGCTTAGATTTGCAGCAGCAGTGTAAAACATGCAGCTGCACTGGCGTGCCTCCAGGCCCAGTGAAATGTGAAGCAACATAGAAATTGCCGTCCCACGACAGGCAAAAGTTGCAACTTTTGTCTACGCTCTCCCTCACGCATTGGAGCCAACCTCGGTGAAAAAGCCGCTGTAAACAACCATTCTTCCTCCCGCCTGCAGGAGCAGGTAGCGCAGCCTGTGACGCCCCTCAGGAAAGCTCCCCCCAAGGGCCTCTGCAACTCAAACTCGACGACGCCCCGAACGGGGCGAAGCCGCCCCCGGTTCCCGCCTCGGACCGCCGGGCCCGGGCCCGGGCCGGAGTCCGGGGGCCGCGGGGACTGTCCTGTCCCTCCCCGCCCGGCCCGGCCGGGCCTGCCGCGAAGCCCGTTACGGAGCCCGGCGGCGGGAGGGGCGCTTCTCCCCGCCGCCCGCGGCTCACCCGCTTGTGCTGGGCGTCGATGCGGGCCTGGCCGCCGCCGAGCAGCGCGGCGCGGCGCTTCTCCTCGATGCGCTCGGGCACGGAGGGCGGGCGGCCCCCCGAGGCGGGCGGGAGACCCCCCGAGGCCGCCCGCCACAGCGGCAGCGCCGCCCGGGCCGCCCGCCGCAGCGCCGCCATGTCACGAGCCAGCCGGCGGCAACGGCGCCTGCGCGCGGGCCCGTCCGGCCGCGGGTCAGCCCCGGGCCGCTCCCCGCCGCCGCTCGGCTCCGGGCGGGCCCGGGACCGCGGCTCAGGCGGGGGTCAGGCCCCCGGCGCGGCCGCTGCCCCCCCCGCTCCCTGCTGTCGGGCCCCGCGCAGCCCCGAGGCCCTCAGCCCGGCCGGGCCGCCATTGCCCGGGGCACCCTTCCCGGAGACCGGCGGGGAAAGGCATCCTCCCTTCCCCGCCTCCGTGTCCCGCGGCGTGAGGAATCCTGTCTGGGCCTGGGAAAAGGCGCTGGGGCTTTGGGCAGTGTGTATTTCAGAAGTGGAGACAGCGAGCGGAAGATTGAGCTCTCTCTCCTGAGCCTAGGAAGCATTTGCTATGCAAACACTCTCCTTGTGGTACCCAGGCACTGGTTCTCCACCTGCTCGTATTAACGGGCAACCTGGCTCTTGTCACAGCACACCTTCGTAAGGATGAAGAAAATAACGACCCCATAAAAAGAAGCGGATTGGGATGTTTGGGGAATGCACATCGCACTGACCGCGTGACCTACCCGCAGCATGTCCGCAATCCAGAGACAGGGTGTCGTCAGTTCCCAAGCAGTTCTCTGGTTTGCAGACCATCTGTATACCAGATAATTTGTTACCCCTGTAGTCCATCTGGGATGCTGACCACCAAGAAACAACAGGTCGGTTGAGAAGAACTGCAGTAGCACTAGGTAAATATTGCCTTACGTGTCCATATACTAAGCACAAAGAAAAACACGAGCTTGGCCCTGCAGATATCACAAGGGTAGATCTGAAGAATAATATTCAAGGATGGAAGTTCTTGGATTACATCGCATACACAAGCTGTCATATAATAGTTCACGTTGGAAGGGCTCTCAGGCTCCAGTCAGCACTGAATTCACACCAATTTTCCCAGGGCTTTGTCAGTTGGATCTTAAAAAGTCTGCAAGGATAGAGGCTGGCACACCTTCTCCAGTCACTGTTTCAGTGCTTGACTGGCCTCATGGGGAAAAAAATTCCCCTCCTACCTGTTCTATTAAGAAGCAACCTGCCCTGTTTCAGTTTAGGACAACTGCCTCTTGTCTTCTGACTGTACACTTCAATAAAGAGAGGTTAGTGAGGCAAAAGAGACAGGCTCTAGTACCAGAAGGCAGCTGTTAGAGGTGTCCCCAAAGTCTTCTCTTCTCCAGGCTAACAAAGGCCAGTCCCTCAGCCTCTCCTCCTGGGGCAAGTGCTACAGCCCCTCACCACCATGCTGTCCCTCCTCACCGTGATGTCCCAACCTGGATACAGCTGTACGGTAACAGATCCTGTCAGTAACTTTGCCCAAGTCAAGGCAGATGACATCCACTGCTCTTCCCTCCTCCACAAAACTAGTCATCTCATCACTAGAAGGCACTGAGATTGGTTACATGTGATTTACCCTTAGTTAATGTACACTGGTTATTCCCAATCACCTTCTCCATGCCCCCAGAAAAGGCATCCAAGACTTGCTTCATGGTTTTCCTCAGAGACCAAGTTGAGGCTGACTGCCTTACAGTCCCCCCTCTTTCCATGTAACCCCAGCCTTTCCCCACTCATTGGGGATCTCCCCTGACCACCAGGAGCTTTCAGAGATGATAGTAGCCTCGCTATGACACCTGCCAGCTCTCTCAGCACACTTGGATCATCCTGTCCAGTCACCCAGACCGTACATGTCAAACTTTCTCAGTAACTGCTGACACAATCGTCCTCGACTACTGGTATCTCCTCTCCTTGAACCCTGCCTGGAGGCACACAGGCCTGGGGAGATCTTGTCAGTGAAGACCAAGACAAGGAAGACATTGCATACCTCAGCCCACACCCTACCCAGCATGAGACTGTTTCAGCCCCCAGCCAGAGTAAGCGCCAGACGTTAGCTGCATTCCTGCTTATCTGCAAGGTAGCTGCTCCTCTGCAGCAGCTGAATAGGCACTTGACACTCCCCAGTCAGGCTCGATCAAAAACCAGAAGTGTAGGTTCTCCCTGACCATGAAATAGCCCAAGCAGGAAACAAGCAACAGGAGATGTTTGAAGCAAAAGCTTCCGCTGTCCTTCAGTAGGAAACACTTCTATGCTGCAGATTGATTAAGTATAATTCAGGCTGGCTACAATAGCTTCTTCATTAAAAATAAATGTGAAGAGCAATCCTGCGACTTTAGAAATTCAAATGACCATTCAGTACATGGGTCACATGCAAAGAAGGTTAGAAGTCTGCATTCTGGGAACAGAGAGGTTTCAGAAAGACCCCATCCTGGAAAAGAAAGTTGGCATGCCTCAACAGCATGGCAATGGGAGTTACTAGAAGCAAGAAGGCATTCTTCAGATAGTTGAAGTTCTGCCCAACATAGAAGTACAGGGGAAAACAGAATTGTAAACTGTTGCAGGTTACATGTGAAAAACAAAGTGAAGAATCCAAAAAATACTTTTAGGAACAACTTGCTAGAAGTGTGAAAACTAGTAAATGCTTTTTCAAATACATGAGGAAAAGGAAGCATGCCAGAGAATCTGGCAGTGAGACAAATCAAGATTAAAGGATTACTCTAAGACTATACAACCACTGCAGGAAAATGTTTTGTTTTACATCTGATTTTAGCACAAAGAAACTTGAGAAGATTTCTGTGCCAATACCCCATTTTTTATTTGACAAAGGGATACATTGGAGGTTCTGTTTCACCCTGAAGAGTAGAAGATTAAGGTATAGAACAAAGCATTAACACCAACACTAACAAGTCTCCAAGACCAAGCTGTTTTCACCTCAGTGTTATAATTCAGAGATGAACTAGCCTAAATATCAAGTCTCTTGCTAAAAACTCATGACAGGTGGCTATTGCAATGCCAGTTTTTAAGGCAGGCATTAAGGGATTAAGAAAACTATAAACCTGTAAATCCAATATGAATTACAAAGAAAAATAGAAAAAAAACCACAACAACAACAACAAAACAACCCAAAACTCGCACCCAACCAAAAACCAGTATTAGTGAACATCTAAATAAATAGGATATATTGAGGAAGAGTTGACACAGGTTTTGTGCAGAAATTCATGCCATGAAGATCCAGTGTCTTTATTTAATGAAGTCAAACATACGGGAGATTCAGTTCATATAATTACTGGGTTTTCCAGAGGCCTCTGAGAATGTTTCTTATTAGAAGCTCTTGAAACTAAGTTGCCGTTAGATTAAAAAGAAAGTCCTGTCATGAATGAACAGTTGTTTAGGAAATAAAGAGTGAAAAGTAAATTTTTCACAGTGAAACAATTTTCTCAGCAAGTCCCATGAACTCTTGAGCTGGGACATCTTCTGTTCTTTGAGTTGGGACCTATTCTGTTCCTCACAACTGTGAAAGATCTGGAAAAGGGACTTAGTAGGGTGTAAGTTCCTGCTGAGACCAAGTGATCTGGTTAATAACAGTTATGATCCTTGACTGAAGAATCACTGAAGGACCTCACAGAGTGGAGAGAGTTGAAATTCAGGCAGATATCAAGAGATGCAACTGGGGAAAAACAATGCCAAGAATACATACATGTTGGACCCTTGAACTGTCTGTTACCAAAAGGAACAAGTTCGCAATACCTCTGCAAAAACATCAATTCAGTCTTCACAGAATTATCTATGTTGGAAAAGACCCTGAAGCTCCTCCAGTCCAACCATGACCCTCACCCTGACCATTCCCAATTCCACCAGATCCCTCAGCGCTGGGTCAACACGACTCTTCAACCCCTCCAGGGATGGGGACTCCCCCCCTGCCCTGGGCAGCCCATTCCAACGCCCAACAGCCCCTTCTGCACAGAAATACTGCCTCAGAGCCAGCCTGACCCTGCCCTGGCACAGCTTGAGGCCATTTCCCTCTTGTTCTATTGCTTGTTACCTGGTTAAAGAGACTCATTCCCCCTCTGGACTTCAGGGAGTTGTAGAGGGTGATGAGGTCTCCCCTCAGCCTCCTCTTCTCTAGATTAAACAAGTAGCAGTCAAAAAGCAAACTGAATATTAGTGATTATTACAAAAGAGAACAAAACAGAAAACATTATGCCACAAGTAGATCTGCATCTCTAATACTGCACACAGTTCTGGTCTTCCATTGCACTTTGTGCCCCACTCTTGAAAATGAGATATGCGTATGTGATTTATATATTCTCTAGTGTATATACATATATATATATACACCCAGAAAGACAGATAGAGAAAAGAATTGAGTTGATTGAGTGTATGAAGTGACTTCTAGATAAGAAGCAAATGAATAGTCCTCAGCCTGGAAAAGGGACAGCTGAGGTAGAATGATGGACACTTGCAAAATCAGGAGCAGCATGGAAGGGGTGACTGGGGATTGACTGGTCACCAGCTATTCCAACACACAAGCATTACAGGCTTCAGCTGGAACAGGCAGATGGATGAGCTGTTCCACAGGTACTTCTCCACATCACATGGCCGAACTAAGGAACTACTTACCATAGGATAGATTCCCCATGTGCCAAAGGGTCTGGAAAGCACCTGGACAAATCAATGGAGGAGAAATCTGTCTAAGACTATAAAATGCAAAGGTGTCGCTGCTGTCTTTGGAGGTTCCTGAGATACAAATTGCTGGAAGACTATGCTAGGAAAGTAACACTACATGCTTACAATATTATCAGTGTTCCCTACATATTTATCATTGCCTGCTTTTGGAAGTGGGATACTGGACTTAGGAACTGTAAGAATGATTGGGTCAGAACTACGTTGTTGGAATTGTTAAATTAGAGATTGTCTCAGAGATGCAACAGAAAGCAAAAGTTCTCTGGGCAGTTTCTCAACAAACACCCACAAGGCACTTCAGTGAAAGAGGAGAAAATATTTGAGGCCAAATCTAGTTACAAGAGGACTCCATGAGAAAACAGTCTCCTGCTATTCATTTTTTCCATGTTCAGTCAAATAGTAGTTTGTGTATATTTTTGGTAAACAGAAGGAGTCAGTAAAAAACAGTTCCATCATCAATTTGTATTCCTGTAAGGAACAGCCCAAGGTCTTTTAAATCAGAGGGGTAACTCAGGTGTATAAGAAGTAGATTCTTATTCCCAGAAAAGTACGTGCAGTAGCATTCTCACTAAACCCAAATTAAGCTGGAATACATGCAGAGCTGAACCAGTATTTCTACATTAGCAATTTGGCTCAGAATCAGCTTGAATATTTAGCGCTAATCCCAGATCATCTCTACTGGCTTTGTGCTGTTCCAAACCAAACTGAAGTGAGAGTCCTGTTCTGACAAAAACTCCTTCGCTCCTGGAAGCCCAAGACTCACACTCCAGACCAGAGATGAGCTAGGGACTCACAAAAATAAGCAGATCTCAGAGAAGATACAAAGCCAAGACTGGATTCATACATACTAAAGCTGGAAGTGACTGCTGTGATCATGTCAGACATGCTGTACAACATGAGATTGTCTCGGTAAGATATTCTCTGAATTGCATATTTTAGTCAACTATCAAATACTGGTATTATTTTTTTTTTTTTTTTTAAAAAAAAGAACTTTATATTCTTTTTCTGATACAGTAATATAATCAATCTATACTGTTTCTCAAAAAAACCTGTCAGAAGACCTCTGAGTGAAGATAAAGTACTTGTCAGGGGAGTAACTACAAACTATCTATTGAAAAAGGCATTTGTGGTCTTCCAGCTTCAAAACAAGAAAAAGCAGCACGGGGATTAACAATCTATCTGTCATCAGGCAGAAGATTTTTCATTACAGAACACCGGGAATGCTTTGGTCAAAGAAAAGCCACACAGAGGACATATGTATCTAGGAAGTCACAGTAATCCTTGTTTGCCTGGATGGGGAACGAGGCAGCCAAGAAAAGAAGTAAGCCCAGTGTTCTTCAGCAGTTTTTCTATCTCATTTACAACTAAGACCCAAAGGAGAGAGGTCAGAATATCCCTGTGTAAATAATACTAATAAACAAACCACCGAGCCTAAAACAATCTATTTTTTTGAAAGAGGGGCTCCCTGTGCAAGTTTCTGTAGTACTTCTCAACCTCACAGCTCAAGGGGAGGTTGGGAAGATGACCAAAGAGGAAAGGAATGATGCTCCTGGACACAAAATTCAATGGCCAGCTCTTATGCAAATGCAGAATTTGCTCACACACCTCCCCAAACCATTATAATTTAATAAGATGACCAAATTAATTTTGAGCTCTTGCTATGTAATTTGGAAAGAGTCATCATCATGAGCTGGCTAGCACATGCAAGAGCTAGAGCAGCAGTAAAGTGGTACTTCATCTGAATTGATAGAGTATCTGAGATTTTCCTGGCATGCACAGAAAACAACAAAAAACCCCAGCCTAAACAAGCAACAGTTGGTTTTGGATTTATGGTACTATGTCCAGGGAGGGAAGTCTGGAGGAACTTTAATTTCTTTGTTTGGCAATACCAGAAAAAAAAGAAACAGCTTCAGTGAGGAGATGGACTGCTGTGAGCTCTACCAATACCCTTCTGCTTCTAATGTGCATGTTAGAAATCTGGTTTGTGACACATTTGAAAGGCAAGGTAAACAGATTTTTTGTATTAGCCACAATATAAAGTCTACTCACACAGTTCACATAAATACCACTATAAGGAAGAAAAAGAACTGAAATGGGTACTTTTGTAAATATAAAATAGATCGACATGGAACATGTCTAGCATCTGGTAAAAGCTTTCAGGCCAGTTCTGGAAAAAAGGGGGAATTGGTCTCATCTGACAGAACTTAAGAGTTGCACAGATGTACCCCATGACTTCTGCTTATACCTACACAATTTAATAACAGGAGGAACTAGATTACCAAAGATCTAATATGATATGCAAAATGCATGACCGTACTTGATGCTGATTCAAATAGAACAATTATTAGGCCAGGCATGCTCGCACAGCTGGAGAAAAGCTATTGCAGCTACACCCGCTAGCCTGTTTCAGACTGGTAAAGTGCTGGGAGAACTAAAGGAGAAAGCTGTGCTGAATAATAAATGCTAGGGAACATGTCCTACAAATGCAGCCTATGAAAATTCCCTTTAAACATATCACCCAAATGAAGTGAATTGTGGGTCTTGTAGAGAACAATAAGTAAAACCCTTAACAATAGTGACTTAGTGGGTGGTTTTTGTACTGAGATCCCAGTGACCTTGAAATTGTTGGGGAATATTCATTCTCAAGTCCTTGTGAATACAAAACAGAAATAGATTCTTGTTTATTTGCTGGGTGTTTCTGAAAAGCAGCAGATAGTTAAAAAAAAAAAACAAAACCACAAAACAACCAAACACAAAACCCCACACAGTTGCAAAGAACTGGTAGACCTAACAAACATTATTATAAAACTGCTTGTACAGCATTGTATATTCCTATGTTCAACTGCAGTGTAAGAAACTTTCTGGCTTAGGACAGGGAATTCCTCTGCACCAATAAAGATACAAATTGTACAGCACTACTCCCAGTCTCAAGCTTGATGATGTAGATGCCCTTTTTGCCCAAAAAAGGCTACTTGCAAAAATATACCCCAATAAAAAAAACAGGAATTTGCTTCTTCATACATGCATGTGTACCTGAACGTAAGGGCCATCACAGCCACTCCTGTCACCTGTGAAAACAGGATGTCCCTCGACGTGGCATTGTAGGCATGAATTTCTCAAATCCAAGATAACAATTCTCAGAGAGATGCCGATATGAGATTAATAAGCAGCTGGAATACCTTTTAGAAAATGTGGCCACTCTGGAATAACATGCGAGAACACTTCTGAACACAGAGGGGAAAGAAAATTGTTATAATGGCAAAGTCTACAGTTCATTCATGAATATAAAATGAGGCAAAACCAATGGGCCGGGGGTGCCAGTATGCTCTGTTTTGCCAAGATTGTGATGATACGTCACAGTTGGACACCTCCTTGGATATTTGGGGGTTACAAAACTGAATGGACAATCCCATGAGACAAAACGGAGGGAGAATTAAAAATAAAAAAAGGCACAGAGAAGCTAATTGATGCTGCTTGTATTGCAGGAGAGGTCCCTGCAGCTGTGTCTCGTTGGGATGGTAACAAGGGTGAGCAGGTAGCCACGGATCGCTTAACAGAAAGGCCCCCAGGCTTTGCAGAGTAATGCTAACAATCTTCTGCTTGCTTTTTGGCAAAATTCAGTCTTCGTCTTTCTTAGAACCTGTGGGGAGGTTTGTTGCTGTTCCTTTCTTCTGTAGCTACTGTGATTTCATATTTATTAGCATTTGTTCTGTTAATTCATTAATAACATCAGCCCAGAAAACACAGGCATCTTTGACTATGTTAGAACTGTTACAATCACTCCAGTCTCATCCTGCCTCTCTTTTCATGATGTTCAAAATTTAATGACATAGAAAGAAACATACGTCAAGTCAAACAAGAAAGCAACGAGAAGCAAGTTTGCCATTGGCATTTGTCTTCTATTTCTCAAAAGGGAAAAACCCCAAACAACCCCCTAACAAAACAACAACAAAACCCCACCGGTTTCTTCATGTCCAAGCATTCAGAAGAAGTGTATGTAGTGACCAGTATTTTTTTTTCTTCTCAGTTGATATTTTCCCTTAAAGATACAGCACTAATAGAGTCTGTAACCTCCAGAGTGAAGAGACGCAACTTGTTTGCTGTCCAACACCAAGGAATTTGGTGTGTAGTACAGCACCAGGTTTGAAACAGTGAACCTATTTTCAGACACAAAAACACATTAAAAACTTTTTGCCTTTTTCTTTTTTTTAAGTAGTGTTTGCATTAAGTTTTCTAAATAAACATCCCATCTGTCCTCTTTTGTATGCTCCCCTCCACCTTCTGCCTCTCTGGAAATACTAGCTGTTCTTCACCAATTTGAAGAAGAGTCCCTGCTTCCTACACAGGTCTCTTAAAATGGTCTCCCAAGGCAGGTGAGTTCAGGGAGGTGAAAGACATGGCATGGAAGTAGAAATACAACCACAGCAGTTGAACATGTGAGAGGAATTACACATTAAACTCTTCTTTTGCCCCTCTCCCAGCAGAAGAGTGCGGATGGCTCCTGAAGGTTACTTCCACTGGCATATGAAATAGTTTATTGAGTGTTTCAAGGGTTATTCAATATTAAGTACATACCACTGGCTGGAGAGTAGATGAGCAGTGAGAACACTTGTGCCCCAAGGCTTCTAGTACCAGGGAGCAGCAAGAGAGCAGTTACTGCAGAGGGGAAGGTGAGCCAGGAAGGTGAAAGCAAAGCAGGCAGGGGCAATGTTGTCACTGATAAGAAACACAGACCCACAGTACCTGAACAAGAAGAGCAGAGCAGCCCAGTGACTGCCAGAAATCCACAGCAATGAGACAGGTCTAAGGTCAAAGAAGTCAGCAGGCCAGATACAGCGTAGCTCAGGAAAGGGCAAGGTCTTGTGCTTAAAGACAGCTCCTAAGGCACCGCAGAGAGGGCCCAGATGAAACTTCTCACAGCCTGGCTGTTTCTCAGCAGCCTGATCCAAGGTCACACAGCTGCACCACATCAGAGCTGGCCTGATGCACTGGCAAGCGCCCAAACTCCCGGGGGCAGGGGGAAGAGGTTGCAGAGTCTGTTGGTGCACTCAGGACCCTAACCTCCAGTCTTACCACTCTATTTGCCCTGGTGATCACAAACAGCTGAGGGCCTAACCCAATCTGTTTGGATAGCAGGACTCATTCTCCAGAATCATGATGCTAATAGACTAGAAGAAACAGAAGTAGGAAAAATTGTATCTCATTCCTGGACTGCACTATTTAGAAACATGGACCTTCAACTCAAGGGTCCGACTAGAAGAAAAGTCAAAGAGAGCAGATCAGCCAGCAATAGTTGGGAAGAAAAAGCACTATGGGCTTCCTCTGGTCAAAAGGGTATGACTACTCAGTCTTCCTGCTCTTGCAATTTCATATTCGATATTCAGTTATTACCACAATTTTCAGGGTAAGATTTACTTGCTGTTCTAGAGAGTTTATATTCTCTCTCTTGCTAGGATTGCGGTTGTTCTTAGATGGAATCCAAACCTACTTATTTAGCTCTATCAGGGAATGTAAGAATAGCGGAGGCTAATGCCCTTGATGAGGTTTGGACCTGCAACATTACTGAGGGCAACTGCAGAATCCAGCTCATGCACAATACCCTGAAGGAATATATCCCAGGAATTAGACACTGGTAAAACTCTTTGGATGTCGAGTGTCAAGTAAATTGCTTGCCTAACAGCCAGAGCAGAGTGAGATATAGTTGGAAGGGGTCGAGAAGAGCGTGTTCAGGACACTCTGTGTTTGGCAGAGGATGTGATACAAGGTGGTGTATATGAGAATGTGTACTCGCTGGGAAATTTCTTGAATGTTATTTCAGTTTGTTGGCTTGGTTCCGCACATAGGGTGTTCCTGGCAGTAAGTTGGAAGAAGAAATGGGGCATTTTACAGGCAATAGACACATAGGCTGAGAGTGAGAGTAAAGGTGCTGTGCCACGAAATGAGGTCGGGTTAGGGATTGCGTGTGTGCAAGGAGTCATGGTCGAGAGACGGCACAATTGAGCGTTTGCTGGGGGGTCAGAAGGGAGGTGGGGGTGGTGTAGGTATGCGTGTTAATGCGGGGGAGGCCCTGGGTGAGCACAGGGGCTGTACGTGGGGTGTGTGAAAAGTGTCAGGTGCGGAATGAGCTGTACAGCTCGAGGAGGGCCAGAAGTGCTAAACATGTATTTGGAGTCAAGACCCAGATTCCTGTGTTTCGTATGCACGCTCGTTTTGAGTCGGGTTGGAAAGCTGGGGCGATTCATGAAGAGATCAAGGGAGAGAAAGGTACAGGTGGAACTCCTTGATTAGCTTAGCAGGGACAACTCTAGGTGAACACAGAGGGGACAGATGGGGGAAAGGAGAGGTTCTGTCAGACAGTTCCCCGAAAGGCCGAACAGAGAAGCCGGGCGGGGGCTGCCTCGATGCGCTGCAGTGGGGGTGTGTGGAATGGCCTCGGTGGTGCTTACAGTGGAAATACTGGAAGTTCCTTCCACATCCCCAGTTATCTAAAACCTGGCAAAGGTAAAAATTCCCTCCTGCACCCATGTCTTGCTCACACCTGCCCCAAGCCTGTGTGTGCGGGTCCCCGCGGGAGTGTCCAGAGTGCGGGCAGCAGGAACACTCGCCACAAATTTCCGCCTCCAGAGCCGGGTTGCGGGCAGCCGGCCGTGTCCACGGCGGCATCCAGCCCGCGTGTGAGCAGGGTGTGCGCGCTCTGCAGCGCCCGGGCCAGCGCCCCTGAGAACCGCACAGGCCCCGCAGCGCTCTCCCTCGGCAGGCAGACGGGCGGGACTCGCTCCGCGCCCGGTGGAACGGGGCCAGTCGGTACCGCGGGGACCGGAGCCCCGGCGGGAGCCTGACGTGTCTGACAGGCCCGGCTGGAGGTTCCAGGGTGGCCCGAGGCAGAGGCGGGGTCGGAGCCCTCAGCCTGGGAGGTGAGCGGAGGCGCTCGCCATGTACAGGCGCAGGCGGCGGCGGCCGTGCGCGCCCGCTCCGGGGACGGGGCGGCCCGCGAGCGAAGGGAAAGCCTCAACGCCGCGGGCAGGGGGCAGCCGACCCCGCCCGCCCGGCGAGGGAGCGGCGCAAGCGGCCCGCCCTCCGCGGAGCAGGCGCGGTGGGGCGACCGCTGCGGCCAGCGCTCGCTCGCTCGCTCCCTGCGTGCCTGCCTGCCTGCCTGCCTCCCGCCGGCCGCCGCCGCCGCGCCCAGGCCGAGGGCGCCCGGGGCTGCCCCGCTCCCGCGGCGGCGCGCCCGGGCACCGCTAGAGGGCGCTGCGCCCCCCGCCCCCCCGCGCCGCGGGATGGGCCCCCGCTGCGGGGAGGGAAGCGGCCCGGCCGCGCATGCGCAGTGCCGGGCGCTAGACGGCAGCGGCGATGGCTCCGCAGTGACGGTTGGATCTAACGGTTGCTATTGACATTGCGGCGCGGATCGGGCGGCGGACCCTGCCCCGCGAGCGGCGCCCGCCCCGCGGCCGCGCAGCCAGCAGCCACCGGCCCCGCGGAGGAGGCCGCGGCGGCGCCGCGGTGATGCGGCCGCGCTGAGGCCCAGGTGCATCCGCCTCCCTCCCCCGCCGCCGGATCGGGCAGCGCGGCCCGGCCCCGCCGCCGCCGCCGCCCTGAGCTGGCTTCGCGGTTCCTCCCTGCGGCCGCCGCCATGCCGGGCCGCCGCTGAGGAAGCGTCCGCTCGGCGAGGAGCAGGGCCCGGGGAGGGCGGCCCGGCATGGCCCGCAGCCTGGAGTAGCGCCGCCGCCTCCCTGCGCTGTGTGGCTGCGGGCGGGCCGAGGCCGCTGCTCGGGAGCGAGGCCCCGCTGGAGGCGGAGGAGGAGCCAGCGCGGCCCCTCTGACAGGGCCGCCGGGCCGCCGCGGCCTCCGCGCTGCCGCTGCCGCCGCGCGGCTCCAGGTGGCCCCGGACCAAGGTGACACCCGGCCTGCCCCCGCCCCGGGGCCACCTGCCCCCTCGGCCGGCACGGACTCGGCGCCGCGCTTTCTTCTCATCCCGGAGCCGGCGGCGTGCGAGCGGCTGCGATGAACCCGGTGAATGCCACTGCTCTCTACGTTTCAGCGAGCCGCCTGGTGCTCAACTACGACCCTGGGGATCCCCAGTCCTTTACAGAGATTAACAAGCTCCTGCCCTACTTCAGGCAGTCCCTCTCCTGCTGCGTTTGCGGTGAGGATCTTTCTTTTGTTCCCGGCACAATGAGCCGCCTTTCCCCCCCCCCAGCCCTCCCCCCCCGCCTCCCGGGGCTCTCCGCACGGCGCTGCGGGCCGGCCCTGGGCCGCGCTGCGCGGGGAGCCCGCCCCGGCGCTGCCCCGGCCGCCCGCCCTCGGCCCGGCCGCCGGAGGAAGCGCCGCGCTCGGGCTCTTCCCCCCCGCCCCGAGAGCCGGGCTCACGCCCCGAGGCGGCCCGGGAAAGTTTTGCTCAGCCTTTTCGCCGCGGAGTCCCCGCTCGCGCGGAGCCTCTGGCCGCCGGGGGGGCGGCGGCGGAGCCCACGTGGGCGGGCCGCGGTTCTCCCGCGGGGGGCGGCGGGCGGGCGGGGAGGGGGGGTGCGGGCAGCGGCGTGGTTGGTTTGCGAGTTGGGAAAGGTGGAGTGAAAATAGTCTTCGGTTTAACACCCCCCCCGTGCGAAAAACACCCCGAAGAGGGGGGAAAACTGCGGGCGATATTGGTCAGAAAGGTAGAAAGGCGCTGGGGGGCTGTATATTTAATAGCCTTGGCGAGCTGTAAGGACAATAATTGTTGGGGTTTTTGAGACAGCCTGTTTTCCCCAAAACGCAACACTTTGTTATGGTCCCTTCATTTCATAAAGGCTATGGTAGTTATTAGTGGTTATTGGAATACCCTGGTATAGTGGAGTTAACCGCTTTAAAAAAGTGATGACTAAGAACAAGCATGGTAAAAGATATTCAGTATACAGACCATAGAGGCAGGCAAATAAGAACTTTCCACTTTTTTTTTTTTTTCCCCCTCCTTGAAATGTAAAGAACAAACAAGTAATTCAGATTGAAAGCCAGGAATTTTAAGCACACAGAAAAGCAGTGTTTGGATTTTTCTATGTGTGTGAGTAGCAGATAATTGTCCTATAACAATAATTACCATAAAAAGCAAATAGGCTGAAAGTCTGCTCGGATTTCCCCACTCTCCCCCCAAAAAAGAGCATTCTGCATTTTGTGGGCAAAGGCAGGCATCCGGAATTTCAGGATTACAGTCTGGGGAACATGGGGAAAGAATTGCCTTCTGCTGTGTTTATGAAGTGGAGGCACGTGTCCGTTCCTGGTAGGAAGCTTTGGAGTAAGCTGTCAGCCTTTCTTGAACTTTCCTTGGAAGTCTTGGTCAGTGTTGGGACAGGGAATCTGAACTGTTAGACCTCTCGGTTGATTCATTTTGTTAATTCTTCTTTTTTCTCCTCTGGTAGTTTTTAAATCCTGGACCTGTGTGTGTTTCTATTTTCCTAACAGAGTGGACTCAGTTTGCATGTGTTTATCTTTACTGATGTGTGTGGTCACACTAAGATTTAATTGAATTACAGGGGCTTATAAAGTTAAATATTTATTTACAGGATCAGGATTTCAGCTGTTGAGGCTGCTAAGCTAGTGTTGGATGCTTCCTATCCTGTAGCGATTGGCTCCTCCCACTTAAAGTCTTGGAAAAGAGAGATCTGTTTGTACTGGGAAAGAGGGAGCCTGTTCTCAGGATCACTGCATCGTCATTTCCTGAAATAATTTATCTATTTTTTTTTTCTCATGTAACTCTGATGTCAATATTGATGCACCTCTGCTCTTTATCTCTTGCTTATTACCACAGGCCCTGTTAATTCCAATCCCTAACTGTGCTTTTTTTCCCATAAATCTTTCTTGGTTTTGGTCAATCCCCAGACTGCTTTTGCCTAAAAATATGCTAATATTTTTCTGATTTTTTTTTTAATAAGATATTTACGTAGGAACTAGATGTTTCTAACTACTCTGCTATATTTGGCCTCTCCACTTCAGAAGACTGGTCTTCTGAAGTGTATTCTTTGTTCTCCTTGCCTTGACTTCTTTCCTTCTTGGCCTTTTGCAGTCTTATTTTTACACTCTGTGCTATTGAAACCATCTATCTTTAATTTGTCCCTGCCCAAATTCCTGAGCTATTTTTCCACTCTTTGGCCTTTCTTGCTTGGCTTTTCTGTCGCTCTTAGTTTGGTAGAGCAAACCATGCTTTTTAGTTTGTTTTCTTCTATTGACTTGTGCCTCCATGGACAGTCCTACATACAAGATACTTCATGATGGTTCCACTTTCTCCATCCCTTATTTTATTTTAATTTGAAGGTTATTGCTTTGGCTTAGATTTTGTTTCTGCTGTGGCTAGCTTTCAGGTAACTGTAGCCACTGTTTGTTTCAAATATGTTGTCTATGAGTGATTCCCCAGTATTACCTCTCTGTGTCTTGGTCTCCTGTTTGTAATGTGGTAGCATACAGAGGCCTCAGTAAATACCAGGCTCTTTGTGAAGCCAGACAGTAAAATACAGTTTCTGTCCTGTAGAGTTGGTAAAGTGTCTCTTAAACCTGCAGACAGTTAGTCATGGGAGAGTGGTCCTGCCCAAGACAAAACTGTCCATCTGGTTTTGACCAACAGTCATAAATTGTCAGTCCAGGCTGGGAGAGGCAACTCGGCCTTCTTTTTCTTGTTTGTTTTCTGTGTTTCTTTTCTCCAACTTCTGTCATGGGTGAATATTGGTGCCTCTTTTGCTCTTTGGCCTCTGACCTTGCTATGATATTTTTTAAAATATTTTTTTTTTCTCTTGTACATGTTAGTGCTAAGAGCTGTTACACCTTCTGCATATTTAAGGTGGTTTAAAGCCTATACAAGTATCAAACCCTTTTAAACTTTAGTGTTTTAAAAGGTAAAGTACTGAAGTAAAGATTACTCTGTGAGATGTCATGATCACAAGAGCGAGTGCTATGACCACCCAAAACTTTACAGTGATGTTTTAAAAAAATATTTAGAAGCTTTTCAGATGCTCGCTTCTTTCTACCCTGTTGTCTGTTTAGACTGTGAGATCCAAATACCTGGGGTAACAGTTCATGTATATGGAACTTTGAGTGTTTGGTACGTCCCTTGCACAGATCTTAGTGGAATGGGGTCTTGACTCTAAATGTTTAAAAATCGTGTTTTGTTGGAGAAATGCTGCATGAATTACCGGTAGTGCATAAAACCCCTATACTTGGATAAAGTCTCAAGTGTTGGACTTCTAGGACTTCCCTTGGGAAGCTACTCCCCAAATTAGTGCCTCTTATGTCATCAGCCTTTCCTCAGTATTTAATCTCTCTGAATGCATTCTGTAATGCTTTGTTATGCTGTAGGTATTAATTCTGCAGTCCAGATTGTCCCTTTAATTTTAGAGAATTGTTCTTAGAAGAAATTAGTGACAGCTATATAAATCAGCTAACATTATTGTGCTTTTGCTACTTTCTCAATGCACTAGACATAAGCCAACTCATTTTCTTTTGATCTGATAGTCTTTGAAACCAGCTCACATAGTAGGGTTGGCAGAAGTTTTTGGACCCACGTAATTATGAAATTCTAATTAAAGCTCAGATTTTAGATTCAGATTGGCACACATGAAGTTCTATCAGTAGAAAGTCATAATGTAAATACAGTATGCTATTGTAAGTCAAGTAAAGCTGTTGTAGGTGGGTTTGAGGTCTCTGTTTTATCTAATGGGTTATAAAGGTAAAATTACGTTGATGGTATGGTGGTGTATGTTTCTAGGATTTAAGTGTGGTCATGTGATAGTTTCCTAGATGGTATTGTAGGTAATGCATCATCCTTTTACAGGGATGTGTAAGACAGTATTTCCTAGAGCTTTTAAAACCTAAGAATAATTACTCCTGAGTGTGCATTAGACAGACGGTATGTGATTTCTGTGTTTTGAGGATGTGAAATCAGAGTTTCAGTCTCTGGACTAAAATGATTATTATTAAATTGCATCTTAATGCCACATTTAATTTAAAAATAGTAGAGTTTATGCAACAAATCCGTTTTAAGAACAAGCTTGTTTTAAAAGTACTGCCTGTTGAGATAAAATCTTCTTAAAAGTGCCTTTCTCTGTTTCAAATAACATGTAGGTTACTGCAAGTCATTCCAAGGTTCAGGGCTTTTGAGCATTAACAGGCTTTTTTTGAAATTCAGTTAAAATCCTTGTAAGAGACAGAATGCCAGTCAGATCAGCTTGAGTTTTTATCTGTGGAATACTTCATCCTGGAATCTCTGAAAGATATTTAAAAGGTGCGTGAAAGATTGTTGTTCTTGATTTAAAATGTGAAAGTGCTTGAAAAGCTGCATGGCTTTAGGACAACACTTGACGTTTGGCCAGGATCCCAGCTGTAGCTTGTGCTGTAGAAATACAGGACAAGAATATAGTTCTTGCCTTAAACATCCTATAATCTTAGTAAGGGGATGTGAGACAACATGTGGTTTAAGGGAGATTAAGAGGTGGGAAGGAACAAAGAAACAACGTGACAGTACTGACTGGTACTTTACACAGCGCCTGTCAAGTGTTTTGAGATAGCTCTTGATAATTTTGGTTAGAGGGTTGAAGGCTAAATGGAAGCAACTCCCAGACATGGGGAATGGCATGGATTACCAAAAAAATTTTTTTCAAACGTTGTCTTTTTGTTTTCTTATACAAAGATTAGTGTAGGGAAGTTATTTCCATCCTGCTCTTGTGTAAAAATACTAGTAGAATTTTTGGAAGTTGTATACTGTTAATGTGAGTCTTATAGAACTCCTCCTGGCTAGGTTTGAGACTTCTCCATCGTTGGTGGTATACTGAATAGTGTCAAATTTTGCATCTTTGTACCATCTTGTCCGTGGTGTTGGACCTGCGAAGGGCCCTCCTCTTCCTTGCCCCTCGCTGAGCTAATTTTTCATTGCTTCTGCAGTTCTGACTGCTTCCCTCCATGCCAGTGCGTGGTGTCACCTCTTCCAGGCCCCTTGTCTGTAGCTTTTAGTGACGTTGTTACCATCCCAAGTAGAGTTTAGGCTCTACTTTGTCATTGGGAGATTGTGTGTTAGACCTGTACAGTTCCAGTAAGCTTTTATCTGAAAATGTTTACAAGTATCTAAGGAAAGCAAGAGGAATGCAAGCGAATTACAGCTCTAGAGTTAAGCAGTCTTTGTTTCACTGATGATAGTGAGACATGCCCTTCGGAGAGGAGAAGGTACTTGGGTGACACCAAACCTAAAATAAGGTTTCTAGAAAATTCAATTTCTGGTCACAGAGATGGAAGAAAGCGGAAGAAACCAATTCCCCCTACTAATAAACTTAATTGTGCATAATACTGGATTTTCTGTTTGGGATGTGAGCCATGACTGAGTTAAGCCTGGATATCAGAGTTCTAAAGTGAAAAAAGCGTATTTAACTTTTGTGATGAAAACGTTTAGCCTAGAACTCTCATTCCTTGTCCATTTTGCCTAGATTATGGAGAGTGAAGGCTGATTCATGATCCATGCTGCCAGATCAGAGTTGCCTTTTACATTTGAAAGGTGATCTGGATTTTTTTGTAGGTGTTTTTTCATTGACATTTTCTTTTTTCCTCCCATTTCAGTGGTGAAAAACACTGTCCAGCTATCACGTATAGGTGGTTTTTAAAAGTATGTTATTTTCTCCTTAAAAATTACATGGATGGCTGCCAAAATACTTCTAAATTTCTGAAGGATGTGCAAAATAACCAGAACCTCTGAAACCACCATTGGGGAGCATGGACTGTGGGACTAAGTACCTATCCAATACTTTCTGCTGCAGGTATTCTTTTTGTTTTGGAGATAACCAGCATGGGCAGTCTTCTATATAAAATGTCCACTTGCACATCTCTGAATACACCAATTTTTAGCCAAGAACATGTTGGATGATTTCTCTTTCTCTTAGAATCTCCTTACTTAAATTCACTGTTTCCCTTTCCTGTTTTTCAATCCTGCATGTGACTCCTGGGAGAACTGCTTTTTCAAGGTTGTCTGCATTGTACTGGATAAGTTTTGATGATATAAAGTTCTACCAGTTGAATTTAAATTGGTTTCCAAACTAAAAATACTCCTTTGTCTTAGAACAAAATTGAGGAGTAGGATGAGAAGTGGTTTCCACCGTAACAGCTGGGTGATAGTGGGCTTCAAAAGAAGGTTGCAGAGTGAAGATTACAGTATTGTCTTCTGATGTGATTTGAGATGAGAATGTGTTTCTCACCGAGGCAGTGGAAGACAATGGACGGGTTTTGATGGTCGCCTGAGGATATTGATTAAACCGATTGCATTTCAGAGTGTTTGAAGAAAAGTTAATGTGTTGCCAAGAGGCGTCTTTATTGGGACAGCTTAGTTGTTGGGTCTACAGACATAGTGTGTTCAAACACAATTTCTTTGGTTTTGTTTTCTTACTGTGTTATGATTTACAGATTAGGTTGACTAAATACAGAGGGAGCGGTTGCTGGATATTATGTTGGGGTTCTTTGTGAGGCCAGAAAAGATTCTTTGCCTCTAGTATATGACTTGAGAAATAATGCACAGCACAACCTCTTGAGCACTGTGCTGAGAGTTCCCTGCTCTTGTAGTGGAATTTGCTTTGAAGTCCTTCAGTGATGTAATCTGTTATTCTTTGTCTCCTGAGCCTTGCAGGCACAGCACCGGGCTTGCTCCTTCTCCAGTCCCCTTGAAGAGCACAGCTTACTTCAAGATTGTGAGGTTAATCTTGATGGTGTGAGCATTTTTGTTTGGTGGGAAAAAATAGTTTTCATTACTTACTTGTTTGCTCAGAGAATACAATCAACTTGATCTGTAACTTTCAAAGCAAGTTTTAACCCTTGTGAGTGTTTATGCAGCATAGAAACATGTTAACGTTTCTCCTGTGGGCATAAGATTAATTTAACTTTCTTTTTTATACATCAACCTTGACTTTTGGAAAATATTGTTACATGCAAATTTTATATTGGATGGTGAAAAAGATGAATTTATCTATATTTTTAAAGCCTGTTCTTTACAAAGTTTGAACTTTGCCACCTAGTTTGTTAAAAACACATTTAGAAATTTTCCAGTTGGTGATTTTGTAAACACGGAGTCGCAAACAGAAATATAACTTTGGCATAGGACTTGATAAAATATGTTCTGTTGTTGATCATGCAGGGGGTGGAGTCAGAGAACAAAACAGTCCCTTCTGCGGGGGGGGGGGGGGGGGGATTGTTAAAATGCAACTTGTCATATTCCTGTTTTTTTTCCTTGAACTTTAGCTAAAGAGATTGACTGTATTTCTCCAGATATGTAGAAAAATAGCCTAACTGTATTCTTATCATGGTTAATTTGGGTTCCCATGGTGTTTGGACAAAAATAGTGATGTTTTTATTTTTTTGGAGCGTTTTACAATCATTAATTCTGTAGTCACAACCATCCCTATACGAGGGCAATAATTTCTGTAGCTAATTTTCCATGGTTGTTGATGGAGGATGCTCAGAAATACTCAGCAACCAGCAGAGTGTTTAATAACATTTTGGAATAAGTTGGTTGGGGTTTTTTTTTCTGTTCTGTGTGTCCCCTGTGTTTCCATTTCACCTGACAGGGAATCTGTCAGTGTGTCTGTGTATGTCTTTGGACAAATTGTAGCAGCACTGTTGAGTTGTAGTGATCTAAGAGCAAGATGGTATTTTCAGGAAGAAATACTATCGTTTAGTTCACAGGTAAACTCTTACTGTTTTATATCAAAGGGTTGTATGCTGAAAGTCTTGGGCAACTTTTTCTATTTCTAGTTTTTGGCTGAATAAAACAGTTTCTGTCTACAAAACTTTGTCTCACAAAAAACATTAAAGGATAATTACATTTCTAGTGTTGTCATTGTGATCTCTTACTTATAATCCGTGTTTTGTAGACATAGGTTCAAAGTTTTGTGCTAGTAGTACTGCAAATGCCTTGCATCTTCATGCCTCTCAACCAAGAGTATGGTCGCTACAAATAGCGATTTGTTTTCTGAACTCTGGGAAGTGGGTGTAGGATATCTGGGTGATAGGTGGCACCACTGCCAGGCGACCCAGTAGCTTCTGTATGATGAGAAAAGTTGCCAAACGTTTTTTGAACTGGGACAGTTTGTCAGAGCAGGGGTAGGACAAATCTCCATCTGGTGAATCTGCCTCTTGACTTTGATGCAGTATTTGTGAAATGTATCACCCAGACCGTGGTTCAAGCCCACCATCTCGAGTGTATGGTTTGGAAGGGGTTTAAGTTAGGGCTCGAGATCTGTTGTCCTGTCCTTGGCAGTTGTCCCTTACACTGACCTCTCTTGAAGTTTCTCTCGTTTTGAGTGTATTTAGTTACCTTCTTTTCTTGTAAGTATCCAGATCTTTCACCCATATACAACAGATCTTACACATTTATTTTTCTGCAGATGGTTAGCAGACCTTTTCACTACTTATCATATGCCTGCCAGTCTATCGTCAGATAGCTTTGCAAACGGGGCTTTTAGGGTTTTTACCGAACTCTGAAAATGCTACTGCTTTTATGATTTTATTTTTGGTTTTGCATGTTTTGCTTTGAAACCTCATTGAGCTACTTCTTCTTCAGCTGGATCTAGCTGATAATTTCTTAGATGAAAAGATGCTGTGTGGGGTTGAAGGGGAGCAGTGCAGGGAAGGTGGGGAGGAGCAAGCCTTTTCCTTTCAGAGGCTGCTTCAGCTGAAGTGCTTGAACCCATCAAGTGGTACTGCCTGTCGGTGAGAACTAGCTCCCACCCTTGAGGAGGTGGTTAACTCTGAAGCTTGAATGAAAGAGTTTACTGCCTGTTGCTGGTTATTTTAGTAGAAACAATCTGATCGTGTTTAATCCGGAAATGAAAACACTGAAAGCGTATCAGTCCAGCTGTTAAATCTCCAGTTTGGGGTTATTACTTTGAGGTGCTTGCCATATAATAAAGCGTAACATAGAAGTATATGTGTGCTTCATCAGGTTGATTGTATCTTCCTGGTTTTTAACACTTGCTACATTCACAGAGCTGCAGAATTTCAACCTGACTAATCCAAAATTCACAGCAGCTTTATGTAATCTTGGTTTAAAAATGAAATAATTTCACTGTTTGATGTTAACAGATTAACTGGTGTGCAGGTGAGCTTCCTTCTGTCTTCTCCCCTTCATGGATTGCCAGTCCTCCTGCGTTGGGTAGCAGATACACCACTTCAGTCAGGTAGGGAGTGAAAGGAGTCGAGGGTTGGACTGTTCCACAGCAAGCTAGTGGAAAGCTCACTATAAACAGAGGATGATTTCTGATGATACGAATGCAGTTGAGAAATAAAGACTCTGTTTTGGCAGATAAATGCTGGAAATTAACCCCAGTGATACATTTAAATTAACTTGTAACAAAATTTGACATAATTTTTTCTAGTTTACTTCATCAAATTAAGATTTAATAGTTACATCATTCTTAAGATTTTGAGTTGTTAAAAAAGGCAATATATTATATTTCAGTAGGCTTTTCCAAGGGCAATAAATTAGTTACTTGTGTTTAGCCCCTTTTGTAGGGCATTATATTTCTGCCTTTGCTGAGGATAGATGAGAATGGAAGGTGATCTGTTTCCATTCAAATCTGTCTTCTCAGTGAATTTCACCCATTTGGAGGCATTTGCTGGATGTATACACCTAACAATTGCTTTGATTCCCAATTCTTCACCTCCCTTTGGTCTCTGAGATACGATTTGCAGATGCTTCCCCTCTTCCTGCAGCTGTGAAGTAATGCTCATTAAGGAACACAATAGGAAGTATTCCTTGTGGTTTAAGTGACCTCCATCCTGGTAGCAGCCTTTGCAGGACAGCTGGAATATTTTGTAAATAATATATTAACAGTATTTCCTCTGTATATGCTGCTTATTAATGCTAAGTACTCATTAATGTAGATGTTTAGGAAACCTTTCTGAAAGTAGGATAGTTAAGAACTGCTGTTGCTTAAGGAAAGCCTCTTAATGGAGGCTTTGTAAGACACTGATTTTGGTTTCGGTGTATTAATACACCCTTTGCAAAAGCGGGTGAGAAAAGATGAGGCAAAGCTTAGTAATACCAAGCTACTTAGAGTGGTAAAAATGAAGGCCTGCATTGAGTAACCATGGAAGGATCTTATGCAGATGAATGACTGCGCAATAAAATGACAAATAAAATTTAGCTTAGATAAATAATAAATTATAAACATGTAAAAAATATTAACTTCTCAGAGCCCAGCATTTTTATATCTTGCAGATCTATATAAATTTATAGAAAGGCTTAGCAACTGATGGCTACCAGCCAAAAGTGAGATCTTGGCCTTGCAATAGAAAACTCCCTGAGAATATCAGATCAGTACTGAGTATCAGTCATAAAAGCGAACCAAATACTAAAGATTGTGACTGGAATAGAAAATAAAGTGGAAAACTTTATTATGACACTGTGTAAAGCTGTGGTTTACCCATCTCCTATGTTGTTGCAGTTGTGGTCCCCCGATGTCAAAAAAAAGCCTGTGAAAAAGTTAGGAGAAGGGTGATCCAGTGTAAGGGACAACTTCTCTACAGTCTGGAAAAGAGACAGCTTGGAGGGTTACATGGTAGATATCTGTAAAACCATGAGTAGTGTGGAGGAGAGGGAGGGGGACTGACTGCTGCCTCATCCAACATGAACCAGAAATTGTCAAGTGAAACTGGTAAGTCATGTTCAGATCAAAAAGGTCATTCCCGGCACAGTGGGTAGCTGGCCAGGGACTGCCTTGTCAAAGCCTGCTGTGATTACATGTGAAACAGTTAAAGAGGAGATGAGGCAGTCTGAGGGTTACCGAGCGCATGGAAACATCATCTCCTGTGAGAAGCATCTCAGCTAATAATGGTTAGAAGCTGGGCAAGTATTAAGAATTTACTTGCCTTGTTCTTACTCTGTGCCCTAAGTGTCTGCTTTTGGCCACTAGTGGGTGGCCCACTGGGCTAGATGGATCTTTGGTCTAACCTAGTGTGGTCATTCTGAGGAGTCTGAGGATGGGCTAGGTAACATTTTGGAATCCTTCCTGGCTTTATTTTCATGGAGGAGTTCATAATCTGGGAAGATCTGGTAATTTGCAGCATCAAATGAGTGTTATGCCTTGGGAGCCTGTACAGTCCAGGAGTTGGGAACCTCCCCAGTTTAGTACCTCCAGATTCTGGGGAGCAACTTGGGTGTTGTCTTCCTGAGACAGTGTTGCTGACTTAATGCCATTCCCTCAGTATTAAAAGTAATGGAACTTCATTTTCTGTGATTTGCATTTCATGATTGACTCTTCAGCTTTAGTATTGTTAACCTAAAAAAAAGTGATAGGTGCCACAGAATCCATACAAGAGAGAAACTCTGACTGAAGAATGAATATTCAGTGAGATAGGAGCTCAAACTGAAAATATTCCCACAGGAATTCCTAATGTCTCTCCCGTGCAGGTTGCCTGGCATTTACCAAGAGTAGAACTCGCTCTGTTCTGTCCGTCAGTGAGAGCATATAAAGTGTTTTGTCTTGTTTATGCATTTTTTTTTTTTTTTTCCCCCCTCCCTCAAAGCTTCTGGAAATGTACATTTTTCAGTATCCTCTTCTAGCATTTGCACCCATTCAACAGTTTCAGCCAAATTTCTTTTGGGAGAAATAAAATGCACAGTTCGTGATGACTTTTTTTTTAAAAAAAATCTAATTAATTAAATTGGTATATTGTTTATTAGGTCCTATCTCTTAAATATTTTAGTGCTTTGTAATCTGCAAAGCATTGATCATCATAAGTAGCAAAAAGAGGCTGAAGGTGGCCTGAGGAGCACGCCCAAGTGCTTCGTTTCATTGGGTGCTAATGCTGGTGGCTCCTGGTCCCAGAAGCACCGTGGCCGCGTGTAGTTTTGTGATGGCTCCTGAAGTCTCAAAGCGTTCTGTGACCAAGTGTGGGGTGTGTTTGCCTCCTGCACCGGTCGGGGCATGGCTTTCTGCTGGGCCTGTTGGAAAGACTCAAGATCCATGAGGGATGGACACTTGTTGGTGAACTCTTTCCGCTGAAGGACATGACTTCTGAGGCTCACTGATGGGATTTAAACTTTTCTTTTGTTTTCCCCTGGGAATTAGAGACTTTTTTCACAAAATCAAATTCAGTCTTAGGACTGTGATGGACATTACTGCCTGCATATATACCGTCATTTAAAGGGAACTTTAAAAAATGAAATAAAAATTCACTGTAGGTTGGATTGTGTGACTTCATGTTCCATCTGTTGGCTTTAAATCTTCCCTGCTTAACTTGAAGAGTGTAATTGTGCTTTGAACCTTTCTCTGTTCTGCAGCTTCTCCTGTTCAGTGTTCCTCCTGCATCGCTCGACCAGCCGTGTTCAAACCTCGCACCTTTCCCTGCGGCCCTGCTCCAGCCGCGCTCTGAGGACAGTTCTCATTATTTGACATGATGTAGATGTGCGCCACCCACCAACTTCCTAAACAATTACATTTTTCTCTCAATTTATAAAAAAGTACTACGTAATGGTGACTTCAGCACTGACTCTTGTTATTTGTTGCTCAAATAACAGTTTACATCAAGTCACTTCTACTGAAAGGGCGTCCCTTTCCCAAAAAAGTACCAGGGAATTCAGATTTCAAGGGGAAAAATGGGGTAGTCTGCTCCCTCATTCAAGAGTGTTGCAGAGTTACTGTGCTAATGCAAAGGTCCCGTTGAAACACATGCAAAAAATGGAATTTTCTAAAGTGATTTAAATCGTGAAAAGTACAGGGGGTTAGGTCAGAAAGAAGGAGGGAACATTTTGACAAAAGCTACAGAGTAAGGGATAAGTTTTGTATTTTAAGTGTTACTACAGCCAAGGGTTTGCATGGTATGTCTTGCTCTTCTACCCGAGGGCTCAGATTCCAGACTAAAGTAATACAAGGTAGAAAGGTTGGGCTTTGGTACTTAGTTGATAACTGAGTCTGCTCCACTAGGTCCAGTTAATTAGATCCCTTCAAAGCACTATCACGAGAATCTCTTAAGGAAAGTCTCTGTGATGAAAATTTCCTTGGCAAGTGAATGATGAGAGAAAATTTATACTTGATATGATTTTTTTTTTTATCTCAGTCTGTTCTAATATATGCATTTTGCTTTTTCTTCCCAATTTGTTTAATTTTATTCATTTGTTTGTAACAGTGTGTTTTCACTTTGGAAGATCTCATTGAGAATTCACTGATGGTTGTAACTCCTCCAACAAAGGCTCCTTACGGGGAGAAAGGTCTGATCAAAGCTGAAAATCTGCTGCTTGGAAAGGAGGGGGAAACCTGTTGCTGCAGATTACTATAGATACTCTGAAATTTAATTTAGGTGTTAGAATATCTTTCTGGCCTAGAGCTGGCTAGAAATAGCAAAGCAATACTGACACTTTCTGGATCTAGTTACTAGTTGGGTTATTTCTATGCAAATGTCAGTTACCTCTGTTCTTTCCTGTTTTACCCTTATGTGTCATTTGGTTTGTGCTTAAGAAGAAACGAGTGTTCTTCCAGGTTTTTACAGTTGCAGAGATCTGGAGACAACCTTCCAGATTGCCAGGACTGGGTGCCTGAAACTTTCTGTGCCGTTGGGTGTGTCGATTCCTTTAGGAACTTATTTTTATTAGTTTTTTTATTCATAACAGTAAGATCTCAGAGAAAATCCTTTCTTCTGACTTGTTCACTCCTGCCCAGGACATGAGCTGTTGTTGACACTTTAAAGTATTTAAGCATCATGGCCACAACAGTAGCACTGTTTCAGGTGTTATTTCACTGATAGATGTGAATTGGAAAACCAGGAGGCACCTCTCCCCGGGATATGTTAATAGTCACCTTGTTCCGCCTTCTGGTTTGCCACAAGAGCGATTTATTAGAGAGCAATATTCTTTTTAAATTTTATTTTTATTCAAATATACTACTAGGTGTTTTATTCAGTGTTTATAAGAATACATTGGGATCCATTTAACTAGTTTTGTTGCTTGCGGAGTTCAAAACTTTGTGCTTTATTCACGGCATTGACTGTCACAAAGCTAGGTTCTATTTTTAGCCCCAGCTAAATAAAAAGTAAAACAAAGTCTGCAGTGTCTTCCCTTTTGGCATTGATAAGTCTTCATTTTTACATTTTCCTCTGCTCTGTTGCCATTTGTTTTCACTAATTGCATTAAAATCTCTGCAGTAGCTCTTCATGGGAGTTTATTGTTGCGCTTCTGGTAAATTCACAGAAATCTGGTGTGTTTTGTAATTTTCAATGGAAGAAACTGCTGAAGGGGACAAGGGGATTGGTGGGGGTTTAGTTGTGAGTGATTCTAAAGGCTGCAGCAGCACAACCAATTACGGTGTGATGGTTTTCTTTTTTGTTTGTTTGTTTATTTAATGTTGTTTTAAAACCAGATACGACAGCTGTGAAACTTTTTACAGGCTGTTGTTCAGGGGGTATTTTCTTGTGACTTGCTGAACTTTTTTGGGTAATTATTTTGATAGTACAAAAAGATTCATCCCATGCTATCCTGGAAACCTGCCTCAAGTCCATTGTAATCTTTCTCTTTCTTTTTTTCCCTAGGAAATTTGCTACAAGACCCCATTGCTCCTACCAACTCCACATGTCAGCATTATGTCTGCAAAACTTGTAAAGGCAAGAAGATGATGATGAAACCATCATGTAGCTGGTGCAAGGACTACGAACAGTTTGAGGAGAATAAGCAGTTAAGCATCTTAGTGAACTGCTATAAGAAACTCTGCGAATACATAACGCAGACTCCACTGGCACGAGATATTATCCAAGCAGTTGATTGTTCCGCAGATCTTTTGGCTTTGCTCAAAGATGGATCACCACTCCACGAAGAGACAGAAAAATCTTCCGATGCAGGCTTGGCTTTGTGTTTGACACATTCCCCAGTACCTTCAACCTCAGAACTCACAACTGATCCTCCAGCTAGTTTTACGTCAATCCCTGAAAGCACACACAACATTGATATTAGAGGTTCTGTTATCAACGGGTTGCCCAATTGTAATGGGCTTTCGGTAGATAAACTCGGAGTGAATATTCCTTCTCCTGAACACGCAAACACAATTGATGTCTGTAGTACTGGAGAGTATATAAAAACTGAAGACATCTCCAGCAGCCTGCAGCCTGTGTGCGATACAGTTTCTACTAGTGACTTGTGTACGACAGGCATTGACATCTGCAGTTTCAGTGAAGATATAAAACCAGGTGGCTCGCTTCTCCTCAGCGTTGAGGAGGTTCTCCGGAGCTTAGAGACCGTTTCAAATACTGAAGTCTGTGATTCTAATTTGCAGCCCAGCTTGGAAGCAAACATGACTAACGGCCCTTTCCTGCAGCTTTCTCCCCCACCTCTTAGCCATAACATTTTCATGTCCACAGATGCTTCTCCTCATGGAATCTCCTGTACAGCAGCGACGCCGAAGGTAGTTAAGTTAAACAGAAAGCGATCCCGATCAGAAAGCGACAGTGAAAAGGTTCAACCTCTACCCATTTCCAGCATCATCTGTGGCCCAACATTGGGAGCATCAGCTCCTGTAACAGTGAAACAGGAAAATAAAATGTCTTTGCAGCCTATTGCGACTGTACCTAACGGAGGCACTACTCCCAAAATCAGTAAAACTGTGCTCCTGTCTAACAAAAGCATGAAAAAGAATTTAGAACACGCCCCTAAGAAATCCCACCCGAAAGCCAAACCAGGGGTGCTGAAAACAAAAGACAAAGCAAAGGAGAAAGTTCCTAGCAGTAATGTTATGCCAGGAAGCCCAACAAAAACTGTGTATAAAAAGCCACAAGAAAAGAAAGGGTGTAAATGTGGTCGTGCCACCCAAAATCCAAGTGTTCTTACATGCCGTGGCCAACGCTGCCCTTGCTATTCGAACCGCAAAGCCTGCCTTGACTGCATATGCCGTGGCTGCCAAAACTCATACATGGCTAATGGGGAGAAGAAGCTGGAGGCGTTTGCAGTGCCAGAAAAGGCCTTGGAGCAGACTCGGCTTACTTTGGGCATTAATGTGACAAGCATTGCGGTACGCAATGCCAGCACAAGCACCAGTGTAATCAATGTGACAGGGTCACCAGTAACGACGTTTTTAGCTGCCAGTACACACGATGATAAAAGTTTGGATGAAGCTATAGACATGAGATATGACTGTTGAATCTTTCTTTCTTTTCCCTGCCGTCAGTAGGGGAACTGCTACAGTTTTAAGGCAGCTATGGTTCTGTTTAACTTGCTGGAGCTCCTGCGTTTAGATCACTTGTATCAAGTGTTTTTCATTGCTATGTTATGTGTATTAGTGTCTGGGAAATAGTTGCAGATAATGGAGGAGTTACCCTAAAACTGTTTTTAGTTCTTACAGCACCTCATAGTTTGAGATCAATTGCTGATGTAAATGATTTTATCACCAGATCTTTGGCAAGGAATATATTAACCTCATTGTACTTTGGTCATGCTTTGTGCTCAGTCAAAGCTTCTGCTTAAATGTAGAAAAGTGGTATCTAGTTAGTCCATCTAAACTGTGCTGGATTATGGTGTAGAAAAGTAATGACTGATCAGTTAGTCACCATCACTAGAAAAATCATCTAATATTCCTGTGGGAAGTACAGCATTGAGCTGCAGAACACACTCGGAAAAGGGTAGATAACCAGTTCTCACAATCAGAGATTATCTACTATATGGAACAGCTTAAAAATAATAATAATAAAATTATTAGTTATATTGAGAAAGCTAACAGCCCAAAAAGCAGCCCAGCCTCCAGACCAGGGTTGGGAAGATGGGTTGGTTCAATACGATGAACGTCGAACTGCTGACTCCGATAGGCTGCCCCTGTTAACACACCACTCGGGTTTTTTGTTTTCTTGACAATTCCACAGGTCACGTTCCTGATCTGTTACGCCCTCTGTGCCAACTCTGTCTGTTTGACATGTTACTGTTTTGGCTGGGGGGAGAAAATTGTACACAAAGAAGGCTCAAGTGTTATTACCACCATTCCCTCCTCTCCTCTCCTCCCCCTCCCCCCCCTTTTTTTTTTTTGAGTTCCTGCTGATTTCACTGCTGTTGCTTCTAGAAAAGAGCTTTTTGGGTGACAGAGAGACTCCTTGGCTGATTTTTTTCACCCCCTCAGTTGCCAGTTGCCCTGGGAAAACAGAGACTTCTCCAGCAGTTACCACTGCTGGGGGCTGTGTGTGTGTTTTATTCAATTGTACCACAGTAGACCTGGGACCCATCCGCTTGAGCGTAGCTCTTCACTGACAGGCATCTTTCAGCTGGGGCAGAGGATTGATTGCTATCTAAGATCAAATATTTTGGATGTTTGTTAGACAGAATAAGCTATATTACTCACTCCACCCAGAATCCCTCTCATTTTTCACTAATATATTGGAAGTTGTTTTCAAGGGTCAATGCTTTTCAACCTGGGCTGAAGGGCTCTAACAAGGAAAAACGACACCAAGTTGTCAGCTTATCTCGGAGGGTGTTAAAATGGAGACACCTTTGTAGGAATTCAGCTGTATGCAAAAATGGTTTATTTTGGTGTAATCCCGAAGTAAGAGTACAAGCGGAAGAATTTAGTCTTGTGTTGGCAGCCTAAACCAGTCAGGTTACTTTGTGAAAGCTGAAATTTCTCCTCTTTGAATGATAGAGCACAAACCAAACATGGGCTGACTAGAACACAAACCATCACCTTCTGATTTAAAAGGCAATTCCTGTTTCAACAGCATGTTAATAGTAAGTTAACTTTTTGAGTTCCTTTACTGCTTCCATCTTCCCTCCCGTCCATCCAGTGACCCCGCAGCGCTCTCCGACCGAACCTTGGGTGTCTTTTGATTTGGCACAAAGCATGTACAATGATGGTTCCTCACCTAAGAAATAAGCAAAAACCTTTGGACACAAATGACACCTCCTTTTGTTTTGTAGTGTACCATGGTGTCATTTTCTGTGAATGTGGTCAGATCTTTCTGTTGGTTTTGGTTTGTTTTCTCCCCCCGTCTTTTCTGTGGGGTGGGTAGGGTGGGGGGTTAAAGCCATAGGAAGAAAAATGTGATGTACGTGTCCAGTCTGTACTTTTTTGTTTTTGTTTTGCAAGAAGAGTTGAAAAATATTTTTGATAATGAGTAAATGGTGGAAAATGCTTCTTAGTATTCTTGTCTTTATTTGCCAACCCAGGTACCCGAGATCTGTGTTTTTTAGCCCTCATCATGAGATTTAACGATGTCCTATTAAAATGTATTTAGTTAAACTTCTATGTGATTTTTGTGTTGACCCAAAAGGATCCTACCATTTTCTAATTTGGTGGTTTGATCGTGACCTACTAATGTAAATCTGTTTATTAGTCCACTACGTGTAAGAAAAGTAGCCAAACCAGAGTCTGACTTAAGGGGAGTAAACTGCACAGCATGGGTTGTTTCTGAATGCTTTTGCAGAGCTGTTAAGTTTTGCTGAGATTGTTGATGGTACATATATTAGGACTTTCATTAAATTAAATACATAGTACCTTTGCTCCAGAAATGTGGGAGTACTTGGAATCTTTACTACTATCTCACTGCTGCATTTAAATATGGTACCAAAAGTCGGAGAATTTAGGTCAAGTGTGTTTTGGAAGCGTTGACAGGAGAGCCCTGATCGTTAATGTAAAATTGCAAATGGTAGATTCAGGTTGTTTCTAAAAACATTTCCTTTTATGCTGCCACGTTCTTGAAATGTATATTAAAATTCAAATTGATTTAATAAATGTTAGTTTTTTAATTCTATTTTGCAACTGCTAAGGGCATCAGTGTGGCATATGTTGAACTTACTGTCTAAATACTACTTAGTCTGTTGATGACTAATTCTGTAATTGTTTAAATTAGGGTTGGCTCGGTTTGGTTTTCTTAACCTCCTGGCTAGTTGTTCTTGAATACGCTGAGCAGTGGAAAGGATCGTAATGCTGCTGAAAATAATTGCAGTGGTTCTAGTTTGAAAAGCGTTAGTTTCCGTTTTCCAGCGACAGGAGCGGCGTCCTGTGCGGGCCGGCTGTGCTCAGGGGGAGCCCGGCGGGAGGATGGGGGCAGCTCCGCCTTCGCCCCGGCGCCCCTCCCGCTGTGCCCTGGGTCTGGGGAGCTGTTCTCGCCCACAGCCCAGAGGAATCTGCTGCTTGGGGATTTTTTTCATGTAGGAAGTGTGTGATATTTCAGCTTTCTTCCCAAGCCTCTTGAAGATGGTGATTGACTTCCAAACTTTATTAAAATCCTACAATTTGTAGAGCTGTGTCAGAAGGAACAAGCAGCAGTTTACTGGATGTTTTGCTGTGGGAGTCTGCCTGCCTGAACACACGCTGCAGGGATGGAGAGAACAGAGCTCCTCTGGAAGGGCCTTTGCTTGTGTGTAGTGGTACAGAATCCCTGTAGTGCTTCTGGCCATCCACACCTGCACACGGGGAAGATGCTCTGTCAAGAAAGAGAAGAATCTAAATTTTCCTTTTGAGGGGAAAGGCTCTTTGCTCGTATCGTCCATCAGTGAAATCCCTGGTTGGGATGAAATCCCAGTGGGAGGAGGGACAGGGAAGCCAAACTGGAAATGAGCCCTCAGCCTGGGCTGCCCTGGCCGCTCTTGGAGCGGTTTGTCCGTGCAGGTGACGGTCTCGGGCCTGCGTGACCCTGCGCTGTAGGGCCTGTGAGCACCGGGGTCACAACAGCCTCTGCTTTCCCTCCAGCTCCTCGCAGCTGTTCCTGGGCGTGCACACAAATTTTAAAACCCCATGGCAAAGGCAGGAGGCAGGTACCAGATGGCTTCTGGCCCACCTGCTTCCATCTGTGTCATCATTACATCTGAGAGGCTGCCCCCCTGCAAGCACCACCGAATTCTGTGCTGTTAGAAAAAAATCCTGGAGAGTTACAGGGTACCAGCAGTCTGAAATAAAACCTGAAAAGCCTGATTTCTAGGGCAGGTACTTCTGGCACAGCAAGGAGCTGCTTGTCCAGTGAAACTCTGATGGACTTTCAAGAAAAAGATCATACACATGTGGCACAGGAATCGTGCAAAGATTCTGGCATGATTCAGAATAAAAGCACCCATGCCCCCAGATAGGTTTTTTTTATGTATTTAATTTTTATACAAATTATATTTGTAAAAAAACCCTTTTGATTGCTAGTTAACTTTCTGAGAAGTGAAATAATAAAAAAGCAGCTTTTTATGTTAGAATCATGCCAAGTATGTGGCACGGCTGGTGATATCCACTCTGAAAGGAAGAGAGTGCCATTTAAAGTAGTACTGATGATGTTGCAAGCACATCTTTAGTCTTAACTATTTAATTTTTCAAATTGAAGTGCTGCTGGTATTTTAAAGAAACCCTGAGGTCCCCACCAATAAGTAGCTGTACTGTCCAGATCTAGGCACACAGGGAACGCTGACCCGTCGGTCTCACAGATGAAGTAACACAATAATGCACTGATTCTGCTTGAGCATTTGCATATAATGAAATTAAGAAAAGGTGTTACTTTTTCTCTTTGTTATTCTTCATTCTTCTTGCAGATCGGGAGACGTCCCTTTTGTCAGGACGGGTTAAGGTGAGGGAGCCGGGCATTTTGGTAAGTCAGCACGGGGATAGTGCTCTCTGTTGAGGATGAAGATGTGAGGAAGGTAAGTGGTTGGATTGCTTGTTTTCCCCAGTGTTTTTGAGAAGAAAGCCTGGAATTTTGGCTTTGGCAGGCTTGCTGACAGGCAGCTGGGTGGCATGAGCTTAGCAGCAGCAGGGAAAGCAATTCTGGGACAGCAGCTGGAGATGAAGTGAACAATAACACTACCCCACCACTATGAGACAGGTTTTACTTTTTAAATTCAAAAATCCTTTATTTGCCGAAAGAGAAGAAAATACAAAGTAAAAATACAAAGATAAAACCATGCCAGCACAAAATGTCTCCAAACTACTTTTACAAAGTATGAGGACCTTTACTGTTAAATATTCAGTTTCTAAAACCATCACCCAGTGATACGGAGGAGAGATTAGAACAAAAGGTAAGCACTGTTTCTGTGTATTTCTTACAGTAGCTCTTGCTCTTCATGGAGGTTCAGTTTTGAGTGCATAGGCCTAAGATACTGCGATGTAGAAACACCACACTCCAAAAATGCTCACCATTATTAACATGACACTTTTTTTTGGCCTTTCAGGCATATTTTGTTTTAGTAACTAAGCGCAGTACCTTGGTTAGAGTATCTCGAGCCGGCTTTCTTAAATCCTTAGTCCAGGGGAGCAGGAAGGTTGTCCGCAGCGTTTTCTGTAAACCTGAGACTGGAATTTCTTTCTGGCTCCCACGTCCGTTTTGCAACACCGCCGCTTGGTGGCAGCGCGGCAGAAGGGGCTGGGCAGGGCCTGCGCTTGGCCGCCCGCTCAAGACTCTTAAGGCAGCAATTGCTACTGAGGTTTTAGAAGAAGAAAAAAGAAAAATCGAGCTAGTACCATTCCAGCAATAATTGCATGTGGTTGTTATCGAGCCGTACCTCCAATCTTAGTACTGCAGAGAGAGAATATTTGTGAATATAAAAATAAAAAGCAAGGGTTTTGTAAAGACACAGGACTTCTTTTTGCTAGACGAAAGCAGACTAGAGAGAACACGTAAACACAAATGTATTTTTTCATCATGCAAAACTGAATTTTACTCACTTTTCTGACTACTCGTAAGGAAAAAGGAATCCAGCTCATGACAGACTTCGGTGTGAGCTGGATTTGCAATGCAGAAGGCATGATCTGTCTTGAAAGGTATGCAACATCTAAAGTAGCATTGACAGTTGGAGATGGGAGGAAAGTCAGAGTGACTTGGACTCTGACAAGTTTTGTGTGATGATTCGTGGTTTTGTTTCATTCTAGAGAGCTTGCTGGCCCCTGAAGCTGGTGTGTGTTGCAGCAGAGGAGGTTCTGGGGTCCGTGTTCACAAACTTCCCTGTCTTACGTTTTGACTATCCAGAAAGAAAAGCTATGAATAGAATGGGAGCTCCCAAATTTACCTTGCTTACATACGGCAGTTTAGAAACCTTCCATCCAGAGAAGCTGTGGGCAGGGCTAAGGCACAAATGGACAGAGAATACCTCCTTTACTAATTAATCTGTGGCTGCTGAATTATTATCTTCAAATGTATTAGTGAGAGAGAATGGATTTTTACTTCTGGAGTAAAGAATATAAATCACTCCAGGATTTGCACTGAAATCATCCTGGGAGTGGCTTCTGTAGCTTGTCCTTATATTTACATATGAGGCAAAACACTTTCAGTAAGTTGGGTTTTTTTTCTTTGATTAGACTGTTGTGTTGAATTACTAGAAAGCATGGGTTGGGTTTGGAGTCATTTCGTCATAGCAGTGAACCTCTGTCTGTAGAAGTGAGGGCCTTGGGTTTGGGGGCCAAAGGGCTCAGCAGAGCAGCTACAAGGTTCTGGCTCAATTTACTGAAGATAAACCTTGAAAAGGTAACTAAGTGGTGATTTTTAATCAGGCTCTCGATACTGACTTCTTCAGCCTTGCAGAGAAGGACTTGGGGGTATCAGTGGATGGAAAGCTGACTGTGAGCCAGCAATGTGTGCTCACAGCCCAGAAAGCCAACCGTGTCCTGGGCTGCATCCAGAGCAGTGTGGGCAGCAGGGCGAGGGAGGGATTCTCCCCCTCTGCTCCGCTCTCATGAGACCCCCCTGCAGTGCTGTGTCCAGCTCTGGGGGCACCAACAGCAGAAGGACACGGACCTGCTCGAGTGGGGCCAGAGGAAGCCACGAAGATGATCAGGGGCTGGAGCACCCCCCTGTGAGGACAGGCTGAGAGAGTTGGGGGGTTCAGCTGGAGAAGAGAAGGCTCTGGGGAGACCTTAGAGTGGCCTCCCAGGGCTGAAAGGGGCTACAGGAAAGGTGTGGGGGGACTCCTGATCAGGGGTGTAGGGATAGGATGAGGGGTAATGTTTTTAAACTGACAGAGGGGAGATTTTAGATTAGGTATAAGGCAGAAATTCTTCCCTGTGAGGGTGGTGAGGCCCTGGCACAGGTTGCCCAGAGAAGCTGTGGCTGCCCCCTCCCTGGCAGGTTGGGTGGGGGCTCTGAGCAACCTGGGCTGTTGGAAGGTGTCCCTGCCCATGGCAGGGGCGGTGGGACTAGAGGATCTTTAAGGTCCCAGCCCACAAACCATTCTGTAATTCTGTGGTTCCTCAAGAAAAGGCACCAGTTCAGGCAGATGGGTGTGGTGTGAGGTGCAAGTCTGAATTGATTTGATGGGCTGAGTTAAAGCCCCTGAGCAAAAGGCATATGAGGAGGAAGATGACCGATCCTGAAGTGGTGGGTGACTAGAGAGAGCAGGAACAGCAGAAGTAGGCTCAAGGTATGCCCTAGCAAGAAAAGAAATGCCAAACCAAAGAGCAATGCAACAAGAGTTGCTGGAGGACCAGTTCTTCAGAGCCCATCATGAGCTGTATCTGCATCCCAGCATCTGGTGCGTGAGAACAGGGTGTCACTTGCTCAACTGGTGAGTCCTCGAGTCCTTCATCGAACTCCCTCCTTGTGTGACAAAGAAATTGTGTATTCCCGGACTATCCATCCTTCCTGGAAAAGGCTGTTGCTCTGAACTCCCATGAGGAGGGGGAGGAGGAAGTATAGTATGTGGAGAGGCTGTAGAATCACCATCTGTGGATATTTTTCAAAGCTCAGCTAGATGAGGTCCTGAGAACTTGCTCTAACTTTGAAGCTGGCCTGTCTTTGAGCAAAGAGGTGGACTGAAGTCCTATGGAAGTCCTTTCTAACCTGAATTACTCTGTACAGCACTAGGAGAACTTATTTTCTTTGACGTGAAAGGGCTCTCCCAGGTTAAAACGTTTAAGAGACAATCACCAAGCTAGTCTGGAATGAGGCTTTACATAATTGGCAAACTGGACATTCCCATACTGTTGCAATGCTGAAGTAACATGAAGGTTCAATCTCAGCCTAGAATGGGGTCGGGTTGTTTTTGTTCCTCTGAGGAATCTTTGCCTTTGGAGAGACGTAAAATTTTACCAAGTCAAGAGTAAAAGGCCACTCTGGACCTAGACAGCGAAGAAAAGCACTGGACAGCTTTGCCTAGGTTCTTTCCGCTAAAAAGTGGAGAGTCTGTTATAATCAGTGGTTGTGCAACTTCCATCCTGTGTTTGTTTCTGCAGTTATTTCCTAGCTGCTTCTGCATTTGGGCCTCTGTGGAATCATCCTCAGTAAAGCTCTTTGCCTCAAGGTTTTACAGTGATGATGGAGATGCAATTCAAGCACCCTGGTGCTGAACAGAGCCACGCTTGTGTGCTGCTTGCATTCAAAGAGGCTTATTCTGGTTGGGTAAGAGTGCTCCCTGCTTACAGCCTTTATTACGGCCTGGAAGTTACCTTGCAGTGCCTTTTCTAATAACCTGGCCAGCCAGAAGTTTCCCAAATAAATCCAGGATCCTGGGGTGTGCATATGCATCTGGATAAAAATAGCAGCTTTGTTCAAGAAAAAATAGGACAACTGAAAACTTCCTCTCTTCTGGAGTCTGATCCTGAGGAGAGAGTTACTAACCTCCACACGGCAGCAGTACCTCCCACCTGGGCACTGGGAGGCAGGTGTTATGCTTCAAAGGCTCCTGGAAAAGTTGAAGCTGCATTGTAATGATCAGCCAATTACTTATTTGGTTATTAACACCCAGAGCTATCATCTAGGGATTACTGTTCCCTTGTGCTAGTATCTGTATGTGCACAATGCACCAGGCTAAGGGTGTGCATGTGTACACACAAGGTATCTGTTAACTGGCTGGGCTCTGCCTCGGGGGTGCTGGCAGGGATTCACGCAGGGATGTCCGAGGAGGCACGGCCCGATATGCTGACTCTGAGCTGAGAGGAAATCCAGCCTATACATACCAACAAAGCATTACCTATTTGGGCACAATTATGATAGTTGAAATAAAATATGACCGCTGAAACCTGTGCCAGGCTGGAGAAGGTAAGTACCAGATCTATTTGTGTATCTCTGATGGCCAAAACTGAGGACTGGTAAGACGTATGTTGTAATCGCCTCCGTGCTGAATCACAGACTCCTTGGCAAGGAGGAACAGCTCCAGCAGCAGACTCTGTGCTAGTACTAGAGCCACCACTTGCAATTCTATGGGGAAAGTCAGTTTAATTTTGCACTTAAAGCAAGAATTCATTAGTGACAGTGTTTCCTCTCTGAGATGGGCCTACTTCATGGCTGGGAAATAAATTTTTGGCAATATTGCAGACTAATTCCTTTACCAGTTGAAGGATCCTTCTGGTAACAAATTTAGCACACTAGGTAAGGATTGGGTTTTTTCTTCATTATCTCAGCTTCCAGGTTAGCAACACAAGAGAGGAGAACACAGGGAATGGACGGAACTGGTGCACACACAACACAGCAGTTTCAGTACACCAGCTGAACAGCTTATGTCTTTTTTTTGTAAACATGCTAGAAAATACTTCTACAGAGATAGAACACTAGCCTAAGGAAGATCTTCTTATGCACAGGAACATATGTAGAAATTTTAACTATATCTCAAATTCTTCCAGAAACAATGTATCATGTAGTGCTTTAACTGTCCGTAGATTCATACAAGTAAAATATGTCCAGTATCAACTGGAAGAGCTTGCGGTTTAAAGCACAAAAGGGAGACTTCACTCTCCCCACGTGCAGGCATGATGTCTTGATTTTGAGGACACTAAGAAAAAAACCCTAGAACTTTGTTGTGACTTGTGTTTTAAAAGATTTCTAGACATACATTTCAATTAAGTTAATTTGGCAGCTCTTTTGTCACTCCTGGTATAAAGTCAAGGGGGAGAGAAGGGCAGTGACTGAGAAATGACCACTGTAGATGTTGCATGCAGTTGTTATAGTTCATCTTTAGATGCTGGCATTTATTGCACATCTGGGGACATAACAGAATCTATATATAAATGAAACAAGGTGCAATCACCATTTTTAATGAGCGTGCACAATAACACGTTGTAAAAAGCCTTTTTATAGAAATTACCTTATTGCAATTACACAGGAAGAGAAAAAGGGTTCTCAAGTTACAGTGTACAAAATAAAGCACATTGCTCCAATGACGGATTTAAGAAAAATCCCTAAATGTCTTGGGACTGAATTCTATCCAGTTTGAAAGATAATGATTAAATATCTTCCATTTCTCTATGCTGAGAGATCTGAGATAACTAGTTTGTCTGACTTGTCTCCAGTTTCAGAGGGAGATAAGACTTCATCTGTGTCATAGTCTTCTTCAAATGATCTGCAAAGATAAAAGGTATGTCTTTAAAAGCCGTATTTTGGTGAAAGCGTTTTCAGGCAAGTTATTTCAGTGGCTACTAAAACAGCTGGCTAAAATATAGTAGCATGCAAGATATAAATATCCTCCTCGAGGTTAACAAGTAATCAGTATTCTGAGAGCTGACATGACTTTGTGCTCCCATCCATCCTCATTTGTAATTTCCAGAATAACTTTTCACTGGTGTTCAGCATTATAAAATTTGAATCCAGTTTCAGTAACAATTGTCAATATCTCACAGTAGCCTTAACAGTTCAGTGTAGAAATAAAGTCGTCCAGCCACACACACATCCAGGCCCTAGAGGAGATTTGGCTTGCTCAGACCTGCTCACAAACACCTGGTTTCCAAAGACTCTTCTGGCTTAGGCTATGTTTTGACATCCACAGAAGAACAATTGTGGCCATGCTGTCATGTTCCTCTCTCACTTGGTTTGAAGTTTAATATCCAGGTCTTAGCATTTATGGCCCGAGTTGGTTTGGCTGTGAACTCTCAGCTACAGCCAGTTGCACTATTTGGGCAGGTTGGGTTCCGTGCTCTGCAGCAGAGGGCATCACCCCAGGGCTTTCATCCCATTCCTATTCCTGAGAAGTGATGTTTTTTAAGATGTTTTCCCTCCAGTCTCAGGACACTACAGGTTAGTTTCTCAGGACCCCCAAGAAATTAAATTTTTTTTATTTTGTTCTGAAAGCAATACTGCTTATGAAGGTAATGTTGCAGCAGGTGTTCCAGTGGCAAGTACAGAAATAGCTGTTTGGTGGTAAACTGTGCTATAAAAAGGTTAGCTCCTTTGAGACCTCAGCATGGATGGTGCCAAGAAAGAACTGTCTCCTGCTTCTTGTGCTGTTTTTCCCTTCCCTAACCCATATGCAGGCACAGCAAATCCTTGGGAGCCTGTCAGCGTGGATGTCCTGCTGTGGGGAGGATTCCAGGCTATAGTCTGGTGATCCCTATGGGAAGGAGAGAGGAACAGCACAGAGATCTTCTCTTCCATAAAGGAAAGCACCTGCTTAGTAATTCTGCCACCTTCTGGATCCTCACATAAGTGGGAGAAGGGAAACAACGGTCTGGATCCTACACCAGTAACTGTTCTGATCAGGCATGCAAAGTTGTGAAAAAGTGCACGATATGCACCCTTTGTGCTCAGGCTGGAGCTGTGGGGAGCCTGCGCGGCCCTGCCCTCCCGGCATTCCCCACCTGGGAATGGCCCGTGCCTCAGTTTCTCTAATGGCTCCTTGGTTTAAGATGATGCAGCTGAGGAAAGCTTTTTATTTCTATTTGAATGCTGTTCTTAGGAATGTTCCTTTTGCATCCTCATTTCCTTCAATTTTACCAACTTCAATTAGCTTTCTTCCTTTTTTCCCTACACATGGAATGTGACTTCTTTCCTGTATTGTTTATCTTGCATTCACCAGCACTTGGAGCTCCTTTATAATTTTTTTTTCTGGTGCCTTTTGCTTTTGGACTAAACCTTCTCATGTCTGCTTCAAAAGGGGCTTCTCACTGTCCTTCTCCACTTCACTTTTTTGCTCCTTAAGGCTCAACAGTGCCTGCCTTTCCCATCTTGGAAAAAAAGCTTTCCACTTTCATGGCTAGGAAGCATCCAAAGGACAGCTCTTCCATGAGATTAGCACTAAAGATAATCACCCACTCGACTTCCAGGACAGTTTCAAAACTTCACAGTCCCCTAAAGACACATATGGGCACATGTAGATTAAACACCCATTCCTCAAGACTCAACCATGGCAACTCCAGCTTGTTCAGAGAAGGCAAATTCCTCCAGGAAATTCTTTGTCCTTCCTTCTGGCATTCACACATTTTGTCACTGGGTGGTTCAGCGATATACTTCTTCCCCCTTCCACTTCCCTGTGCTGCTGGGTTCATTGTAGTGAGTGACTGAGCCATCAGCTGACTTGAGGGAGACAAGAAAATGGTTTAAGTTGCCTAAAGCAACATCATCTGATCCTGTGTCTTTGTCCCACCTTGAGCAGGATTGCTCTGCCTTGTGACCTTGCTCCTTGTTGCTCAGGTGAAGGGGATTCTTTCCTATCAGCACCTGGTAAAAGATGGCCTCTTCCCCTTTATTTCCCTTCCTATGGAGAAAGGTTTCTTTCCATGAAGGCACCTATGGCTTCCGTGTACATCAGCTGGCTGAAACTGGTTTCTGGAACAGTGAACAAAGCAGTGCCCTCTTCTGCCAGGCAGGCCATTGCCTGGACTGCAGGAAGGGATTTCTGCAAAACCAATGCTTGTATCTGCATTAAGAGCTTATGTTGGTCAGGTTCAACTATTGATTCTGCCTTCAAAAACGACTCTGTGTATACATTCACAGGGAACAGACTCTCTTCGTTAAATCTCATTCACAGGTGTATAAAGCAGAGCATGGCTTAAGCTTCCAGGGAAATGTGATGCTTCATTGCAGTCTTGAGCAAGATGACACCTTTCTCATCTTATTTTTGGTGATTGTAGCTCAATAGAATCACAGCATCCTTGAAGTCATTCTGAGTATCCACTGTCTTGATGAGATTCCTCTTGAGGAGCAGTGCTCCCTCATGGGCAAGCCTGCAGCCAGCTGCTGACTGCCTTCAGAAACCTTCCATCCAGAGACGCTATGGACAGGGCTACCTCACAGATGTGGTACACACTTACCAATTAATCTGCGATTGCTCAGTGATGCTTATTTGGAAATGTATTAAGACAACAAATACCAGATTTCGATTCTGCCAGCTAACTTAGCCAAAAATCTTCCAGTCTCTCATAGAGCTCATAAATAGTCTTGGTTTTGTCCCCACTCCCTGGTTCTGTCATCCTCAGAGGACAGCAGAAACAATGTATGTGCAAAAACTCAATGCCTGTTTCTGGCAAATTTGTCTGGGCATCCAGCTCTTTGTTTTTCTTTTCCCCCTTCCTTTTTTCCTGCGTGGTCTGTTGCTATGCTCCACAAATGAGATCTAATCCTGCTGCCATGACTACAGAGCTTTTCAGGGGCTCTTAAAAGCAAGCAGCAAGGTTGCTGACATGCTCTTTACAGGAAGACACAGAGCTGTTTCAGACAGACTTCAAAAATCTGACATCACCTGCCACTTCTCTGTTTGTGGTGTGTTCAGGGATTCATGGTCCTGCAAAGCTTTTATGGCAGACTCCTATTTCTTTTCTCTGCTGAGGATACAGGTGTTGCAAAGCAGCTGAAGGAAATACAGCAATTTTATCTTCCATCCTGTGCTACCTCATCTTCCATTGTGAAGCCACAAAAAGGCAAGGCAGCTCAAAGGAGATGAGGGAACAGCCCATAGCTGTTTGGATGCACATCACAGGGGGAGAGGGAAACACAGCTCTCAATAGCTTTGCAAATCTCTGTGGCTAATTAGTAGGTGCTACTGTTATCCCAAGCAATTTCCAGTGTGGGAAGCTTTGAAAATTATGCAATCTTCTCAGTACTCTAATGGTTCTACAAATACGGTTCAAGAATGGATGAAATCTTGAATCACGCAAGATTAACATAGGGTAAGCATTCTTTGGATGGTTGTTACATTAACCTAGAAACTTACAGAGAAATATTCTCAAGAAGATACTAACACAGACACAAATCTAAAAGAATTATACTGAGTCTCTGTTAGTAGCCTCTGCAGGAAGCCCTTGCACACAGAGAGGTTCTGGAGCAACTGCTCTGCCTAAATTCATTGACTGTAAGGATAGCTGGAGTGTCTGTCTGTAATTTTATAGAAGGCTGCAAGAATGAGTGTAGGTATTGCAAAAACCAACAGTGTTTTAAAGAAAAAGTCGCAGCAAACTTTGAAAATGAATGAAAACATTGAAACACATCTTAGGAAGAGCACAAACTAATAGGCATAAAGTTTGGCAGAAAATAAAATTATTCGACTTAAATTTATACTTAGTAGAGACTTTTTAAACAGAGTTACACCTTCTAATCTATGATAGCGTGACATGGTCAATAAATGGCCAAGACCAGCAAAAGTCATTTGATCTCTTTGTATGGTTGCCAAAAGAAAAAGGCTTTGTCCTTTTTCACAGCTATCTTCGTTACTGCAGTGTGTGCAGCTGATTCAAATGCCTGCCCACAAAGAAGCCCACGGTGACAAAGTCACCAAGACTGCCTTATGGAGCAACTGTTTCAGGCTTCACATGCTCCAGTGTTGAGTCCAAATGTTAAGTCCACTAACCCACTACTTCTGTTAAAAGTAGCATCCGCATGCTTCTACTAAACCTCAGGTGGAGCCGTGTGTCCCCAGGGCAGCGCAGTGCCAACGCTTACCCTTCTTGTAGCTGGTCGTTCCCAGACTCCTCAGCCACAAGAATCTCGTACTCTTCAGCAGCGTATCTGTCCCAGTCAGAGGGTTCAGGGCCATCATTTTCAATGTCCTAAAGAGACCAGACAGTCAAGCACACCATGTCCATACCTCTCCACAGCTGTTGACAACAGGTTTAAACGCATGAAACAGCAATTCTAGGAATAGTAAGCAACTGTACAGAAACAGCTAGTCAAAAGTTGCCTTAACTGGAAGATTCACAATTATCTTAAACTATTTTAACATCTGCACATAAATAACTATGAAAAAATACATCCCTTAGTCTATAAAACTCAGTGTGTGTGACCTGATCTACCAACAAACTGAGCCTGCTTCATTTCATAAATGATGAGAATTAATAACTGCATGTTTTCCTTGCTTTAGCTCAGCAAGCTCTATATCTGTGCGCTTTGTAATTGGTTAAAGAACTCAGTGATTTAAAATCTTTAATTAAATGTTAATTGCAAATGATCTTTTGAGGAACTATTCAGAGTTTGCTAAATTTGGGCAAGTTTGAGAGAGGTTACAGAATAAAATCCTCAAACATTTGGCCCTCTGCCATTTACTGTAAAATGGGGAAAATAAGTTTCCCCCCCGGTCCCACTTGACTGCTGTTATGATGATCCAGTTTAAACAAACAAACAAACAGGGTGGTTCTCGCTTGCGATATATTTAAGCTTTGAATCATGGAACCACAAAGTTTCTCTTACTTATGTGGGAACAGCTGGGAGGGAACAGAGTTGGTTTTGGCATTCCCTCTGTACTTTGACCAGATAAGAGGCTTCTGGCAGACAGTCACATCTAGCCGTAGTCACATCTGATTTCACTGGATACACAAGGGGAGCCAGAAATAGGAACTTTATACCAACAGCTGACAAAACTCAAGTCTCTGAACATCCCACAGTTAATGGTGAGCAACAACTGCAAAATTCAAAAGCCACAATCTCTTCCTGTATTTTATCTGCTTGGGAAGGAAGGATGACGAAGACAGTGCAGCCAGGCTGATAACCAGGCACAATCCGCAACATCCAAACCTTCCGTCTAGTGTGCCACATACGCGGTCTGATCACGGAGCTGGCACCTCATCTGCCTCGGCCCCTGTCTCTTTGGTTCTGTTTAGGCTATGGGAAAACTGACAGTGCGGTATTAAGGATCAGACCCCAACCCAGATGTTTAACAAATCTTCACAATGTAGCTGACAATTATGACTGCTGCTGTGTAGGGGATGGAAGGAGACAAATGGGATCTCAAGTTCTGAATCTCACAGCTCTGTTCTAAACTGAGCGAAGCAGGTTCCCTTCTAGTGCAGCTCAGCCCCTGCTTTCAGCCTGCTGAGTCAGTGCAACTCAGCAGGCTCCATCATTCTCTCTACAATCACACACTGCACTGCCAGTGCTGGTGGTGTAGGATCAGTGATGGCAACCAAATCATAAAATAGCATATAACTTGTGTTGGAAGAGACCCCGGAGGCCTCTAGCCCCAGCCTCTGCTGAAATCTGGGTTTGCTGTGAGGTCAGATCAGGGGGCTCAAGGCTTTGTCCACTCACATCTCGAAAACCTTCAAGAACAGAAGGTGCACAACCTCTTCAGGCAACCTGTTCCAGTGCTTGACTGGCCCACTTGTGAAAAAAGTTTTCTTACATTCAGCTGGATTTTCCCTCCATCCAGCAGCATTCCAAAGGTGGGTTTGAGAAGGCCTGTGTTTAGCAATAAAGGTGATTGATACCTTTTGCACTGCAAAGGGATCCCTCTGTTCATTGTCCAGGTATTTCTCTAAATTGAAGAAGGTGTTGTAGAACACATGAGCCATTCTGCACCTCTTCAGGTCTCGCAGGGTTACTCTTCCTACAGAAAAAAACCCCACATTACTGTGCTTAGTGAGAGACTGGACCCGTCCCTTGTCAGTGTTATCGAAGTTTTCATTGTGACACCAGTATGCTACAATATTACAAAATTTCTTCCCGAGTCAGTCAACGATTTTAACACTATTCAATAAATGTGTGAATTTATTAGGCTTAAATGTCACATACATATGGAGATCTTTCACATTCATGTGAAATATGAAAGAATGTGAACAGGGATGGTCCAGTTTCATAATCTAGACTATGAGCACATCCCACAGCTGGAATATACAAGATTTGTTACTCCAGATCCAGCAAGTTCATTCGCAAGGTCTCTTGTTTTAGTATTTCAGCCCTCCTGATGCATATGGCACAATAGCCACTCTTAAGATTTCAATCTTGTGCAGCAGTTTCAGCCCTGTGATTCTAACAAAAGGCTCTACCTATAGATGGGTTTCACAGTGACATTACTTTCTCAGTCCACCATAGATCAAAGAGGACGGAAACTCCCATGAAACAGGATTTACCTTCCCTCTCTGGCTTAACAAGATCAAGCATCTGACACAGCAAGTCATGAAATGGCAGTGGTTCTATGCCCATCACTTCCATCCGCTCACATTGCTCCTCATAAAAGTACTCCAGTTCATACATGGACAACACTCCATCCCCATCCAGGTCCATGCACCGAAACCAGTACTCAATGCTAGGAAAAAGACAGGACTAGTGAAAGCGCAGCACTGTACAAGGAAATCTATATGGCAGAGATTACAGCAATGCACATTGCCCTTCCCCCATCCTCTAATGCTCTTCTGCCCAAAGGCTGGCATAAAACCGGGGATGAAAACACCCACTGGGAAGGATCAGGGCACAGGCCAATGCTCGAGTGCCTCCTGTTAGTCTCCTAGGTGGCCTGTGAGCACAGTCATGCCCATGACCCGTTTCATCTGGTAGCTGTAGCAAGCGTCCACAGTGTTGCAGCTCAACCGGCTCACATTGGTTAGGGTGTCCCTGCCTGATTCAGCAGCAAAAGTTGGCCAAATACAACCAACTCTGAACCCAGGACACTGGCTATCCCTGAGTGACCCCAGTGAGTGATGAGGCAGGCATGGTATGCACTTACGTCCTCTACTCCTTTACACAGAAGGCAATGCTTTCAGGCAGTTGCACTCTACATCCTCCCCTCACCTCCATATAGTTCAACCCTGCATTTATGCATTATTCTTCTCATTTTTACTCATAAGAATCCTTGTCCTAATAACTGCATGCAGATGGAGTTCAATTCTGCACAGCAGTCTCCTGCTAGCTGTGTAAACCAGGCACATGGGCAGGTTTTACAGAGTGACACAGTGAAGTTTCCCTACAAACCTTTCTGTCCTGGTTTCAGCACTTGCTACATGCGTGAAGGGAACACACCTACCTGCTGCAAACATCTCATGGGTTTATACTCAGTGCCAGTGCTTCATGGCATTGGGTAACTGAAGGGATTGATTACAAGAAAACTCTGCTTCTACACAATTTCTCATCAAGAAAGGCAACTGATTTGACCAAACATTGACATTAAGTAATTTTCTTCCTAATAATCACTGGAACCCAGGCTGATGTCTCTTGTAGAAAGTGGTACATCACAGAAGTTTCTATAACTTTATCTGCTCATCTCAATACTTTTACTAAGACACAGAAACCATTCAGACCTTGTAGCACTCCTTTTGTCTTCCTCTGAAATCAGGAGCCACACAAAATCAGCATAACTCATGCGGCCTTCCTTTTGAACTTCGTTGCCTCTGGAAGACACACAAGGAAAAAAAAAACCAACCCCAGATCACCAGGCTCCTGAATACTCAGTAATGTTATCAAACATATTTTTCAAAAGCACCAAATCATTAGTGAGAGAAAATGGGGCATCACCCATTTAGCCTGTACTCCCTGCACTCTGCAGCACCAGCCCTTGTGTGCTTCCCCACAAGCACAGCATTTGCTGCCTTGCTGTCACTGCAGAGCTGAGGCTCATCTACCACATCCCCTCCCACAAGTGCTGGGCTGTTTTTGGAGACTTTAAAGCAGTGCTCATCAGCTATCTCTGTGCCACTGTGGGGCACAAACACATGGTGCTGGCATGCTCCCTCCAGCTATGCCCAGCATGTTCTACGATGAGGTCTACGGGTGGTCATTCTATGAGATTTTGTAATTTGTTTTCTTAAGATACCCAGAAGTCTCACTCCATTTTCAGGCAGCTCCAACTGGAGCACCACGTTGGAAACCACTCTGATCAGCAGGGAATTTTGAGAGTATCTTACATTTCTGATCAGAAATACCCTTCACTTCTATCCCCAACCAGTATGCTATTCCTCACCTCACCACAGCGCCGCTGAATATTCGCTCAATAATCCTGTTTGATAAAGCTGGAAACAAAGAAAACACAGAGAAAAATGAAGCTACAGGTCACAGGAATAACTGTGATCAGTTGTTGATGCTGAATCCACACAAAGCCATTTCCCGTTGCTAAAAGAATGCTCTATCTACATTGACTGCCTAACCACTTTACTGGTCTCTGTTTAGCAGCATTTTGTAAAAAACAAAGCTGATTCTCCCAGTGTGCCTGCCTTTGTATCCTCCCAAACACTGTATTTCCCACAAATATGGCAACTGTGTGTTATCTGGATTCCTGGACATGGGCAGTGTTACTCCTACTTTGCTGCAGTAGAATCTGTCACAAAAGCAAATCCTGCTGATAGAAGATGACTATTTCAGCATGTATTGCAAAAGAAGCTCAGTTAAAATCACACACCAAATCCTTACAAAACACTTCCTAGCAGAGCACAAGCTGTGGCAATCCTGCTGCAGGGAAGGACAATGAAAACCAAGCATCATTTCAGGTGAGTGGGAGGACTTTGCCAGCCAGGAAATGTGTGGGATAGATTGTTATGGCAGAGACACATGAGCCAAGCAGCAAATACCAGTCTTGAGCAGGATTTGCACCCCGACCTCACCCTCCCAGACTGCTGACATCCTTCAGATCCCCGCCTCCTTCTACACATTCTCCATCAGATCTGTAGTCCTGGTACGCTTCCGACACACCATCCAGGCAGACCCAACCTGCACCACCCCTCACATCCCCCAGATGCACTGCTGACAGGCTGCTTCTCCCCTTCACTCTGCCCACAGCACCCCTTCTATCTTTAGCTCCCAGCACCCAGTGCTCTTAAGCCTCCTGTGCAAGAAATACTCCATCTCCACATGCCCGCCTCTCAGCAGGGACCAAGTCTCCCAGTCAGGCACTGCTCCATCCTCACCCCATCCAGCTCCTGACCCCTGTGACTGCCTCACACACAACCACCACGGCCTTCCCATAAACACCTGCACTCGGAACACGTGGGCCACCACGCCACTCTGACAGGCACACATACCTACTGTCATTCTTGCACCCCTTCCTTCCTTCTTGTTTCAGTCCACTAGGATCTTGGCTCCTATCAAATGTTGTCCCCATCCCCAGAGATCCAGCAATGCCTGACAACTTGTCACACCTCCGTATCCCTGTGGCCCTACACACTACAACACCTTACCACACACTTCACCTTTCCTTCCACCTCCAGTCACACACTGTGTCCAAACATCCCATTTTGCCAAATCTGATTCTCTGTCCCAGACCTACTTTCCCAAAAAGTACAGCAACCACATGGAAGAATCCAAGATTTTGTCTTTAGGATTAAACATGCTGGTGAATAGCTCAAGCTCTCATTCAAAATGTTACATTTAGGGGAGAACTTTGTAGAGTAGGGCTGATGGTTGGACTCGATGATCCCAAGGGGCTTTTCCAACCTGAATGATTCTGTGATTCTATGATCCTCAGTCGTACCAGGTAAGCACATGGGCGTATCCTGCTCTCAGAACACAGATAATCCTAAAACCAGCTGACTTGAGTGCCTCCATCTAGCCCAACACATACAGAGCAAATGCCTTTGGATTTTTCAGCCCTTTGTGGATTTGTATTCCATTAACTTATCCACGGCCCTTGAACCTTTGACAACTCAGCATCTGCTCAACTTGTGGAAAGGAATTCTGCACTAAACTCAAGAGAGATTCTCCAGAGTGCATCTGCAAACTGAAATTCACTGAGCTTCACTGGGCTCTGGAATTTCTCTCATGCATAATGAGATTGTACTTCAACAATCTTTGAAGTTCACATGGGCTTGTCCTTCTTGTCCCTACTTCCAAGTTCCTGCAAAACCCTCAGTAAATAATAAGCAAGTTTCAAGACATTATTTTAGCTCATCCTTCTGGCAGTGACCCACACATGCACAAAGCCCCCTCTCTAGCTACTCATCCAGAAAATAGTCTGTACTGCATTTCTCTGTGTCTAAGCCCCTACAGTTGTCTCTGTACATCAGCATTTGTGTTAAGAGATGGATGGCTCCATTTTTTTTTTTTTATGCCATCAAATTCACCAAATTAAAGCTAGGCTTTACTCTTTAGTGGGAACATTCTGTTTTCAGCAATCCCCTTCGTCCCACCACAGCTTGCAGGCAGCATACCTTGATCACTGTACCTAGCCAGATCCTTCTGGCTGATGTAAAGATCATGGTCAGTGTCCAGCTCCCAGAATTTACAGTATATAACATAGAAGTGCTCATAGGAGAAATAATCTGTGATCTGATTTATGTCATCTTCTTCTTCCAAGAGAGCAAGAGTCTGAAAGAGTACAAATAAAGTGGGAAGTTAAATCTAGACAAAGAGGCAGTTCAGCAGCTCAAGTCCTCCAACCTCTGAGGAAGTTGGGTGAACACAGCTCAGAGCTAATCCAAAATGCAGCCTTTCTATAGGAGATTCTATTGCTGCATTCCTTAAAAGGCACTTACAGAGCATCTGGCTTGGCTATCCTGGTTAGCGTATATATGCACAATATTTGTGCCACTTCCACAAACAACTTCTGCTCACTTCCAGCTATAGTGAGTGAAGAGACAGAGAAACAAGAACACAACTGCTGTCTCAGCTAGGATCCATTATTTGTGAAACATTTCTGACCTACACCAGAGACTCTTAGAGCCATTTACACCACCAAGTTTACAATTCTCCATAGGAACTAAGATACATCTTCACACATCCTTGCCTTGCTCCCAAAGGGCAAAATCAAGTCTTGCTCCAGTCTCATGCCTGGAATGGACCCCAAGCAGATCAAACCAATCACACTGATTTTCCTGGGCTGCCACTGACAGGAATTAGCCTGGTTTAACTGCGAGGCTTAGACAGATTTCCAACCATAACATCTGTTAACATGTCTTGCTAGAAAACGTTTAGTGACAACATCCTTGTTTCATTCCTACTTCACATCTACCTCCGCCCTCCTCTCCACCTTCCCACTGACAAGAGAGTATTGCATGTTTGACTTTCTCCTAGTGCCGAGGCCATGGGACACCAGACAGCCTTTTCAGTCTAAAAAATTACGGCTGCAGGAATGTGAAAAAGCTCATAGACTCAAGTGAGCTATAAGTCTGTCCTCCCCTGCCCTCGCAGCCTCTCAGAAGGGAGGAGGTGAAAGACAGCTTGAGTGCTATCCCAGGGAGTTGTGTCTCTAAGCAGGCAGGCTTAGCGGCCCTTCTACCCATAACCATAAAACCAGATGCAGTGCTATACGCAAGCATCAACAGTTCAACATCAATTTTCAGTCATCTCACATCTAAGGAACCCACCTGAGTCTCAACAAAACTCTCACATTCTGCTGTCTACTAGGTTCATAGTTTCAGGCAGGGACAACAGGATGGCATTGCCAGAGCTGCACTGTTCTGACTTGCTCACACTCAAGTCTAAAAACCTCTGATCAGTCAGTCACTAGCTTCTTCAGATTTTTTGTGGGTCTCTCCATTTCTTGGCAGATGATAATCACTTGGGGAGGTTTTTCAGTAACTAATTATTTTCTTTTACAGCTCATGACAAAATATACCATTTACACATGCAGCAAAGAGCTGCCCAAGCAAAATTATGGTCCCAGAACTGAACTTCCCTGCTGCAGGACGTGAAAGGCAGCGTAGATATGCAAGGAGAAAAAGGGCAAGAGTGTATAAAGGGAGAAAATGAGTGAATAAAGAGGCAGAGTAAGTTGGACTTGTTTATAACAGAGGAGGAACTGGGATCAGAAGGCTCCGACTGGCATGAGACAATCCAAGGGAGCACTGATTTTTTCATTAGCTGATGTGATCAGTGGGGCAGAAGATATCTGAAAGGAGGAAGAGCATGAATTCATGCTTGAGGCTTTTGAGGAAGACAGCACACTACATCTGGAAGGGAGAACAGGATGCAGTAGGGGAGTTTCACTGCCTTAGCTGAGTCCTTAACCTTTCAGGCTAAAAGGTTTCTGGCTTTTTAGGTTGGGCTGGAGTTGAACAGCCTCAGACAGTTTTAACCTTTTGCTCTTTTGAGCAAAATATACAGAGAACAAAGATCCAAACCCTGAAAACTCTGCCCAACGTAGGGATACATGACAGGGATTTTAACAAGAACTAAGGTTTATTCTGAAGAATAAAGATGCTCCTTTCTGAAGAAGTCTACAGCCGAAGCAGAAATCAGCTCACAAGATGCATGGTCTTGCAAGTGCACAGCACAACATGCCTGACCAACTGTCGGTGGGCAGACTGCCGGTTGGGAGCCAGGAAATTGGCTGTCCTACCCACCGTGTAGGGTAGGCAACCCAGCAGCTACTCTTGGCAGCTCAGCGAGCCACTTCACACAGGTGCACTGCTGTGTCTTGCTTCCCTTCCTCTGACTAGAGCAGGAGTCAAGAGCCAATCTGCTCGATGTAGCTTCAGAGCAGGTGCACAGTCGCCCCTTGGCCTTCTATCAGTGTGCTCCTGGCTGCTTCCAGGCCCTGGTCTTCCCTCAACTCAGACACAACTCCTTCACCAGCTCCGGCACTCCACTGAGCGCTGCTTGGCCGACCTCCCCACAACCCAGGCACTGCCCCCTTGCTATACAGTATATAGCTACAGGAACAAAGGTATGATGCATTGTGTACTTGTTCAGGCAGAAATTACATACTTGCAAGAAGTTGCTTTTCCTCAGCTCTGTTAGAGTGATCTTCCCAGACCAGGATCGATTTACTGTGTAGAATATTCTCTGTATAACCTGCAACACATGAACAGTGCTCTTAAAATCAACTCTTCAAATATACCAGTTCAGGAATTTAGATACAGTAACTTTATTTACTCATCCTAAGAGGACTACTTTTTGAAAACTGGTTTGTGATCTTTTTGTAGATACTACTATCCTTAATTCACTGTGCAGTCTGAAAGTGACATTTGCTTCTGAAACAGTATTATCTATTTCCACTCATCAAATATTTTCACTGGTCTTAATTCACAGCTTTGAGCATGCAGATGCATGATTTATGTAAGGCAATATGTTCAAAGTGCTCTGAAATGAAGGTTTTCAGGTTTTAGGCACTGTAGCTTGCATGGATCTCACCCAAAATAGTGTTCTGCATCAGGAAAAAAAAAATTAGGACTTGTGAAGAGGAAGGAGGACATGTAAATGAAAGCCACAATGGCTGTCTGACCTATTGTGTCTATAACAATGCCTCATCCTCTGGGTGGCTCCACTGAAAGTAAGCAACAGAGATTATCTGTCTGCATTTATCTTAGGTAGGTGTTAACCTCATTTGTCTCCTTTACTGATCTGCCTTTGGTGAAAGTGAGTAAAAGCTCTCAGACTTCTGAGAGCCCAAGAGAAACAGTTCACAGTATGAGACTGAGTAGACTCCCAAGCATCTAAAAAAAAAAAAAGCAAGCTTGAACCCTTCCTAGTCCACTTCTTGTTAGCTTGTCAAATATCAAAGTGAGGAAAATGCAGATGTGTGATCAAGCACATGCAAGAGGAGAAACAACAAGAAACATCTTCAACAAGAGAAATCAGAAATACAATTAATTTGACTATCAGCACTGAAATCTATGGAATATAATTTTCATCAATCAAACCTAATACAAACAAACCTTTGGTCTTCTCTGACATTATGTTGACATATTATCCTAGAGTTCTGGTAAACCTTAATAGTGCATGCTATTCCAACACAACCATTAATTTTACACAATATGGACATTATAGGGATTAATCCAGTTAAATTCAATGAGATGGGTTTGTTTCCTAGAACTAGCTTTGAGTGGGCAATCACTATTTAAGAGCCATGCTTTGACTTTCACACAAGCACTGGTTCTTAGTCCAGAAAAAATCTGGAACCAAGAATGAAGTTGTTGCTAACGGTCTGCTTTGGGATACACAGATTAGTGAGACAGTAACTGCTGGTGAGCACAAGTCATTTTGAGAGCAACAAGAATGATTTGAAGACTCACAATATATCCTGGAGGGAATATACTGAATTTAGCTGAACACGGCACCTATTGGTAGCTATTATGGTCCTTAAAAGCCTACATGGGGAGATACTGGACAGCAGGAGGACTTTTTGTCTCTCATGAAATACATAACCAGAAGCTGAGAATCAGCCCAATTCAGACAGATAAGAATCCACTACTTTTACACTGCCATTGCTTAACCACTGGGACAACTCCAAAGAAACACTGCAGGCTCTTTATCACTCCAGACTTCAAAGATAGATGCCCTTCTAAAGTTGGGTGTAAATTCAATTAAAAACAAAACAATCTGTTCTAACTATAGCACTCAACTGAGCAATGTTCTTGCTAATGCAAGAGGTCAGACTAGGTGATCACAATGATCTTTTCTGGTCTTAAGCACAATGAAAAAGCTGTATGTTTGTTTCTTCTTTAATGCCTCTGGCAGCTGCTGCCATTCTGGACTCTATTTTTGGACTTCATTTGGCCTTTGCTTCCAGATTGCACAACAGCTTAGAGGATGAAGTGAGTCTCACCTTGTACATAACTCATTATCACACCTGACAAATTTGAAGCAATGCTTAAAGATACAGTGTTTTCATACCATTCTAAGGACTCAAAAATAACAACCCCAAGAATATGAAAAAAAAAAAAGACCCATAACCAGCAATTTTTCTTTGCCTGCAGGGTAATAAAAGACAACAAAATAACCCCCTGTTCATGACATGTAAGAAACTGTTCCTGTATCAGACTGTATTGATAAAGGTATTCCATCTGCTCTCTCCTCACCTAACTGTTAAAATAAGGCATTCAGAGGTAAAGTGGGATCTCTTTTACCATGTCCAGTCACTCAGTGCAGGCTTTATTATTCAAATAATGGTCCAGTTTCAATGGATAGTACATAGCGTATTTATCAGTATAAAGTGTCAATACTTCTCTCTTTTCCAGGTTGTGAAAATCAAGCTGTCAAAAGAAGCATTTGGGAAACATCCTAAAACATAATTACACAGCCCGAGACGATTTACAGCATTCAAGCCACACTTGTCAGTTATGCCTTACTGAAAGCCATAACTGGCTTCATTTTTCCCAGCACAGAAGATTATGGAATTTGAATTCAGTACACATGCTTTTGTAACAGGGAGCCCCTTCCTATTTGCCCATTATCCTCATGTAATCTACCTCCAGGACCCAAACCACTGACAGGTCAGTTCTAGACCTTTCCCCAGTCTTCCCATAGAAGAACAAAAGCAGTATCATTTCTGGAAAAACCCACAAAGCTTTATTAAATCCTGTAGGCCATTCTCTCCTTGTACATTCATATTGGTAATACTGCATAAGATAAAGCAGTTTTCAATAAGCAATATGTTTTGCCAAATTGTTTTTCAGTCGACTCAGCTTTTCAACAACAGCATGCAGTGCTAACTGAGCCTTGTTTGAATATTCTGGGAGAAGTCACATTGTAAAGCTTTTACAATAAACACCACGTGATATTCTGCATCATCTTCGCCAGCTTCAGGAGTCTGTCTCTGCTGAAAGAAACAAGTAGTTTAGTATACTGGTAATACAACAGCTCACAGAGACTGATAGAGATTAAATTACAGCCTGTTGTATCCAAAAGGCACCTCTAAAAGTGCAGAGGTAGGGAAACAAAAAATTGAAACATGCATACACATCTTACCCATACTAGACTGTTAGGTTACTCTCCAGGTGATTTCAACCAAGTGATGCTGTATCCAGCAATGAACACAAAAGCCAGTGTCTCCTTACAGCCCTCATCTGTAACACAAAAATAAAATGTAATTCTTGTGTTGGCAGCAAATACAGCATTCTCTCACTGTAAATAGGTATAAGGCACTCTACCTTGCAGGGATTAAAAGGATCCAAGTAGTCTCAAAATCCAAGGACAAAGCTGTTTCCTTCATTTCCTCCTGGTGGAATTACTGAATTTTGTAACATTCAAAAGAGAGAGGTGCCAAACTCTGTGAAAGGAGATGTGAGAAACAGGAACTCCTGGTATCAGAGAGGAGAGCCACTGCTGAGGTGGGCCAAGTACTGCCACTCCAGATGGGAGCAACCTGACCCAACAGACTGTCCGTCTCCCAGGGTCTTGACTCTGCTCCAACTCAGTAATCTGCCAAGGCCAAGCACGCTGGGCTCAGAAGGAATCCGTCTGTCAGCACAGACACCTAGAACAGCATTGCCCTGCCAGCACGAGGAGTCTGGAAGGACATCACAGCTTTATAAGATTCACAGCTACACACCATTTGGCCCAACCACAAGCATTATTGTTTCCTAACTGCCTGGGAGCAAGCTTAGGAAGTCACCTCTGTCAGAGTATTGTGAGTAAGGGTGCCTAAAGGCTCAGGCTGAAGTAGGGAAACACGGTGGAGACAAGCAGAATCAACAATTACTGAAGAGCTTCATGTACTCATGAAGGGTCCAGATCTGTGATTGCTTTATGGTGGTCACACAAGACCTCACCCAGGCACAAGGGAAGCTGTGGAAAAGGAGAGAAGGAAAAGGTGTTGCCTTTTTTAGCAGCAACCTGCATTTCAGTTACCTTGGAATGCGTTGGGTTTGTGTGTGTGGCGGGGTTTTGGTAGCAGGGGAGGGGGCTACAGCAGTGGCCCCTGTGAGAAGTTTCTCAAAGCTTCCCTGGCTCCAAGTTGCACCCAGCTCTGGCCAAGGCTGAGACAATTAGTGACAGTGGCTGCACCTCTGCGATAACATATGTAAGAAGAGGAACCTGGGAGGAGGAGATGGAGTTGTGAGGGAGACCCCTCTGCACACACCGAGGTCAGTGGAAGAAAGGAGAAGGATGGGGAGGTGCACCGGAGCAGAGCCCCCCCTGCAGCCCGCGGTGAGAGGACAGGCTGTGCCCTGCACCCATGGGGGTCACCGGGGAGCAGATGCCGACCTGCAGCCCGTGGGGGACCCCACACCGGAGCAGGGGCTGCGCCCGAAGGAGGTCGGGACTCTGAGGGCAGCCCCCGCTGGAGCAGTCTGGTGCTGGGAGGGACCCACCCGGACCGACCCACCCGGACCCACCCTGGAGCAGTGCAGGCAGAGCTGCAGCCCCTGGGAAGGACCCACGGCACAGAAGTTCATGGAGGACTGTCTCCTGTGAGGGGACCCCACGCTGCAGCAGGAGAAGAGTGTGAGGAGTCCTCCCCTGAGGAGGAAGGAGCAGCAGGACTGACTGCACCCCCAATCCTCTACACACCGCACTGCTGCAGGGAGGAGATAGAGAAATTTGGAGCAAAGCTGAGCCCAGGAAGAAAAGAGAGGTGGGTTGTATTTCTCACTGTCCTACTCAGTTAAGTGTGGTTGTTGTTAGTGTTTGAATTAAATGTACATTTTTTTTACTTCTCCTAATGACTCTTTTGCCCATGACCATAACTGGTGAATCATCCCTCCCTATCCTTATCTCAATTCCTGAGCCTTTTGCTTTATTTTCTCCTTCCCAGTCCTGAGGGGGAAGGGGTGAGTGAGCAGCTGCTGGTGCTCAGTTGCCCTCTGGACAAACCATGACATGGAACCCCTGCTTCACACAGCTGGTGTCTCAGACCAAAACATGTATTGCACCCCAATGAGGTCCAGAAAGTGCAGTAATTGCTGCTTCAGGACACCCAAGGTAATCATTTGTCAGGTTACTCCAGAAAGACATTTGTTTCTTGCCTTTATTCCCTCCTTTAGACCATGAAAAATACAAAAACAGTATGTGACTTAAGAGGAACCTGGAAAGGAAGATGCACAGAACTGTCTTTGTCACCAGCCAACAGCCAGCACCAGAACAACCACAAATTCCAATCTTGACCCACTCACCAGCAAAGAACAACTGCTTGATACTGCAGTCAGGAACTGATGCTAGCGTGGCCTTAAATCTTTCAGCTCTTGCCCCTCCATGTACTTTATACACCAAATACCAGAGTGGCACATACCACGTGCCACAGGACCTTCTACACTTACCCATTCATGTGTCTCCATAATTCCCTGGCTGTTGTTGCACCTATTCTGGCCAATTACTACATTTAATGTATCTGTTGTCTTGCTCCATGGGGACTAAATATGTAGATAACACTGGTGTTCACTGTCATGTTCAAGTGCATCTAAAACATTTAAAATTGATTCTTGTTATACATTTCCATAAAACATTAGTGTGACAGTTCAGGGTTTGCCCAGACCAACAGTGTCTTTCTGCCATCTGCTCCTGACAGGAAAGGAACAAGCCTGTGTCTGCCAGTAATTTCCCAGCTGCCAGTATGTGGTGCAGCTGGCCCCCATGCAGACCCTGGCAAGCAAACAGGAGAAACTTTAAGCCCTAGAGTCCTGTTGGGATACAGCTCCCATCAGGTCTGTCATTTATTTGACTTTTTTTCCACTACAGAGATAAAACATCCTAACATTTATACCTTTTATCCAGATTCATGCTCAACACGAGACAAGCTAAAGGCTTAAAAAAAAAAAGTACGAACTTAATCAGGTAAATCACTGGGCTAACTGCTGACTGCAAAGTTGGAACAAAGTGACAGAACAAACCCCAACAACAAACAGTAGTCACAAAAGCTCAGAGACTCCGAAAGACTAGACAGGCTTTCTGGCAAGACCAAGAGGCAGGAGAGTTGGGCGATAGGCCCCTGTGTGCAACAGATGCTTCGTACCAGGGAACAATCACAGATTCTCCATGCCTAAGTGACAGAAATCTACAAATATAGAGCCTACCAAGTCTCAACAGAATTAGGGGTAAATTAGCAGCTCTCAAAGACCAAAGAAGGACCTCTCATTTTCCTGTATCAGGATTAAAGGCCAAAAAAGTTATTTTTATAGATTTGCTTAAGACCAGAAAGAATCATTATTAACCTTTGAATAACCTCTTGTACACATAGGCAGATTAATTTTTCCTTTGCAAGTAGTTCTTAAAGTAACTGATTGCCAGTAATATTAAATACCTATTTTTTTTTAAATAACTGAAGGATTCACTGATGGAAACAGTGACAAGTCACAAAGGCAGGGTTGGTACAACAGGACCACAAGCAGGAAACCAAAGGAGAGAGCCTACCGTCGTAATATACCGGGAATGGAACTCCGGAGCATCTTTCAGGAACGTCAAGCCAGGGTGCGTTTCCACCACATCCTGCAAGATAAGACCAAATGAAATAGATTTTCTTCTCCTTTTAATGTTTAGAAGTTACTGGGTTTACAAACCAATACTTTTTCTTACTTTTGAAACTGTATTTGCAGCATTAACAATAAAACTGAAATGACATCTTTTAATTTATAAAGTGAACCTTCTAGAATTAAAAGAGAATACATTTTCCAGGCAATACGCACCTGTTGGGCCATTTTGATTTACTTAAGGACAGAAAAACAAAGGAAGAGAGTTAGTGAGTAGATGAAAACTCATTTTCATTGAATGAGACAAAAAAACTAGTTGACCATGCAACTATCTCCTCTCCAAGATATTTTTTTTCTCCATTCATTGAAGATATTAACATTGATTAGAGATAGGTGTCAGAAATAAACATTCCCTGAAAGGCTGAGAAAATTACCTTTTATGTCATCCACAACAATGACAGCTCTTGTGAGCCTCAGAATGCATAAGATGTGATCAGTGCTTTTCCAAAATTTACTTGAACTACCTGTGGAGATGCCTCTTTCTCTAGATCAGCTTTTTGGAAGCCAAACACTGGCTCATGATGCCAAATTTGCCAGGAAATGCATGACCAAAAACGTGGTGAAATTGCTCAGATCCTGAATATATCAGTTCAGATACTGTATGAATCGATGTTTGCATAATTCCTACATGTCTGACTGCACTTAAGAGGAGTTTTCAAAATTTTGCTTTATCTATACCATGACATGGCAAAGGGATAGAGTGGGCACAGTGCCCTTAGGGGTATGATATCAGCAAGTTTTGGCCAGTTTAACGATGTCTAATACGATGGTATAACACGGTGTAACATCGTTAGCCTTGGTTGACTGACAAACAATATTGTACACGCCTTTGATTGCACCAGTAGCTAAAAATCAGAGCTGCAATCAGAAAAGGCAGTGTGCCCAGTGAAGACAAAAAGAAACATGAGCAAATTTACTCATCACAATCGCAGTTTTGTTTGAGACATGGAAACATCCAGTGCAGACACAAAATCTTTCCCCAAAGCAGCATCTCCACAGAGCTTTTGCATAGAGGGCAACACAGCATGAGAAATCCAAGGATATGTGGAAAAGCTCCAAAGTATCAATAGATACAGAAGCAGATACACCCGATTCATAGACAAACTATAAGGAAACTCTAAATTTATCCAGAGCCTGCCTAAACAGCCACATATCGTTAAAGAATGATGCTTTGCTTTGTTAAAAATATCACATGCGAATGAAAGGAAAAGAAAGAAATGAAATCAGGACACTCAGATTTAGCCTGAATATTAGGAAAAAATAAATTAGCAGCGAGACTTTGGCACTAGCAGGTTTACAGGCATATACAGAACAACTGGAACTGCAAATATTTTGCAAAGATTTCCCCATGATATTGTATCTGGTTGTCTTGCTAGAGAATTATAATTGTCAAGAAATTTCTACAACTTTTCTAGCAGGATTTTATGTTGCACTTGAGTATCAACAGCACCAGGCATTTTTCCCAATAACCACCGAGTGAAATGGGGCAAATTTCAGCCTGGTCACCAGGCACTGAAAAATATGAATCCTAACAATAGGCTACAGCCTTGACAATTCTCAGCAACTTTAGCAAGATATATAGCTGGTTGGCACTTATGCCAAATAGTCCACTTAAAATGTTTATTTATAGTTCATTCCAAAATAAATCCCACCCAGGTGCTGTTCAAACCAAAGATCTGCATGTTGTTGGTAAACATTTAAAGACATGAAAATAAAGAATTTACAAAACAAACATAGTGTTCTCCCCATCCATTCACCGCTGAGCTGTTGTGGGTACCTGAAGCAGCAGGATGAAGTCCTCCTGTTCTAGGTAGTCACAGCCAGGCTTCGCTAAAAGGTATGTGAATCGGGATGCGTCATCATGGCAGTTACGTAGGATTCTGTGAAAGAGATGAAGAGATACTCCAACCACTTTGTACCTCACAGGACAATCATATGTCTGTAGACAGATTATGAAGTGTCTTATCACATTTTACACAATACATCTACACTGTGAATTATGCAAAGTTGACCTCAGACTACCAGCACCCATTCTCTTCAGTATCTTTCAGTAGCACCAAGGTACTTCCACTTCCAGTGGAGCTTCTTTTCATGTTCATATTGCTGTTGTAAACAATGTTTCTTATTGAAGACTGGTCTCTCTTTGATTCCACAGCATCTCAGTAAGTAACCTGACTTTTAGAAACACTTCATGCTCACTGATCTCATTTGAAGTCAACAGGATCAACCCAATGGGATGCCATAACAGACCAAATCAATTCTTTACTGTATTTCAATATTTGAGGGTATTACTAAACTACAGTGACTGAATTTTCAATCAGAAAAGGGAAAAAAGACCATCCCTTATTAATTATGGCATTGCCAGTTGCTGTGCACTAAAGTAATGGAGAACAGGCTAATGAACAAATTAGCAGGACTGAGTATTTAGAGAAGCCTGTAAACTCATTCCTTAGGTTGACAGTTTGCATCTACAACACCGATTCTTGTCTCTGCTTTCTTCTAATCAAAATACTATGCTGGTCAAAAGTATCACAATTACTGAATTCCCTCTGAACAGAAGTGCTCATGAAAACAGAAACTCCATGACATTTACCAAATCACTACTGAATGCCTGTAACAGAACATTTGGATCTATCAAACACTAAGTTGTTCTTATAGTATAAGGGAAACAATAAATTACTCAGAAAATTACCCTGTATTTTTTAATTAACTATGAAAATACAAATGCACTATTATTTACTATGAGTGTTTATTCAACACCCCCCCAACCCCCCGAAAGTGTATGAACTTACGTTGAAACACAGTGCCTGTAGTTTTCCTTCAGAAATCACACTAACTGCCTTTCCACTAATTCTGGCCTCATCACTCTTTACTAAAAGCAGACTTTACAAATAAAGGGTTTTTAAAAAATAAGTCTTCTAGGAGAGGAAAAAAAATAAAAAGGAAAATAAAATATTTAGTGGCTGACAAGCAATCCTGTAGCTGGACATTCATATCATGCTGTCAATTAACAGATACATTCTAAATGAGATGCAGAGAATAGGTGCTAATGTTTTAGCTTTAAAAAAACAAAATACATCAGGCACATAAAAATAAACCACAAAGCCATGTTTTAGCAACAAACTAAAAGACTGGATTTTCAGAATTACTCTATACCCAGCAATTCCTATTGATTTCACATGATATCCGTGAGCATGCAGCATTTTAGAGTCAGGTCATCTACCAAGATGCTTGAAAATAGGCTTCAGCAATTAAAGATGCTTGTTTTAAAGTTACAACTCTGTCCAGATAGCTATAGTCTAACTTTACCATGAACACTACATTTCGTCTATCACGTTTCCAGAAAAAAAAAAATTGTAACTGTCAGAGGGAAAGAGGAGGGGAAAAAAGTCTTTCTAAATGAGCAACTAAACCAAGAGAAGCATATAAAACTTGGCTTGGAAATAGTGTGGTTAAAAGAATACAGAAGAGGGGCATGACCACGGTCTGCAAGTATCTGAAGGATGTGAAAGTCAGGAGGAGTGAAAATATGTGGTATCATACACTAGGGATTAATTAGGAGTAATTGGACGAACTAAGGAAGGAAAAAAATGTTGTCTGTGTCAAGAAAAACTTACTGATCACAGTCACCCCTAACATTTTTGCAATTTTGCCAGGGTAACTAGAAGCTGTTTTGACATTATCATCCCAGGAAATACTTGGGAACTCAGGGTTAAAGGCTACTTCAAGAATCTGAAGAGTCAAAATTTACATCAAAAATTAGAATTCTCTCTGGGTATGAGATGGAAACACTGATCAGGTGTTTCAAAGTAGACTGAAGCCTGAATTGCCCCAGAGGGAAAAACATTAGGCAAGAGAGCAAGTCTGTTCCATCTCACACCTCTGACTCCAAGCACAATATATCTAGAGCTCTGCATTTCAAAAAGAAGCCTTGACAGTGTTATGTGGAAATGACTGTCAAACACCTCAGATTTATTATACAGCATGCTTGAGGAAGGTAGTAAGTATTAAAAATCCCAGAGCATCCACCTGTATGATGCTTATTTTACATTCCTTCTTCCTGTCCTATAACACGCCTCCTCTCTCCATTCCCAAATGTCACTCACTTAATGCCCTAGTGTAGCAGCAATAAGGCCTGAGATAAATATATCCAAAATCCACTGACATCTATCAGCTATCTCAGAATAGCTGACATTTCTAGGGAGTGCGTTAATATATTTTATATGCCAAACAGACCAACACACACCTCATCATCCACACAACTGCTTTAAAGTTTGTTGATGCAGCATGGAAACAAGTGTTCAGGGAGTTTTGGGGAAGTAAACTTAAGCTGATGAAGATTTTTAAGACATTTATTTTCTTCTAAAGAAAAGACAATGATTTTTTAAAGTCTGGTGGAAGAAAAAGAAAAAAAAAGATTTCTATGGCAGGCTGTTCTCTTTTTCCAGAAAGTGAATGTTGCTTTTGCTATACTCACTTTCTCCACATAGATACAAACGAGTGTACAGATACAGATCCTGTCCTTTCTCCTCCTGATGCATTGAACATAGGTGCTTTCCAGTAGAGTGGGCAGCCACATATCTGTAATGAAACACCAGAACAAAGAGGAATACAAAAGCACTCACAAGAACCTGCTCGTTTACACACCCACTGAGACTTTTACATAAGGAAAGTGGTAACGGCACGCAGGTTAGTCAAAAAGCTATTTACTGTATGCCAGGGTTTGGAATCCACCAATAACTTTTTACTTTACCATATGACTTTTTAAGTAGCTGAGAAATATGTCCTGTCACACTAGGAAAAGGATTAGAGACTATTAAGCTCTGTCTTTGACTGAGATGTTCAGCAAGATAACCTGTGGAGAGACACGGCACTGCCTTCTAGAAGAGGACTTGCACCAGCTGCCTCACTGACACACTTTCAAAAGGGATGACCCATTCTCTATATGGGCTGACTTCTCATTGACAGCAAGGAAACTTCAATACTAATTATAGACAATTATTTATAAAATGCCTGAATGTGAAATAATTCTCATCCTGTAGGTCTCAATGCAGCGCCTCACACCCAGAACAGGCTGTTTTCCCAACACCGCTACATCTCAGCAGGGTAACAAAAAAATGAAAACACAAGCAGAAAAAGGCTGATTCCAGCAAAAGGACTCCCTGATCATAACTTTTTACTAGCTTCTGCAGAGGCTGCTAGCTTTCAGGTGGTAATCAATGAAAGCTCAAGCATTCTCTAAGGCTTCAGAAAAGCAGAGTTGAAAACGGCTTCAAACATTCAGCTACAACTTCAAGAAACCTCGTTACCACAAAGATCTTTTCAGCCACCTTTATGACTCTGGACAAGATATCAGAACATCTGCAAAACACAGGCTTTGGAGGGAGTACAGCTGATCTAAGGCAGGCACAGGGAAGAAGGATATCACACCAAATGGAAGGAGTAGTATTTTGAAGTAATTGAGGCATCATTTCTGCCTTTCCCACAAAAACCTCTTTCAACTCTTCTACTAAGCACAACTATCCTGTGAGTCCATTCTCAACTTTTTGTCTGGGCCTGCATGTTTCTTTGGGAACCCCATCAGCGTAAGAACTGCTTTCAGATTTAGCCACCCCTGTGCCAGGTGACTATACTCCTACAGCTGTTTAGCTACTCTGAGGAATGAAGTTTCCATTCTGCTGTTTTCTGTAGCTGGTTCTCCAGGATTTATTTCAGAGCCCCCAAACATACCATTATCAATAATCCCATGGAACAGAAGCAAACCTTACAGTAGTTAGATGGCACAGAGCACATCCATGTGGAGACAGATGCAGAGACCGGACAGAAAGGCAGAGGTCTCTTCCTCTCCGGCGTTCCCCAGTTTGAACACAACAGGCCACACACTGTTGCCCGTCTTGTCATAAAATCAGGTTTCAAGCTGTTTTTTTGTCAAGCAAAGTAGTTTTTCTGTTTATGTTTTCAGAGATGGTTTACAAATAATGCCATTCAATTCCTCTAAAACCAAACAAAAAGCCAACCTACTGTCTTTTGAGAAAGATCTTCCTTCTCGGAAAACAAGTGTTCCTCTTGGACAGAACATCGTTGCTCAATCTACAGCGCCAAAGATGCATTCAGGGCAAACTGAACATATGAGATACGTCTGACAACTGCTACTTTTAGATCAGCATTACTAAAAACCATGGTTGAAGAAGAGGAAAATAGAACCACCCATCTGCATCGTGCTCCCACACAAGTGCTGTGTTTTGTTCCCTGAAGCCAAGAACTCATTAGCAGGCTGTAACAACTCCAAGTCTGCTGACACCTGCATTATGGATATTGAACATACACATCTCGGTGGCTGAGGGTTGACTAAACATTTCCCTCTTCTATGTCCAAGGAGGAGTAGGTTGGAAACTGCTTTTTCAGGCAATACTACAATAGCATACATATGGCCAGATTAGTGGGACAGCTAACCACAAAGAAGGTAGGTGGCACTACCTGAAGCCACAGAGGCAGACTAAGCTTCTGCTATCTCTTCTGAGCATAACTATGGAGGAACAGAAAAAGAAAAATGCAATTTGGATTTGGTAAGAAATCTGAAAGAATAATTTTGCTAATCAAAGCAAGAAAGAGCATACACATCACATGTATGTGTATGCTCAGCAAACTGAGCCCATTTTTATTTACTATTTTCTTAATCTAAACAAAAACATTCAAAGCAGAAGGATATTTGTTCTTTTTTTCACTAAAAATGAGAACAGCTGTGAGATACCTTCTTGGTTTTAGTTTTAGTCTTTCTCTTCAAAAAATGAAAAGCCTAGAGAATAGTTACCTTAGCAATTTTCCCCATTTCACAGATGTTTACTTTCTCTTCTTCAAACTCTGTAAAGGCTTCTTCAATCCTGGCAATGATTTCTTCATGATTAGTGCAGACATTCGGAAGTCCTTTAGGGAAGTAGAAACGTGGAATGTTTATCGACAAAGGGGTACTGCTGGTGGCTTTAGTCACAGGCAGAAGAGTGCAAGGGCTAACCACGGAGTTCAAAGGGACTGGGGATGAAGTTCCAGGTTTCTTCTCTTGTTTACTTTGAACCTGAAAATGTAATGAATAACAAATACTTTTAACAGCATGGCATACCAAGCAGGTGAAAATAATCTGTGCTTCCAGCAATTAGGAAAAAATTAAAAGCCACCAACTATCAAATCATAACACAGGGATAAAAATGCATGTCCTCAGTAGCCATTTAAGACATTTCTGCAATACCAAACATTGCAAATTCAGGACACGTCACATCTGCTTTTATGTAGTTTCTGTGCATTTTATGTACGTAGCTGTGGATTATGCTACACTGTTGAACCACCAGAGAACACACTCTGCAATTCAGCAACACCATGGAACAAGGACAATGATATTTCTTCTCATGCTGGTCACTCTGTCATTCTGCCCCATAAACAAGCAGCATCAAAGCATCAAAATCTGCTCTTTCGTATTTCCCCTTTGAACTAGAACACCTACCCACACAAATGTCTTGCCTCATGTATGGGCAAACTGATATTTATAACACGGACATTTTCAATTCCCTGGGAACATAATTAGTTTTGCCAAAGTATTGCTTCACAGATAAATTAAGAAAAGACTTGCAAGACTGTCTTCTTAATCTCAGGAAGCTTTTTATTCTATGCCCACCTTAAACAGTCCAAGACATGATTTTGTTCAGGGTACCAAGTACTGGCAAATCAATTTTTGCAGTAGGAATTACAACAGCCAGCACAGTTCGTCATTATACACCCACGTGATACAGCACATTAGTGCAGAATTAGTGCAAAATGCAAAAGGTCTGTTTACAACTCCAGCTGAAAGAGTCCCTTAGCAGGCAAAGCATCCAAAGGTTTCACTGAATCAGCACCTACATCATTTGCCGAAGAACAAGGAGAAAATTGGGAGCTGAAACTCACCCTTTGGCATGCCTGTTTGAAGGTGGTCCTTCCTCCCACGCCTACCACCCTTCTCCATTAGCTCTACCATGCTATCACTCCTGTCCTGTCCTGTCTGCAATAAGCATGTGGCTGATATGGTGATCCCCACTAAATCGCCTTTCTAATAGATCTCTGCAACCTGCTAGCTTAAGCTATACATCAATACTTTTCATAAAAGGCAGCATTTGTATTTAAGTACACAATGAGATCCTAAAATCGGTAATTTTTCAGACATGGGAGGAAATGTTTTTTTAAACTCTTAAAAGTAGTTACAGTATAAGCAGCAGAATTCAGATGCTGGAATGCTGAGGGAGGACAAATTCCCTACTCCCCCATGAATACACACTTTCTTGGGAAGAGGCGACAGGCTTGCCTGTTGCATAATAGTTTGAATGCAAGAGTTATTAATATAACAACATATGTGATAAGAGGCTAATAAGGCAATAGTCAAGTAAATACAGCTGCAACTTTCAGTTTGTTTATTCTAACTATTTCAAAACAAAATGGTTTTAGTATAAAGTAGCCAAGTCTGAGTTCATTAAATACACTAGAATGTATATAATGAACTGATTAAACTCTTTGCTGTATTATTTTCCAGGAATTTGGAGTTTTTTTCCTAAACACATACTGAATACCCCAACTTACCATGGGTTTGCTTTCAAGGAAGGTGAGGTAAGAATTGTCAAAGCTTCCTTAAGCCCTGTTTTTACCTACAGCTTAGAATACTTTATTCATTCTTCAGAGACCTGTGGAACAAGAGATGGAAGGATCTTCCTCCTCTTCACTCCTCTGCTTCACTGTTCTTTCTTTAAATGAGGAGGACCTCTCCCTTCTCCCACAAGCTGTCCCGTTTTAGGAGCAGGAAAACATGGACTTACACACATATGCCAGCCAAACCATACTTTTGTACTCTAACTTCTCTGTACAGAACACATTAACCTGGAGCTTGAGTTTCTTTAAGTCCTTCTCTCCTGTGTCTGGCAACACAAGAAAAGCTGAAGATCACTTTCAGCCTTCAGGATTTCTCAATACCAGTATTCAGTCTGTATGGTCCTCAATATAGCTCTCAGGCTTTGGAGAACAAGACAGATTACCACCATCTGTTCTTCCTCCCATCCTCTTGACTTTTCCTACTCGCTCACATATGGCACATCTTTGTGTCTGATCCTGAGTAATGTGGGAGCTCAAAGTGGGCCAGCTCTGAGGCTCAGTGTTTCTGGGGCTGAAGAGGGCTGTGGGACAGGGTAAACATGAGCCCTGGTTACTCTGTCCCATAGCACAACAATGCAGGCAGATGACCTGAAATGAGGGCAAGGGGTTAAACTGAGGGAAAGCTGGTCACTCACTTTGGGAGCAGCAGCTCACTGGGTTAATAGAAGACAACCCTTCTCTTGGCTTCCTTTTCCTCCTTACTCAGCAGAGTAACAAAAGCAAAATCCTGACAGACTGAAAGTGTCTGGGAAGGGAGCACAAGGCCCCAAAGTAGTCACTGCTGCATGTTAGAGGTAGATGAAGTACCACCCGCCACCTCCTATGGCTGCCTGCTCCAGTAAGGGAGCCTACGCAAGAGGGGTGACAGAGCTCCCCAGGACAGGCCTTCTCAAGAAGCCCCTACCTGATTGGGAAATAGCAGGTTAATGAATGTGACCTTGGTGTGTAAGTCAAGCTAGTGATTTGACTTGAGAGAACTCACACACACCACCACTTCTGCTTTTCCAGTCTGCCTCCCAGCCCAGCTAGGGGCTTTTCCAGACACTACTCAGTAGTTTTCACTTTCTGGATTCCAGCAGAGGGGAAATCCCTGCTGGTCTCTCACAACACCATATTCATACAAACAATGCAAAGCTGGAACAGACGATGAGGTGCCAACTGGAGCCACTTGACTTCTATAATAGGACTTAACATCAGTTTGTCTTGAAGACCTGCTTCTCAGAAATAGGTTTATTTCTCATTAATCTCTTAAATGCGTGCACGCACGCCCAGCTGTCAGGACTGTGAGGAACTAAAAAAAATTACATAAATTTAACAGAAAGGTCCACAAATCAGAAGGAAACCAACCAAAATACTGTTCTCTCAAAGGACATTGACTCTTCACTTGAACAATATATCCCTTTCCCTTACAGGACAAGAGAACTGGATTTTTTTTCTTTTTCTTCTTGCTTGGAAGGCAAAGAAGCATCTCCAAAGCAGACCACCACAACAACACTGTGACATTTTCCTCCTCTTCTGCATACCATATACATCCCAAACATGGCACAAGATTTGAGCTGATCATCCTGTAACACAAGTGATGCACTCTGCCCTGGCCTCCACCTTCTGAAAAGCAGAGCAACTCATTTTTCCTCCAGATACTGCCAGAGTCAGCAATGCTTGGTACCAGCTCACATAAGCCACAAGTCAGGACTCCAGAATCTACATCAATTTCCTGATCCACGACCACAGCACAAGCCAGAAGGCTAGACATCTGTAGGAGCAATACAGGGAATGCTGCTAAGCTTCAAAGCAGGGAGCCTTTTCAGACGTAAGTTTGCAGCTGCTCTTCCCAGTAAGACTGAATCACTAACTTCTGCTCAGTCCAAGTCAAACAAGGTGGAAACATTGCTCATGGATGGCTTCTTTTCAGAAGACTACCTCAGAAATACAAATAAAGTTTTTGAACTTTGTCTTCTTCCTTCTCATGTAAGAAATAAGCTATCTACAATAAAACAAAGAGAAAACAACAAGAAAAACTAGCTCTTGAGGATCCTGTTCCCTGCAACAATCTTGCAAGTTAATACTCTGGGGTGGGTATAACCAGCTGTCAACCATTATGGAGACAGCAGGGACTTAATTACAACTATTAGTGAAAAAAGTAAAGCAATATGAGAGAAAATTCTGTGGGAATTCTTTGGAAAAACGTTTCTTGTTGCAAAAAGTTAACCTTAAGTGCTGTTTACTTAGCTGTTTTCTCCAACAGAGACGTGCATTTTCAGAAAGGACAAGCAAGAAATGAAACTACAAATACTATAATAAGTCTTTTAGCTTTGTTACCAATGGCAAATACTTTTTTTTTTTTTTGGCTAAAGAGGAAGACAGGATTAAATCCCTTTTAAAAGTACTATTCTATATCATAGCATAATTTACCTTAACTAAAATCTGTTTATCTACTATATCACCTCCTGCCAGTCATACAATTTATTTATGGACAGACTAAAATAGTGACATCTGCATTATAAATAAACCTGACAGAACTATTGCCTCACTGTAGCTACACAAACAAAGCACAGAGACTAAACCTCTGCCATCCAGGCCTGTCTCTCAGGGATTTGCCAGTCCCAGCAGAAATCTCCACAGGAGAAAGCAGTATCACATCAAGTGCTCAAATACTTTCTACTCCTTCCTCCTGGCCTCAATCTCCCACAGGATCCAAGATAATATGTTTACCAGTTTCTTGTTTTTTTCCAAATGGAATTCTATAATCCCCTTTTCTAGGGTACAGTGACTCAGCCTGGTTTCTTACAGTCCACAGTGCTGACTTAATGTCTCCTTCCATTTTTTACAGTTCCTGTCTTACTGAAGTCTGATGGTAACTGGACATAAGCCATCCTCAAAGATCATCACTTCTCCAGAGCTTATTTGTATCTGTCACCCGAGACTTTCTCTTCCTTTCCTTCCCTGAAGCCCTTTCCCATCGTTGTATCTTTCTTACCCATCTCTAAGGACAGCAAGAACAGCAAAGGTTCATCTGCACATTGCTCCCAACAGCATGAAGAGCAGAGGCCATGAGAAGATGCCTTTCTGAATAGAATCTTTTCTACTGCTACTGTAAACTGTAACCTACCAGCAGAAACAAAGTCAATCCGCAGCAAAACAAAAATGAAAACAAACTCTACCTAAGCAACACAGAATCACAAAAGGATTTAGGTGGAAAGGGATGCAAGGCTAACTCTAAGGCTAGATCAAGTTCTTCATGGCCTTATCCAGTTGAGTTTTGAAAACACAGACCTCACACGCCTCCAACTGACAAATGTGCCTATAGATCTTTACACACGCCCTTTCCACAACTGATAATACTTCAGCCCACACTCCAAATGCTTCCCTGAAAACTCCATGGAGAAGACAACCAGTGTGCATCGAAATCAATTCAGACAGAAGGACAACAGTGGGCATAAACTCCCACTCCTCCCACTGCAATTCTCATCTGTCCTGATCTGCAGATGACACTTACCCAGGGGGAAGGCTGGCATGATGAAAGGCAGAACCTCAGGTGAAGAGGCCTTGACAAACTGTTCAACTACTTCCATGAGAAAAGGTGCCAAGTTTCCCCCCTGTATACAGCAATTCCAAGCATTGGTTCAGGCTGGGAAGCCACTGGCTGAGCAACAGCCCTGCTGAAAAGCACGTGGGGGCAATGGTGTGCACCAGGATGAACGTGAGCCTGCAGCACTGGCTGATTACAAATAAGGCAAGCCAGGTACTAGACTGCATCAGGAGTAGGGCCAGGAGAATATGGGAAGTTATCTCCTCTGCCTGACACTAGTGAGGCTACATCTGGATTACTGTGACCAGTTTGGGGCCTTCACTTCAAAAAGGATTGGGAGAGACCAGACAAATCCACAGAAGGCAAATCAGACAGCCAGGGTCAGGAGCATGTGGCAGGAGAGACTGAGGGGCTGGGCCTCTCTAGCCAGGCAAGAGGAAGCTAAGGGATGGGCTAATCACAGCCTACAGCTATCTGAAGCACAGTTAGAGATGACGGAGCCAAACTCTGTAGTGGTACACAGTATAAAAGGTGTAACAGCCATTAACTGCAGCTGGGGGGGTAGGGGGGGTGTTAGGCTGGAGGATGAATTTAACTGAAGGTAGTACAGCCTGCATGGTCACTGGAAAGGGGGTGGGGGGAAACCCCTATCCTTGGGGAGTTTTCAAGACTTGGATAAAGCCAGTGTTGATGTGACCTCCTGTTAGCAATAGTCTTCCTACAAGTGAGATGCTGGATTACAGACATCCCTAACTCCCTACCAACACTACTATGGGAGGGTCTCTGATCCTTCCATAAGCAGTCCTGCAAAAGGTGAGCATGAGAACTGAGATTTACAGCTCTTAAAAGGGATATGGGCTTTATAAACCTTCTCCTCCCTTGCCTTCCTGGCAAACATCTGTGTGTTCCACAAACTGCCTATCGCTCACGTCTCTGCTCCCTATCACCCCCTTATTACCTTTCCTCCTGCAAGCACTTTCTCTGTAGTTCATGAGCCCAGTTACCTCAAATCTCAGGCCATCTCACTAACACACCCAAGCCACAAGGTATAGCCCCACAACACACAAAAGTTAACATCTCACTGCTGCCAAACAGGAGAACTCCCCTCTCTGTCCTCTATCCCCAAATGTACATTGTCACTGTGTACTAAGGGCCAGCTCCAGAGCTTGCCAGACCACTCTGTGAACTGATTTAACCTACTTGGAAAGGCAGAAAACAAACTTAGCTTTGTTTCTGAATGATATTCTACTGTCTTACGAGTTCAGTTCATTCACAGAAAAGCCCATGGGGCCCAGCGTAAGACAAGGGTGACACAGTGAGGAGGTAGCAAGAGGGAACAAGTACTGGAAGAAAGAGCAGAGGAAGTAAGACCATCTTTTCTCAGCTGCAACCGCCCACTGCATTAGTTCACTTGCCTTGGATCTGCAGCTCCAGAGCAGTTATTCTCGATGCATTTAGCAGCAAAGGTCGCTGCTCCTACTTCAGACCAGGTGGAGGGCTCCTGTACCAAAGGCTTGTCAATTTTTCCAGTTGGGTCTACTAGACCTTCTCTCTCCCTGCAAGCCATACCCCGATTACATCCTTAGGTGATCAGACTAACTCTGGAGAGTAAATTTTGCTGTGCTGCATAGTTCTTGTTAGTCTCTTCTAAATTGCTTGTGGTCTCCGCCCAAGTTTATTACTACACATTATTACTTCACGCAATCCTCCTCCAGGGAGTGAAAAAATGTTCCAGAGATTAACCTCATATACGTACCTTAACCTGTCACCAGAGATCATGAAAACAAAATGCACTACAATATACTCTGGAGCAGTTTTACTAGCCATTTCTTTGGAAACAGCTGCACCATGCATAATTTCAACTTCTTAACTTCCTCGCTGGGTCACCTATCTATTAAATATAGATGAAGCTTAAGATGGGCTGATTTCAGCATATTGTGACCCCTGTAAAGCTGGGGTGGCTACATGCCCATTTGGTGTCCTAGCATAAGTTACTCCCATCTTTTGCCAGTTGTCCCAGAAAGCAAGTACAGCAGCTGGGATTTACCAAGAAATATAGCGGTGGTACAGTTTCCATTTCTTTCGCTACATCTCCATGATCTTAAGTGTCTTTTCCAACCTACATGAGTCTATGATGTCCTTCAGTCACAGCCCAGAGATAGTAGGAAAGAGCACAAAAACACCTTGTGATGTTAAAATCACAAATGGCAGAGCCAGGTAGGCTGGTCTGTGCACAAATTTGTACAGTAAAGAGAACCACCCACTAAATACAGCATAATGTTGTGGTTGTTTCACATGCAACAGGAGACATTCACAGCAATCACGTACACAAATAGAGTTTTTCCTTATGAAAAAACACATAAAAGATTTAATAGTCTTACACTACCTCTCCCTATTACTAAATCACTGCCCTTGCTGTTAATTTTTTTCCCCTTGTTTACAAAGACATTTTAACTCTGCAATCTAACCCTGGAAGGTTTATTTTTAAACCTGTTGGTATCTAGCTGCAAATAACTTTCTGCAAATAGACACGCCTAGGGGGGACACAGTTTGATTCTCTGATCCAATAAAACATACAAAGCAACAGAAAAAGAAAAAGAAACGCCAAGCATTCAAACCTGGGCCTGCTGGAATGACTTCAGCCTCCTCTTGAATCGAGATGGAAGAACAAAGTCACAGCCCTTCGCAAGGAAAGCTAGCTCCCCTCCTAAGTCTGGGTCCCTCCGCAGAGAACTCTCCTTGATCATCATTCTGGTTAGCTCCTAGGCAGATGTTGCCCTTTCCAGAAGGGGCACAGGGACTCTGTAGGAGACCACGTCAACACCAGCACGTTGCTTTCTTTTTTTGATTTTTACAGGTGAAAAATGGCAAATGGCTTCAACATACTACGTCTTCTCCCTCTTCACAGGGACAACATCTAGAGATTTTTATCTTACTCCTGAAGCCAAACCTCCCTTTTTAAACTTATATTCAAAGTATCTTTCAGTACCACCAGGATCTTCTGCCTTCTTGTAATACTTTAATTGAGAAACATGATCTACAACAGAATCTATTTCCCTGCTGGCTACATGACAGACAATCTGTCCTTGGCTTGTAATAGGCCAGGGGTAATATGGGAAAGGAAGCACCCACCACCACTACCAAGAGTGCTAAAATTAGATGCACTGCAGAAGTGGCTAAATATACCATCTTCCCCAATAGCTCTTACTTTATGTGCTTCAGTGCTGAAACCCGAAGTGCAAACTTGCATCAGACTCAGCTAGAGTTAAACCACACGCTCTCAGCCAAGTGCACATATGATGCCAGTTTGAGGTCCCTGCTTTTGAGGTGATGAAGCAGAAGATCAGCATTAGTTCCCACTCTAGACCAAAGGCTGTAATTTTCAATACACACCAGTTTTTCCTTCTTGCTTGGAAAAAGAAAATCATCTAGTTTCTTTAACGCCGAGCAAGCACATAATGGTGATCTTGGATAATAAGCTCAGGCATTCTAATGCAGTTCTTAAAGTTTCATAAAGATGCCAAAATGCATCATTCTTTTTATTCACTTTTTCCATAACTCTTGCAAGGCAAAGTAATTCTCAGTGGACAACAGTCTACTCTTTCTCCGCAGGACCTTGAGCAAGTACACTTCAAAGTCTTGCTCAAACTTTGTCTAGGCTTGTTAAAAGTGTGTTTTCCCTCTCCTATCATGACAATAGTGCTAACAAAGGCCTAAATTCAGCTCTAACTCCACAAAGTGAACAAACATCTAGTCCCATGGTCTGCTTTCCCTCTTGATTTCAAAAGTTGTGGCTACTTTTCCAGTTTACTTTCTAAACTTAGTAACACAGAAGAACATCCCATTTCTAGCTAGTAGGGCTTGCTTTTATCAAGGTAGTGCATTTGAAATGAAAAGGTCTCACTGAGCCACATGAACAGAAAGCTTTTATTAAACATGAGCCTCTGACATCCTTTTCCTGGTTTTCTGTAGAAGGCCCAAAGTTAACTCAAATACAGCATCACTTAATGTGACTGGACTACAGATAGACACAAACAGCCTATCCCAAATTATGCTCTTACCATCACAGATTTGGTCTTGTGCAGTTAAACAGGCTATTTACTAAAGGAGAGAGACTCCCAACTGTTGTTCACAAAAGCAATTTTTTATGTCTTTATAAATTTGTATCAAAACCCCCAAGTCTTAATTTCTCTCCTGTTGCTTCTCAACCATCAGGCCATAGTCCCACAACCTGGGCTGTGGAATCCAGTTCTTTATAAAAGAAGATAGTTTGGGTCCCTCCAGGTCACAGTCTGAACTGTGCAACCTGGGAACCAAAAAAGTTCTGAAGTCCAGATGCATATTCAGGGATACAAGTCCGAAGAATCAGAAGGTTATTACCATGTCATTAGCCCACTTTGCCAGGTGCCCTGCAAATGAGCATGAAGCCTAACAGAGTGGCAAGATGAGGATGCAAATGAGAAAAGTGGCCACAAAAAAGAAAAAGGCAGGCAGGAATGTTTTTACTGGAATTGCCACTAAATGGATACACACATCCATATGCAACAGTTTTGGAATAAATTTTGGTTTTCTTACTCATAATTTTTTCTAAACATTAAGGCAATGACTGAAGAGCCCACAAAGCTCTGCTGGACTGGGAGTCCAGCACATCGCATATAGCAGCATGTCAGAAGGCTATTTATTTTAAATCATCTGCAGCAAGTGTATGTACTTCATCTTCAAGTGATCTCTCACCCTTCTTACAGACTGCAGAGGAAATGTAGTCCAAAAAACCCCTCATCCCTACAGCTGCATCCAGACCAGCTACAGTGGGCTTTAAGAGATAGACGAGTACATCTTTCACGCATACAGCAGCCACTAGATACCACTTAAAAAAAAACAACAAAGCAGCCACATACTTTTCATTCACAAATTAACCAGTCACAAGAGAACCCAGAAGTTTGGGTTGGTGGTTCCCCCCTCCCTCCCCCAAGTAACCTGGAAAACTACATAATGTGGAGGCAAGGCTTACTGTGTCTGAATTCAAATTTTTTGCACTAGAGCAGGTTCTTAGTATGGTACTTCCTATCCTCAAAACACACAAGATGGGTATAAATAAAAACATACAGTACTATGAGAAACTGACAGGAAGAGAATCTTGTATCAATAGTTTCAAAGTCAACTGGACAAAATCCACAGCGGAGAAATCTGGTAGCAATAGCTACATATCAACAGGACAAACTGCAGTCAAATTTAGAAATTCCTCTTTGCTATAAATGACCGCGTTTAGAGCACAAAGGTGAGAGATGTCAAATCTAAAGAGGTGTCAGATTGCCTTTGTTAGCCATCAGAACATAGAATCTCACCTGTGCCTAAAGCTGGAGGCTTAGTCCTAAAAGATCTGGATGACTTAATCATCACAGGTTTTAGCTGTACCCCAAAGCCTGGCTGCAACAATTCAATGTACTCTGCATAGCCGAGAAGGTCACCAGCTTCAACTGTTTTCAAAACAGATTAAAATTCTCCAGCAACAGCGTGACTTTTTTTAGAGTCAATGAAGCTGAAAAACTCAACGTGTATCACTAGGCTTGTTTCACCTACCTTCAAATGCCTACTTCAAGATAAATCAACTTCACACAAGCAGAGACTGTATCTGCCCTGATAGCAAAAGGTGCCCACATGCCACAAACATGTCCCTAAATGTTTGGTATCAGTTCTTTTAATTCTTTAATCTGATTTAATCCTCCCTCCCCCAATCATCTTTGATTCCAAGATACTTTAAGATTCACTTACTATTTTTGTTTTTTTTCAATAACTGTTACCAAATAAGAAATACCCTTTTTTACTATTTGGGTTTAGAAGTAACAAATAACTTATGTTTGAAAAGAATGCAGATTGGGTGTATAGCTTCATTGACAGATAATATCGATATCTGATCAAAATAATTTGTAATATATGTAAGAGGAAAGCTGATTTTCCAGAAAGAGTTTTACATTATATTTTGGATGCATTTTGAGAAAATGTGATTATTTCATGACAGAGTTCAGTCACTACGATGTTACAGAAGCCACTTTTTACAGTTGATCACCCCACACAAGATCCTCCATAAGCATATCATTAAATTTGCAAAACCAAGAAGTACAGAGTTATGAAGTAGCATTTCGAAGGGGCAGAATTACAAAGTTGCCAGGTCAACCTCAACTTGATATCATTATGAAACAGTCTTAACTCCACTCAGAGCCATCTTCCAGCCACCTGTTTAAGCATGCAACTTAGACATTTTAACACAAAAAAGCAAGGTGTGTGGCCTCAGGACAACGTTTTAGAGTACAGGGAGTTAACAACACTTCTGAGAGTCCCAGCAATATGAGGCAGGATTAGGTGGATACCACCTAGAGCCAGCCCAGAGGCAACATGGGGCAGCAGGAAAGGCCTCTGGATATCTGACTCAGTGCTCTACCATCTGAGATATAACATGGTTAGACAAGGTGGTCAGAAACCATTTATCAACCCTGCAGACTGAAAACCCTCTGCTCTGAGACACAGTCTCTGTCCAGAAACAGATGCATCACCCATTTGACCTTTGTGTGAGCAACTCCACTTACTAATCCAGCAGAATACAAACCTAACTAAAATTTTTATCTTGTATACAAGCATCATAGTCAGCATAAAGATAGATTCAGGACCATGCAATAGGAAGTAAAGGCACAGGGGAAAGAGAAATGGGAAGCAGGACTGCCCCTTCTGGGCTCACTATACCATGAGTATCATTTGGAGCAGAAATACCCAACAGAAGGAGGACAAAAGAGAAGCCTCTTTTTGTATCAAACCCTGGTCCTGGTCTCTGCTCCCAAAATTATTCACAACCTTTATCCAACAGCTCTTAAAATAAAACCCACGAGCAGGACTTGGAGCAGAGCTCTGCACTACTCAAACTTGATTCTGAAATCAGAAGGGCTAAGGTTCTTACAGATTTTTTTCTAAGATACTTTCACTAGAGTACCAAATATTCTGCAAGCATTAATTGAATTTAAATACTTTGTCAAATTAGCCATCCTGAATGGGTGGTAGACCAAGGGCACAGCAACGTTAAGGTCAAAAACATTCATCACTGACTTCGCCAAGGACTTTGCATAGGACATTTTACCCAAGAGATAGCACACTTTACCTCCCAAAAAACCCTGACAACTCAGCACTTCTGCAGATCAGGTCAGAGAATCCCAGAAGCCCCATCTCCACCTTCTTCACCACTCACTGGTTCTAGTTTCCCCCGTTTCCCTCACACCTGCCAGTCCACCCAAGACTCCTTATTGCCCTCCTATCTAGAGACCAAAATATACAAAAATATTTGGGTTTTTTGTTAGCCTCTAACAGAAAACTGAATTGCTTTCACTGAACTATTTATTTCAAAAACAACACATTAAAAAAATCAGCTTAAGACAGGCACAAAGAACAGGAAATTTTAAAACAAATAGCTGGAGGTTTAGAGATAAGCAATGGAAAACTAGATCTCAGAATGGGAAACGCTGGACCCTAAAAGTATGCAATGCTTCCTGGCCTGTCTGAAAGAAGCATGATGCGCTCATGTGCTCTGCAAAATTGATGGACTTCTTGAGTACTCATTTCCTAGTTTCTAAATATTTTGGTTTTGAAAATGAAGAGGCAAGTAATTCTATTGTTCTCTGTGGAGAATCATAATTGGTTTTTATGATAAAGGGGAAGTCTGTTGCCAGTATAAGTTAGCACAGATTTCAACATAAATAGGTCAACTGAGCCAGCAAACAGTCCAGTCTGAAGTCCTTTTTCATTGCTTAGGATTTGAGGGATATTAAAACTGTCACAACCTTCATAAATGAAAGCTGCACTGTTTTCACTGCATTAGATCTCTGGAGTTTTTGTGTGTGCACACAATATCTGCTAGCAGTTTTATGAGCCCTAAGAAAACGTAACAAACATTCCACATATTATTCATTCAGGCACACACGTGCAATACTTTATCAGAATTCACATGGAGCTCCAGCCAGATCCAGAGTTACCCAGGAACAGGGATGTATTCCCTAGGTGCTATACCTAGAAGCGGCACCGTGTCCACAGCCAAGCATGGGGTCACATCTATACAGCTTCTGCCCACTCTGCTAAGGGCTAACTCCCTCCGAAGGGTCCCAGCTGCACCCATGTGGTGCAGCACTCAGTCCAGGCCCCTTCCAGCTCCTCCGGGTCCCCAAGACAGTCATTGTCTCTTGTGATCTTCGGTTCTAGGCATCAACACAAAGCAAAGGTCATGCCGCTGCATGGAAGAGAAGAGATCTCGTAGTATGGATGGATGTTGTATGCCCACAGAAGGCAGGCTGGGAGCAAAGTAACACACAGGCTAGATGGGTGATTAGGGAAACAGCAGCTGGTAAGAGACCAGACTGATAAGCCGTTTTACAGTGTAAATGCCTCCAGTTTTCTAGTTATTACAGAAAAACTGCCACAAAGTCAGTGTCACACTTTATCAAACACATTTCTGTTTGAAGTTGAACTCACAAGTTCAAAAATCTTGTAAATTATATACCATGCAAGAACTGGTATTATAAGAGATCACTTGAGAGCTTTTGGAGCTGCTTAATTCTACATTACTTGAGGAAAAAGCCTCTTTCCCTTGCTGGAGATATCAGCCAAGCTTATGCTCACCATTTTCCACAAGCAAAGATGTTCAGAGAAACATCAGAAACACTTGGGAGAGCCTAGTCTAAAAAGACCTCAGGGCTGTCATTTAGGGTCAGACGCACCCCACTCATCCCCTTTCAGAATTGCATCAAATACTTGTATTTTCAGAAAAACAGACAGTTTTGAAGACATCATTTTTGCACATCATGCTCCAACAGGGAGGAGCTGCAGAAGTTCACTTATAACCTGTGCACTTTTTAAGTGCCAATGTGGAAGGTGGAGTTTGGAAATTCAAGCCCTCTCTATACTTTCTGTGCACTTGCAAGTTTGGCACCAAGATGTCTTGATAATTTGGCACTTGTTATCAAAGGAAAAGCACTGAGGGCTGGACAGCCTCAGCTTCCCTCTAAAGCAGGCTCCCATCAGGACCCTTTTTCCTGGAAAAAAACTACTCTTCATTTGAGATACACAAGCAATGCAGACTCCACAATGACCCTATCCACTAGAAACAGGGAAAATAAAATTAAATCTTCCTAGATTCTAGCCTTTGTGCTACAGAGGGTCTCTCTCTTTAGGAACTACTGATGAAGAGGACAACAAAGGCTGTTGGAGTCTGCTCGGAGATGGAAGAGGCGGAACATTCAGTTCTCTCAACTGGTGAGAGGCAGTCCAATACCCGCTCGCAGGAATAAAGCGGCTCGATGAAAAACTGCTTTACTCTGTGATATTGAACCTGTTTAAATCACAAGCAAACAGCCTACAGGAGCATCAGCAGGAAATGAACAAGCTCAAAGGTGAAACTGCAGGTCAGGGCATATTTTGTTTGCTTAGGGGTTTTAGTTTCCTTTTTTTTGTTTGTATTTAAATAAATGTTACACTTCTGCCAGGTTGAGCATGTTATTCCACACTGTAGCATCCAAAGCACAATGAATCACTTAACAGATGTAGGTTTGTGTTTTTTTTCCACATTTCCCCATGTTTGTTTTACTCACTATCCCATCAAAGGTTTGGTTCTCTTACCTTAATCACTTCTGGGGCCTGCTGAATTGAGGCTGGAACAGAGTCTCTGGAGGCAGCCCCTGCACAGCTTTTTTGCCCTGCAAGGAGGGACTGCGAAGGAGTTGTTAAAGTTTCCTGAAGAATCTGCATCACTTCCCTCTCCTTGGACAAGCTTCCCTTGCCTGTCTGGAATTCCACCAGTTCCTGGGCAAAGTCCTCAATGCTTTCCAGGATACGCAGTAAAAGGGCTTTGTCATCCTCTTCCATTTTATGACCATTGGTTTCCATGATTTTTGACAAAGGGAAAGTGGGGTCAACAGGTTTACTTTTGGGTTCAAGAGCCAGAGGTAGTACCTGCCTACCCTGCCAGCCAAACACCTGCAAACAGGCAGGTTCCCTCTCCTTTAGAGAGGGTTCCCTCAAAGTACTCTCCATTTTCTGTGAGAAGCACTCCAAGTCCAGCAGCAGTTTGTCTATCTCATCCTTGTCTATCTTACTGCACATCGGTTCTCCTTTGGAGACACCAGCTTGGGAACCACACAATACAGAATCTGAAACTGGTTTTAAAGGAGTAATTTTCTCAGAAGCACGCGAAAGCTCAACATCTCCCACTCTGGCACGTTCTGCTTTAGCATCGGCAGTTAGATCTGCACAACCAGTTAGCTGGTAGCTGCGCTCTAAACTCTCCCAGCCCCCTTTCTGCTCTGCCTTCTTTATTTTCCCTAACGTTCTTTCCCCATCAGACTCCTCCTCAATGTACAGAGCCTCAGGGGAAGACGTGCAGTCAGAAGGGCTTGTGGCTGGTAACTGAGGTAGAGCACAAGCACCTTTCACAGCTCTCACACTGCTCTCCTGTGGGACACTGTGAAGGGAGTTTGAGGTAAAGCTCACAGTACTTGTTTGGATGGACTGAGAGGTACTCATCACCTCACACTGATCACCTGCTATTCCGAGAGGAACTGCACTTGAGGATGGCAGCTGAATAATATCTTCATATCTAGGTGGCTGCTCATCTCCAAATACTGGGGGAAAGGGAGACTGCTGCAAGCCATGAAAACAGTTAACTAGTTCTGCCAAGTCATTAGCTTCCTTGTGTCCTGATGGCTTGAGCTCAAAGGGTAGCTTTTTCAGGTATGAAGAAAACCTTGTCATCAAATTCATATATATCATTTCTGAATTAGCCAGGGGATCATTGTTGTGCCCTCCACTAACACTGTCTGCAGACTTCTTTTTAATGCAATGTTTTATTATGTCTGTGCACTTTTTCAGATCCTCTGAGCACTTGAGCAAGATGTCTAAGCACACCTTAATATCTCCACCAGAAGAACCATCTAGCTTGTGTTTTTCCAAAATCTGGGTAATGAAGTTTTCTTCAGAGAAGGAATGAGGGGAGAAAGGAACAATGGGGTTCATGGTGACTTCCGGAGCATCATTGCTCTCCTGCCATTTCTCCACAGGTGAGGGGCTCTGCAAAAAGCCACACGGAGGGCAGTTCTCATCATTGTTGAAGTGCCCATAAATCAAGTCAAAATCAAATGATCGTCTGCTGAATGATTCTGACCGAACTTTCCTTCCCTTTCTGTAGGCCACATGACTGGAAGAGTTCTTGAGCTTTTCAAAGGAGAATTCCTTTATTTTACCACTGGCAAGGTTTATCGCCTCACCAGTGATGTCTTTTAAGCTGCTGGAGGCTTGTACTGAAGAGCCCTTTTTGATTCTTGGATTATTTGGGAGGATTTGCTGATAGTCCTCATTTCCAGGCAAGGAAAGTCCATTTTCAGGAACAGGAATTTTATGGTCTAGCTTGGCATCTTGGACACCAAGCTCTGCACAGACGCTGTGGTGGGCAACAATGCACGTAACTCCCTGCTTAAACACTTGGCAAGTCCCTGTGCAGTAATGCACAGTGTGCTGAAAGTGCTGGTCTATCACCACACTGCTATAGCAGTTCACAGAAGTGACCATAAGCCTGTAGGTTGCTGCCATAGCACGGATCACGCTGGGAAGTGAGGCTTCAAAACTCACCATGAACTTAACAGGCAAAAAGTTCACGCCCCCGCTTTTCACAGCCACACCAGATTTAACAAAAACAATCAAATGTCATCAAAAACATTCAAGTTACATGAGAAACAACTGCCTTGGAAAGCCTTAGTGAAGTCTGGAGTGGTATCAGCAGTACAGTTACAACAATTAGCGCAACTTGCATATGGTTTGACTTAAGGCAACTTGATTCTCGTACTCGGAGCAGAAAGCTTTGCCGATCAGAGATGCAGCACGAGCTGCTCCATTTCTAATGGTCCAGGTAGGTTCTCCAGCAGATGTTCTAAAATTCAGACAGCTCTCAGGCAGAAGTAACAAGACAATAATTTTTGTTCAATCCTCCTTCTCTCTTTTTTGGGTGGATCGGTAAAAGACAGATAATCAAGTCGCATGTACAGACAAAAAAATCCACAGTATGTTCGTATGATTCCCCTCTCACACTGGTACAGTCGGTCCCTGCAACAGAAAAAAAAGGTGAGAGTCATTACAATTTCCATGTAATATGCAGCCTTGTCTACTACCAAACATATGGCACCAGACCATAACAACCAACACTCATGCTTGTACAGAGTAAGAGTAGGCTGACATTTTTCCTACACTCAGATCTACCATATAAGAACACTGCCGAGGAGCTAGCCTATATTTATACACAGGCTGTCTGTGTGTTGCCATTTTAACAGCTCTATTTTAACCACTCAAATTTATTTTTTTTTCAGACTAGCATTTTTTCCTCCTCAGACTGAACAAAACATTACCTTTAATTCTAATGGAGCAAAACATTTCAATCATGTTGTGAATTTCTGACTTTCATTTTCCAAGACACTAAAGATAAGGCAAAGAGCAGTAGGGAAAAGCACTTTCAGGATTTCCAAGCTCTCTGGATTATAAAAAGCTGCAAACAGCCTGGAGCAAAGGAGATGAATGCCTCTAAGAATGCAGGGCCTTTAGTAAAGGCCACAATGGCTTCCATTAGTCTTTCACCAAGGTCTCTGGGACCATGGTAATATATTTAAACGAGGAATAACTGTTTTTCTTTTGCTTACAACCCATAAATACAGCCTATATTATTAAATAAATCTCCTGGTGTAGACATCAAGAGCAGAAAGTAACATTTGCATAAAGGTTAAGCCTGAGAAAACTAGGAATTTAGTGTTTTACACTTAGCATAGACATTTCCAGCTGCATTTCCTAAGATCATGGTCAGAATTGTAGCAGAAAAAACAAGAGCTGCTTAACTTTGTTATGAAAGGATAGGAAATCACAGATTTAAAGGCCCTTAAGTTTTAGACATTGCTTTGATACTTCAATAATCAAATTAAAAACACCCCAGTGAAATTCTGAGCACCCTCTATTCCTGTACAAACAGAAATGCACTTCATAAAACATGATTATATCACAGCTAAGTCCCACTACAGCATGTGTTTATTTTGTTGTTCTCAAAGGTAAATACTAGCACTACATGAAAGGCCAGACCTGCATCTGATGAAAGGACTGCCCTCCATGCCTGTTACATCCCACCTATCTCAGCTCCTAAGCCTGTACAAATCTATCACACAAAAGAGAAGCAACTTAGCTTGATGCTGTTACAATTAAGGACTAGGGATAGCACAAGACTGCTGAATATTCACATTTTACGTATTTTAAAGCCTTCATTTGAGATTGAGAAGCACTGATTTTAGAGTATTTGATGGAATTTGTAATGCCCACTTGTAGCAATTAGGCAGAACTGCACACTGTAAGTAAGCAAGCCTTCCCGATTTGTTCTTTGGATTATATAAAGCACTGACACGATTGCGTTCGAGATGAAGTAGTAACTGCTCCAACCACCATGCTGGTATCTGTAACAGGCTGCCACCTGCCTATCAAACACCGCAGGCCAAGTTGCGTGTTGCACCAGGGCCAGCCTCATACACTCCTGTGCCTGCCCTGCCTGCTCCCCTCTACACCCACTGGCACTGCCCCAAAGCCCCACAGGCACGGGAGGGCCTTCCAGAGGGATGAGCAGAGGTATGAGGTGTGCCCCAGCCACAGCAGTGAGTCAGGCTGCCAGGGGGATAAAGGGCGTAAACAGAACCGTTTTTAAACCCCGGGGTGCTTACACCATCAGGCATAAAGCTAGGTAATAAGACTCCACACCCTCCAGTCACTGACTCTCAGGCTTCACTATCAGGTGTGCTAAACGTTCTGCTGAACCAGAGCCACAGCTAAAAAAAGTACTACTGGCTCCCCAATGTCTTCATCATACAGGACTTAATGGGCTTTGTTCAGACAGGAATACCCATGCTTCTATGCCTCCAAAATGTCTCATGATCCACGGACCCCCCAAGAGTGCCTTCTAACACATCCAGGGTAAGAGGTCTGCTGCGTTTCCTTCTCTGAGCTTCCATCAACTACAAACAAGCTTTCTGGCATTTCCTGAAACAAAAGTGATACAAGATTTAGAGCCAGCAGAAGTCTTCAGGACAGCAGATTTGATGAAGTGTTAATATTGCCCCTGAAAAAGCACAGGACTTGCTTTCTCAAGAGCTCCTTCCTCCCTCTGTGTCATACACAGCAAGGAGAGACTGGTCTTCTTTTTAGCAGCAAATAATAGTCTGGGTGTATACCTAATTTGGGAAATAATTGCATCTTGAGTAAGTTATTTCTTAATTAGAAAAATAATGTATTAGACTCGGTCTCCTCCTTCTGTATCACTCCAAGGGTAATTTTCTCCCTACATACGTACCCCTTCCACTGGTCCACTGGAACTAAGGCAGTTTCTCCAGTCCTTTCAACCACCTTCAAACAATGAAGCTTTTTGTGTCTGTAAGATTATTCCACAAGGAGTTCTTCAATGAAGAACTCTTCTAGATTCCCAACCTAAACTGACTCTTTAGTTCAACTGTGTATTTCGAGCTATGCCCAATAACAACACTCTTCCCACCATCTCCACTTCATACTTCTCAAATAGTTTTAGGTGCTTATGCCCTAAACCATTGCTCAGCCATGTTACAAGTAGTCAGCCCTTTCTGCTTTAGTATAAGGCAGGTCCTCCAGCCACATTTGCTGAAATCTCTAATCTCTTTCCAATTCATCTGTATTTCTCTGGAACTATCACATATTGACATAATTCAGATGCAAACTTGCCAAGGCTGATGCAAGATTGCTACCTCCTGCCTCTGTTGTCAGCACCTTTTACTGCTGTGTCTGGGAAGGAAGTAAAGAATCAATATCAAAAACCTGATACTCTCTTTTCAACTAGATTAACTAACATCTTCTCAGTGATTATTTACTACTTGCTTTATTATTGCTGTCTGCAAAAACATGCTAGGGTTATTCAGAGTGCTGGACTACTTGACTCCAGCTATGCAAGACCCCCCCCCCCCCAAAAAAAAAGAAAAATTGTATAGGCAGCACAAATGCATACAGATGTAGAGTAGAAACTATTTTTCTCATTCTTCCACAGGCTTGACCAAGGTAGCACATGCTCAGCTTGCAGCTTTTTTACAGTCATCCATCAAACATGATCCAGCATGTAAACCTAATCAAGACAAGACCTGAGAGAAGAGTATTCCTGCTATCAGATCTGGGAACCTGGTCCTAAGCTCAGCTTGAATGGGCTTTTGTTGCGACTTTCAGTTGGTGACTACAACCTACTACTTATGAATAGCAACAACCTAAGACTGAATGCGTTAAGAAACATTTCATACTTCATTCTTTTCAGCCCGCCACTTCATTCCAGTTGCGACTCTAGAACAGCCCCCAGTTCAGATATACGGTAGGAGGAGTCTGTAATTAGGACTGCTGCCATGAAACCAACTCCAGCCCTGAGGATACAGGATTGGCTTCACAATATAAACTATGAATGAACAGGGCTTCTTGTGTGATGGCAGAATAATGCTTTATGTCTTTCCTATCTGCAAGATGACTTGAATCACTTCCCAAAGGAAAAAATTATCGCAGATACTAATGATATAAAAGGTTATTCTATAAGACACACAAATTCTATTCATGCAAAGATTATGCTGGAGTTAAATAACTGAACAATAACCATCTGTTAGGATGGGGACTATCAGCCAGCACTTGACTTACTGGCAAACTTAAGTCTAGAAAGCTATGGGACAGGCCTCTACTGCCTCTGAAAGTCTCAAATTAAGCAAAAATCTTCTCGACCTCTTATCTCCAGCACCACTAGTGATCAGAAGTTAGAAACCACAGTAACAGGCAGTATGGTGACTTCTGTGTATGTATGTAACCAGCCCCTTCTGCACCAACACATGGCATGGGTGTCACTATGCAACCAGGCTTTTTTCTAGTAGAAGAGGTGGTAGGATAAAGTCTGAAGTTCAGTATTCTTGCAAGAGGCAGAAAGACAGAAAAACAGTTTGGCCATTTGGACAGTCACCAGTGTAGCTTCAGAAGTATCACACTAGCTGTGTAATCAGGTGTCAGGTCTTACCCTCTTAGAGGAGCTTGTGGTGCCAAAAAGCAGCATATAACCGCATCCTCTTATTTAGAAATTCCCAGTTTCCGTTTACATTTTACTGAACAAAGCAGACTTGAGAGTCAACTATATTCATTATAGAAGACAGAAGCAGGGAAATAACAAAGCAATGATTTCTTGCAAAGCACAACTTTCTGCCAATCTTTGGTACTTTGTCAAATAAAAGAAAAAAAAAAGAGAGTATTAATCTTCCACTCAAATTCATTAATTTTAAAACCTACTACAGTATGGTACTGGACCCCGAGATGTACCATTTCTTTTCTTACTAGCTGGCTCAAGACAGAACGAGGTAAGCTTTAATAGTCAAAAGCACACTACACACACAGTCTGGGGATGGCGATCGGAATAGATGAGGTGACTCAGGGGCACTGTTCTGCAGCTTGTAAAGGAGCTGACACTGAGCCAAGCTCCATGAAATTCAAAGGGTCTCTGATCACACAGCCAAGCAGTCACTGCTCCAGTAGCCCCAACCACCACTGCCAGAATCAACAGGTGACCACTAGTTGTTATACAGCCTTCTATACAGTCACTGAAAAATCTCTGAAAAACTAGTATTAAACACATCACCAGATGCTCCGTCTGTGATAGGATCATATCTGCAGTAGCTGTGGTAAGAAATTTTTGTAACAAATCCACTGATGAATTCAGCAGAAGTGTTACAATGAACCATTTACATAAATTATTTTTAACTCCATCGCAAAGGCACTGATTTACAATTCACCATCACTTGCACAATTTACCTTCCAAAACAGTTTGAACAAGAGACTAGAAAGAGTAACTCTTCCTTCTATATTGAAGTAGTGCAGAAGAAAAAAGTCTAACCACCTAAGTTGCTCCTTTGTCCTGTATTTCTTAGATTTTCACATCTTATAACATTTTGATGTCTTTAATGTTAGCATGTATAGTTAATCCAAAAGGACTTTTTTGTCCATAGGACTTGAGATGACAAGTTACATCAAATGAATCCCATCCTTAAGGATTAAATAAGAATGGGAACAACTGTATCTGTCTCCAACAGTGGCTATATGCCAATGTTCAAGGAATAGTATTGGAAAAAAATATATGATATTTCCTAGGGGTACTCTTCTGGCCTCCAGCTGTTCTCAGCTCATGAGAATTATGAACCTGGATGTGGTTTCTGTGTACTTAGTAACCTTTAAAGAATTTCCCTCCTATGTGCTTGGGCAACTGAAGCTTTCTGCATCCAGAGCACCTTTTGACAAGACATTCCACCACCTACTACCCCTTTCAATTCCGTCACTCACCAGCTTCAATATGTCAAGATTTTGTACTGAAAGCACAAACATTAGACCTGTACACACACTGACCACGGCACTCCTGAAGCTCCATGAATTCCATGTCATCCCTTTGCCTTCTCTTTTCTGGGATTATTAGACTGAGAAAGACCAGGCATTTCAGACTGAAAAAGAAATTACTTTGGAAGAATATGATAACCTTCTACAAAATCATGGATGGCATGGAAAGAGTAGATAGGGTCTGCCTGCTCGCCTTCTCCTCTAACACAAGAACTAGGTATGATCAAGAAATGCTACAGGAAGCAGGTTAAAACGAGCACACACGCAGCAAACGTGTGAAACGTCCTATCAAAGGATGCCACAGACCCAGAAAGGACCTGGGGAGTCAAGGGGTCATGTTTTAATACGTCCTCTGTCAAAAGCTACCACCTCTTTCTTGGGCATCACTTGGTGCCCTTTAATTCTTGCCACATTTCAGGTTACAAAATAAGAAAGGAACAGTTGCTTCATATTCCCATGGTTGCAGATTGCGATCATAATCCCTCCTCTTATCCATTCTACTTCTGATCATGTATCTTCCAGGCTAAATTCTAGTTTATTTGGTTACTCTTTTTACAAAAGCTGCATCAATCATACTCTTCTGGGATTTTTTTTTCCCCTAATCTTACAACAGCTCTTTGGAGAGGGAAAAATGTCTGCCTCTAGCTTTGAGGGGAGTGTGTGTTATTTATTACACAAACATACCATGGATTTATAGCATGGCATTCCGTTTTGCTCACTCTCCTTCTAGACATTTGCCATTTCTATTTGTCTTTTTTTCAATCTTTTGACTGCTGCCCAGAGTTTCACAGAGCTTTATCTGCATTACTTAAAAGATTTCTTTCCTGAATGGCACATACTCTTCAGAGCTCATCACTGCATGGACACAGGTAGTTGTTCCTCCCTGTCCACACTATTTTATATGTACTCGTATCAAGTACCACTTGCCTACAACCAAGTACTGTGAGAACCTTCCACAACTCCAGCCACTTTTTGTTTCTGCTACCCTAATTTTGTTGTTTTTCAGCATATACTGTCACTTCGTTACTCAGCCTCTCTTCCAGATCATTTATAACTATGTAGAGCAACACAAGCCTGACCAGAGATCCCCCTGGGATTTCACTAGTGATTACTCTTCACTAGAAAAGCTGACAGTTCTTCCACCACTTTAACCAGGTATTAATTACTGAAAGGGATACACTCCTACTCCATGGCAGTTCATCTCCTTTAAGAAGCATTACCAATGAACTTGGTTAAACTCTTTCTGAAAAATCCAGAAGCAGCAGAATACTGGCATGTTTGTCTCTCATGCCTTCTTGTCAAATAGCTTCAGACCATCTAACTTTACCAGCTGAAGCTGGACTTCAGCATTCTTGCAGTGAACCATGAAGGTCATGCAATGGGAGCACTTACCAAGGCAGGCTTCCAAGTAGAGATGACCTTGAGAAGCACCATCTCTGACAGGATGATAAACACTGCTTTGCAGTCAGTATGGATTTGGAGAAGTCAATTTTTACATTAGACAATACACTTCAGTAGATTTAGCCTAAAAAAGTCCAAAACCAAACACCACCACCCCCCCCCCCCAACACTAACTTAAATACAACCTGTCCACATCTACAGCAGCAACAGAAACCAAGCTTAACGCTCAGAAGAGATTTGGGCTAGTATTAATAATCCACACCATTTTTTAAAAATAAACATGGCAAGAGACCCTAAATAATTGTTTTAAAATACTGACTTGCAGTTAGTGAATGCAGTATTGTTCATGTAATTCCTTAAGTCACAGGGTTATCCCATGTTCCCATGCTGCTACACCCCTCACAAACACCAGCACGTGGGGTCCCTGAACACAAGGGTGCTAGAAACCCTCTCAGGGAGAACCAATGTACAGACCTTGCAAAGCTTGTCATTACGGGTATCAGCTGTGGTGGACATCAACTAATAATATCAAGAAAGATTTCACCCTTTTCAACTTCTCTAAAACACCTTTCTTCAACTTTCCCTTTGCAGAGACTTGGAACTAAAACTGACCAGACAGGAATTTGTGTCCCATGAGACTGGTTTCCAGTTATACAGATGAGACAGCAAGAGAGCAAAAGCTCACACAATTTTCCACATAACACCAAATCTGTTAAGTATAAATAATTTGCCAACTAATCGCTGTTCCAGCCCCATGTCTCTATAAAACTACCATATAATCTTAGCTCACTTAACAGGCCACCGGTACATTAACACACATGTCGAAGCTTAGCAAGACATGAGTAAAAAAAAATAAATTTAAAAATTGTAGGAAGGATAAGCCTAACTGTGCTTTGTCAGGCTGACAGAAAATAAGGTGACCAACCAGAAAACACAGGAGGTGAACAAACTTCAAAAGCACATAATTAGCAAGGCTCAGAGCAGAGGTCAGAAAGCCAGCTTAAGCAGTACGTCTCTCAGCTGTTTATAGCCTTATATGGAAAGAGATAATTTCATATTAGCAAGATACATTTATTTTCCCTGAAATCAGTTAATTTAGTATTAACAGTATCCAATTACTTTACGCAAATCAAAGTGATTTTATTAAAGAGTTAAGATAACAAAGGGAGAGTTGTGTCCAAGACGGCATTCCCTCAGTCACTAACCTTTGTTGATACTGTGGTTACAATCTACAGATTTCCCAAAACCATCTTGGAAACTTACTTGTAAGTTCAGTAAAATTTCCCCTGTAGTAGACTAGCCATCTGTAGAGTAAACCAGATTTAAAATCTAATCACAATTAAAACAAAATTTGTTTCAAATCCATTGCCCATCTATTCAGAGTTCATACATTTCTTATTGCCATCTTATCTGACTTTGTGTCTCATCTGTACCGCACTGCTCTTTATTCACTCATTTCCTCATGCATCCAAGATTTTTGGTAAAGTTGTCATTGCCTAAGGTGACAGTCCGTTTCTCCAGGGTAGTCTCAGTTCCCAGCCCATACTCGGCCCCAGCTGGAGTACAACAGCTCTTCCACAGGTCAGCGATGAGAACACAAACACCGAGCTGGAGAGAAAGGCTCTGATTCTGTGCTGTGTGCCCGTCCTCACCTCTGAGGCATAATCACAGGAGTAAAAAGAAAGCAGTCATTTCCACCAGTCATATCTTCCACAAGCCCATTCCTGCCAGCCTCCATCTCACACTCTGCAGAGGAGCAGCTGTTGAAATGTAACAAATTACGCCAAAAGGTGCGGCATGTCCTAGCATTTAAGAAGTTTGGCACTGCTACAGCTTTTACTGCTTATGACTTTGATAAGCCACACCAGAGGCACAGATCAGTGTGATCAAAGTAACATGTAACTTAAGGGAGCACAACTTTTCTATCCTCTGTCCTCTGCAAAGGAAAATTAAGGGGGTTTTAGCCTGACATCCCAGTAAGACAGAGGAAGTAATTCCCCCTGTATCTTCACTAACCCAGGGAGCTTTACAAAACAAAAAAAAAATATTAATTTCTCTTCTTCCTCTGTGTATTCAAACAGAAGCAGATTAAAAAGACAAGCGATACACACAAGAAACAGAAAACCAGAAAAATGCAAAGATTCCCCTATTCCAACTTGAGTGAACAGCAGTGTTCACATTCATGAGTTTGAATACTCATTAAAATTAATAGTAATTTTTAAGTCTTGCTTGTTACATGTGTCACCTCAGGTATTGCTTCCTGCATCCTATTCACACACTACTCTGAAATCAGAATTATTAATTTCTCCATCAGTATAGCATTCGCATGCTACTTAAGCATTAACTTACTTTCTAGTATTATCCTCATTTTACCCTGCAAGAATTGTGGCAAAGAAAATACATCAGTTTCCAGTGCTCAAGGCCTGATTTTCCAAAGTATGTGACATTACAGAGTGTTTCATATGGGTAAAGCACAGCACCTGCTCAGCTGCAACTGCCTTTACATCAGAAATTCCACAAATCAGATCCAGGGACATAAGCGGCAGAGGAAATACAACAGTGAAGTCTGATGGAAGGAGCTTGTCCCATAACACACATGAAATCAGTTCTTTCAGACAGCACTTAACTACCTTAATTATGAATGAGAAAATTCCCTTCCTCCCACAGTTCTACTCTGCTGTCCAGTTTCTGCTGGAATTGGAGCACAGGATTTAAGCTCTAATACAGGCTTCAGAAAAGTTCACTCACAAGAGAAAAACCTAGGCTTACAGGGAAGAACAGCACACAATCATTTAAGTAAAAACAGTACTGGAAAACATTTATACAAAGAAAGCGAAACAAGACTGCACAGCAACCTCTGTACTGGACCAAGATATACCTAGTTCAGAGTTACTGTTTAAAGTCAGGTTTGCTGTGTAAATCAAGGAGGGAAAGTGCCTGCAGGATAAAGGATAAAGAAAGGTCCTTACAAAAAAAAAACAACAACCAAACAAAAACAAACCCTGGAAAAGACAGATTCCACTGTGTGGCATCGTATTTATACCTCCAGGGCTACCGCTAGTGAGTGTTAGACCACAGGGCTCCACTACACAGATTTCTGAACTGCCTGAGCCACAATATTCATCACCTGCTCCACAGGCTGCAGCTGAAGGAAATGAAATAGATGCTTTACCAGTGAATCTCTGCAGTATTTGGCAGTCACACATCGGTCAACTTTAACTTGAGGCACTTTGCCCACAGCTACCTTTAATGCTGCACCTCTGTGTGAATTACGAGTACAAAATAATTTAACACATGACTGTGGTTACAAAGGTCTGGGTAGTGGAAAGTGGCTATGCACCATCACGCAACGCAAACTTTTCTCTTACTTGACCTGAAGTCAAATGTAAATCAGTCTCAACTGATACAGCATGTCACCACTTCCAGATATACAAATACTGAAGAAAAAACCCCAACCCACCACTGCTTCTTGCTTCAACTTCACAGAATCCAGCAGACATTAAATACAGAAATTTACACAACTGAGAGAAGACTAACAGTACTGACAGTCTCTTCTAAGTCCTCACAAAAATAACTTCCCCCTACATAACCTGTGAGGGCAGACCTACCAAGTTTGAGAGATTCACAAAAAAATAATCAAGAAAGAAGACAGCTATTTTAAGTAAACACTTGGAAAATTTCCTGAAGCAGGCATCAGATCATGTGAGGTAAAGCCATGAGACCACCACCAAGAAAAACATACCCAGCCCTTCAAAGCAGCACTTCAACAGCAAACAGCTTGAGGACTACCTGCCTCTCTGCTCGAATTCTTCCCTTTGCGCTGCCAGCCTGCCTTTACAGGAAAGATGGGGGCACAGAACAGCACGTCTTCCAGGGCTTCCTTCTTTAGCATGAAGAACAGTGGTAATAAAATTTGTCCGAGGCTTAAAAATATTTACATTACTTGAGACCAGTACAGTCTGATGACCTTCACAGTATTATTCCAGTAGGAACACGTCCTTCAGTAAATCAATCCACTAGTTACTCAGTTTTATCAGTTTCTGCCAAACTTAACCTTGGATTTGTGCACCCATGACCCAAGGAGACTTGTAGTCAAAGCTGTTCCCTTTCTTGCTCATGAAGAAAAACAAAAAATAAAAATCCTACTTTCATGACCATGTATTAACAACTGCGCTGAAGAATATCAAAGGTCCTGCGGTCAGTGTTCACAAGGAAAGAGCAGCCTAAGCAGAGGTGATCCCTCGCCGGCGTTCAACCTCCCGCTTCACCGCGACTAACAGCTTGGGGCCGTCCTGAACCGGGAACAACACTCCGGTGACCGGCTGAAACGCCGTCGTGACTCTCAACACTTTGTCGAAACTCTTTCGAGACAATTTATAGCCTCGGCCTCCACAACACCACGCAGTACCGCTCTTCGCGACTTAAACGCGTGCGATGCGAGAAGTATTTCCTCCCGCTGCACCCGCGCGTTACCTGGTAACTCCATTCAATCCCCGCTCCCCGCAGCCCACCGCGGGGCGCAGCCCCCGCCGCACACCGCCCCGCCGGGCCGGGCCGGGCCGCTCGGCCCGCAGCTCCCTCCCCGCGCCCTGTCACCGCCAGCACCGCGCCCCCGAGACACGCCGCGCCGGGACGGTTCAGCACAGACAACGCACCGGCACCCCCCACCCCGGGGCCGGCCCGGCACCTGCCCCCGCCGCCGGGCCCTGCGGGGACGGAGCGACCGCTGCCCCCGCCGCCGGGGAGAACCGGCGGCCGCTCGGCCCCGACCCGGCCCCGCGGGCGCTGCCCCCGCGCCCCGCCGTCCGGACCCGGCACCTACCCGCCGGGGCAGCGCCCCGTCCCATGCCGGCGCCGCCGCTCCCGCCGCCGGGCGCGCTCTGCCGCCCGCCCCGGCCCGGCCGGCCCCTTCCGCGCGGCGGCGGGCCCCGCCCTGGAGGCGCGGCGCGGAGCGGAGCGGCGGGCGGCCCCGGGCGCGCAGGTCGCGGCGGGGCTGTGGGGGGGCGGTGGCGGAATGGCGCTGCCCGCGCTGAGGGCGGGGAGGAAGAGGAGGGGGAGGAGGACGCCCCCCACCCCCGCGCGCGTGCCCGCGCCGCGCCCCTCCCTCTCCTCAGAGGCGCCGTGAGGAGGCGGCGGCCGGGCCCCCGCCCCAGCGCCCCGTCCCGTCCCCCGCGGGGCACCGGGGCGCAGCGTCCCCGACGGTGGTTTTTGTTTTCCGTCAGCCCCTCCAGAAATCCGGCGGCGCGGTTGCTTCAGCGGGTTTTGAACTCTCTTTGGCTCGAGGCCGTTGGTCGTGCCCTCCGGCAAAACCGCGGGACGGGTGCCTCCCAGAAACGGTGAAAATTAAGAGGGAGAAGAGCCAACGCGCGACTGGAAGGCGAAGGCAGCTGCCGCACCTCAGGGGCTAGGCCTGGAGCGGGCCTTGCGTTGACAGCGCGTTCTGCTGCGCTGCGAGTCGTGTTTGTATGTTGCAGTTACACAGCGCTGGGGTAGGAGGTGCCCAGAGACACCAGAACGTTGCTGCAGGTAAGCGTCGTGGTACACCAACCTCCTGGGGTCTCTGCCCAAGGGAGCTTTGAACTCTTGTCGGGCTGCAGCAGCCCCTTCAGTCACAGACAGGCACGCCAACCTGCTCCGCCGTGCCTCATGGCTTACAGGGACACCTCAAAACCTCAGCTGGAACACAGCAGATTTGTCCCCTGCACCTCCATTATATCCCCCTCCACCAACACATGCACTCTCCTAGCACTTCTCACTTGTAGCTCCCATCTCGGCCATGCTATCCCTCCTCAAAAGTCAGACACAAATGCCTCCCTTTTGCTGTTCCTCTTCGTTTTAGCATCTTCTAAACATGCTAGAAAATCTTCTAGTATTTTCTAAAAGTGCTAGAATGCATTTGACAGAAAAGTCTCCACTCATTCCTTTCTCAGAGATGAGGGAAGCAACCCTGTCATCCCCAGGCCCTTAGGTGCCTTTCATTCTTCCCCATTTCTCCAGAAAGGGAAACTGAATTACTCCCATGGCACTAAATTACCATAGTTAGCTCGGGAAAAAAAAAACCACGTTACTGGTCAGTGCAGGTGGGCAACAGCCAAAGGGGCAGAGATACTGCCCACCCAAACAATCCACTGATCTGAGCCTGTTTCTTGGGACTCTTCCCTTCTTCCCTCACAGTTCCTCCACCTGTCACGCAGGACAGGATGGGCGCTCGGTCACTTCAGAGAAGCGCAGGGCCTCTGCTGTAGGCCTGGACATGCAGGCGTGAGAGACATCAGGGCAAGGGAGCGTGACTGCAAAGCCTGATCCACAGCCAAGCTTGCCCCAGTCATGTGGAGGAAGAGCCGCACTTCAGTCACATGGTTTTTTAAACAGTCTTGAAGGATTGAATAAAATTACAATAACATAGTTAAGCATTAACCTGCTGCTACTTACCCTGTAAATAGTAGCATGGTTGCCTCCCTTTGTGCCCAGACTGCTGTGGGAAGTTCAGAGCAGTTTTGCTCAGTGAACACCCAGAGGTAAATTAGGGATGTTGAGATGCATAATGAATAGTGTACAAATACTAGAATGTCTACAACATTAAAAAAACCCTTATAGAATTTACTGTGCACCAATTCACTTGGGATAAGTGGCATATGGAGTACGAGAAATGAGCCCAAGCTAACAAACCCAGGAATTAGAATTACAATATCAGCTTACCTTGACTGAGTGGGGATGAATTTGGGTAGGCAGGAGAAGCATCTGCTGGCAGTCTCAGGAAGCCCCCCACAACAGTTTATCTTGGGTAAGGTGGTACCTTCCAGAGACTCGTGGACCTTTTCTGTCTTTCACCCGCTTCCTTTCAGGAAATCAGAGACGTGGCAAATGTGAGGGGCCGCTGTCCTTGCCCAGAGGAGCTGCCAAGCCTTCCCAGGCGATGCGTTGGACCGACTGGGTTGTCATACTACGCCCTGGTAAGTCTCTGCAGAGTGGGTGAAAGAGCTAATTACACCTCGGAGCACTTCTGTCTGCGCAGTTACTGTGAACACTTGTGGGGTTTGAAAGCCAGAGGAACTTTCCCCTCCACTTCAGCTAGGCTTGGATGAGAGCCCCAGAGAACGCACAGTAACCCAATATTGTGAAATTGTTAGAGAACACTCATATTTTCTTAGTGTCAAAACAGAGGCCATTATGTAATACTCGCTACTGTAGGGGACCAGGAATGTCTCTCGGTTCCATGATTACAGGGTAAGTAATAGCAAGTTAATGCTTAACTATCTTCTTGTACTTTTGTTCAATCCCTTGACTGTTAAAAAAAAAAACAAAAAACAAAAACCAAAACCAAAGAGTGGAAAAAGTCTGGAGTGGTTTTATTCCGTGATGGACAAATACCGTGCTGTGATCCAGTGCACTGCCCTTCACGTGGAGGAATCGCTGCTCTCCCAGCGGGAGCCCGAGAGACTGCAGGTGAAAGGGGAGATGTCCCATTTCTCACCCACCCTGCCTCGTAAAGTCACTGCCCTGGTTAAAGCCCCTGCCTGCTAACTGCTCGCGTGTTAGCACACTGCAAGAAGCCAGTGCCTGACTGCGCTAAAACCAGGCTTGCCTGAGGCTGGACTGGCAGGACAAGAGCACTGCAGGGACGGCCTGTCCCTTGCAAACCCGCAGCCGGCCTTTTGTCGGCACACGCCAGGGAACGCGAGCACAGCCGCTGCTCCGCCACCGCTTCACTTGCGCCGTTTGCGCCGCGCCATGAGAAAAACGTCGAAGCTTTCGCTGCCCCCGCGCAAGGCCGGCCCGGGACCTGCGGGCTGCGCTCCCCCGGCTCCGCGCCTGCTGCCTCCTGGAGCGCGGGGAGCAGCGTCTCCTCCCGCCACACCGCGAACCGCGCCGGCAGCTCCCAAGGTGGAGCGGAGCTGGCCGGGCCGAGGCGCACGGCGACCGCGGCAGCGCGCAGGCGCCGCGGGGAGGGGTCGGGCGGTGACGGGGAAGGCGGGCGCGGCGCCTGCGCGGCGGGGAGCGGCGGCGATGAAGGTGGCGGTGGCGGGGTGCTGCCATGGCGCCCTGGACAAGATGTACGAGACGCTGGAGCTGCTGCAGCGGCGGCACAATGTGTGGCCCGATCTGCTGCTCTGCTGCGGCGACTTCCAGGCCGTGCGTAACGAGGCGGACCTGCGCTGCATGGCCGTGCCCGCCAAGTACCGCCACATGCAGACCTTCTACCGGTGAGCGCGGCCCCGGCCTGGCCCCGGCCTTGCCCCGCCCGGCCCCGGCCCGCCCCGCTACGGCAGCTGTCGTGTCTCCGCAGGTACTACTCCGGCGAGAAGAAGGCCCCGGTCCTCACGGTGTTCATCGGCGGGAACCACGAGGCGTCCAACCACCTGCAGGAGCTGCCCTACGGCGGGTGGGTGGCTCCCAACATCTACTACCTCGGTAGGGTCCCCCGGCGGCTTTTCCCCCTCCAGCCACTTGCCCTGTCCCGGCCCCGCCGTGACGAGCCGCGCTCCCGTCTCCCCTAGGTTACGCGGGCGTGGTGCGGTTCCGCGGCGTGAGGATCGGCGGCATCTCGGGCATCTTCAAGTCTCACGACTACCGGAAAGGTATGGCGGGACGGAGCGGGCCGGGGAGCGCTGGGCCCGAGCTGTCGCGGGGGGGTCTGGCCGTGCCTCCCCTTCTCTGCACCGACGCTTGTGCTGGAAGCCTCTCTTGGCTCAGCGCGCGGGTTTCTCTGGAGGCGGTAGATGACTCGGTAGCTGCCTGGCGACCGCAGCAGGAAGCAGTGCACTTCTGAACGTTGTTTTTTTTGAACAGTCTTGATTTTTCCGTGCTAGCGTCCTTTCAGCATACAGCGCAAGAGCGTTTAGTTTTTCTTGTGTGAAGCGGTCAGTTTAGTGATACTGTACAAATGTATTGTCTGGAGCTGAGGTTTAGTGTCAGTATGTCTCAGGATCGGTTCCTCCTGAGTTCTTCCATGGAAGTTCTTCCTTCCTCTCTCCATCAGCAGACAGAAATCTGGTCACAGATGATACTTGTGTCAGCAAATAGAGGATAGTTCAGTCTTTCTGATCACCTCAACACATGAAATGGTGGCCTGTTACTTGTGATTACCGTACAGTAATATTTATTTCGAGTAACATACTGCTTCAGAGAAGCTTTGCAGATGGCTTTCAAGCTGCAAAGGACTGAACCAGTTTCCTGGAACACCTGATTCTGTCTAATACCTATCAATGCTAATTAAATTTGTTGTTAGCAAGCATACAGTTTGTAGGCCTGAATGTGCACGTGGGAGATAAAACTTCTTTTGACAATAATGCTAGCTGCTAAAAATGTAATTTTTCTGTTCATTGTTAAGAGTATGTAGGAGCTCTGGTAGGCATTCAGGTTTCTTATCCCAGGGCAAAGCTGGAGACCACATCCCTTTTGACAGGGTACCCATTTGCGCTTCCAGAATCTGTGGTACCTGTGGGCAGTTAAAGGCATGTTTAAGCTGCTGCTGAATCTGTTAAGCTGTAGTGTCATGGTTGGTGGCAGCACTCTTGAAATACAAAAAAATCACAGCTTTGGTGGCCCCAGTCACGAGTCAGATCTCAAGCAGTGCTTCGTGATCTTTTAGTTTATACCTCTGAGTTGTTATATCCTAACATGTTCTGGTCACCGACTACTCACAGAGGCTTGCTCTGTGCTCTCGCTATGTCGGTGCCCAACTTTTGCTTGTTCCCATCTACCTTCCATTCTTCGGCTGTGCCAACGTGTTTGCCTGGGTAGCCATGAGCACATACCTATGTTTCACGGCTGTGCAGCAAACAGCTCTCTCTGTAGGTTATTGCACATGGCTGTGCAGCTAACTGTGAGGTAGGGGGTGTGGGGAAGTAATGAGGGATGTTTTCTCACCAGGGAGGTACAAAACCTCATTTGGGAATTAAGCACATAAATCTTTCTGCCCAAAGTTAAGTGTTTCAGACAGGTCCTGGGTTTTAAGTATTGGAGTTAAACTCCTGTTTTTTGTTTCCACAACCAAATTACCGTATTCTCTATATTTCTGAAATTATGACACTGAATAGAAGAACTGCTCATTATTGTACACGTGTTTTTACAACATATTTGCTTCACATGTAAAAAGTTGGCAGCTTGTTGGTGTAAGCCTCATGTAAAAGAAGTACAATATCTCCTTTGGTTATTGGCAACCTTGTATTTGGGATTGCTGTAGGTGTCTGTGTGCCCCCAAGAAGCTACCTTGTGAAGACAGGAGGGAATTATTGATTCAGGCAACCACTCTTCTTTTCATTGTTTCAGGCCACTTTGAGTGTCCACCATACAACCAGCAAACAATTAGAAGCGCTTATCATGTGAGGAATATTGAAGTCTTCAAACTCAAGCAGGTTAGTGAAAAATCTACTTTTATAAAGAGCGGTAAATAGTTTTCATTAATTTAGAAGTAAGATGTTTAAGCTACTCTGAGCAAGTATGCTATTGGATAGCTAATTTTACCAACAAGTCCCAGCTCATCTGGCCATTTTATCGGGGGTGTCATTCCTCTGTTGTTCCTGCTGAATATATCATCTTAGGCTTTGCCTAGCAGTGCAGATTTGATCTGATTCAGGCACAGGCAGGAGTAGTTTTCTGGTGTGGTTTTATTTTTTTATTTGGATAAAAGTCACAGAAAGGAAGATACTCTGTCTGCACATCTCTGTTCTAGCTTTATGTTAGCTTTTGGAAGATAGATACTACCTTGTCTAACATGTAGGCTGTCTGTGTGCAGAGTTAACTAATCAAAATTGAACCAGCTGAATAAGCTGTCCCCAAATTCCTGTGGTTGAAGTATTGTTGACTGCAGGGCAAGAAATTCAAAGGACAGATTAACTTTATTTTTGAGCCATTGCCTACTCCCTGCTTTGTCACAAGGGCTACTCAGTTTGGCCGAGGTTGTGTGAATAGGTATTTTTTAGCACCTTGTGAGTGACTATTAAGGTTGGAGTTGCATGCTGAAGTGTTCAGTAGATATAGGGATGCTGAACACAGGACCAAGGTTTGCTGTCATTGTTAAGAGTTTGACACGTTTCACTTCAAGTTTCTTATTAGTTGGACTTGGGTTTCCTTTAGAAGTGTGTTCTGATACAGCTCATGGAAATATCCTGAATATTGAACCGACATTGACTAGACTTCTGAGGGGTGCTTCCTTTGAGGAGGAAAATCATGCTTGACCATTATCCCTTTTAAACAAAGCTTTTAAAAAATCCATGAGGAAGGAGGTGCTTTTGATTGTGGATCTATAGTTGTAACTTTTAAGAGTCTTCTTCTGAGTGCCTGACACTCACTAGTGAGGGTATGATCTCTCTTCTAAGGCACTATATGTAAAACACAGCTGACTGTCCCAGGAGAGTGTAGTACAAACCCTGGAGACTAGACTCCCTGGACAACGTCAAAGCCACCTGAAAGATGGGGCTCAGGGGTATACTTACTTGCTTTGAGCTGGTAAAGTTTTGAGGTTGGTCACAGCTAACTCTCTATTGACCTGAGGTGGAACGTGTTCCACATGTTCCACCTTGTGCTGTGTAATTTCAAAACTGCGTTATCGTACATGTTTTATTTATACCGTATGCATTTTGGCTCGACAGTTAAAGCGTCCAATTGATATATTTATGTCACATGACTGGCCAAGGAGCATATATCACTATGGAAACAAGAAACAGCTTCTTAAAATGAAATCCTTCTTCCGTCAAGAAGTGGAGAGCAACACATTAGGAAGCCCCGCTGCTTCAGAGCTTCTGCAGCATCTGAAACCCACCTACTGGTTCTCAGCACATCTTCATGTTAAATTTGCAGCTTTCATGCAACATGAGGTAAGGGGGGTGGGGATCAAGAATCTGTGTGTCCAAATATGTTTCAGAATTCCAGTGCAGGGAACCATGTGCAGAAAAGCAACTTCTTAAAGTTTTTTGCTCTGTTATTAAAACTCAGCTTAAGCCGCAAAACATTAAGTGGTGTTAAGACTGCTATCTTAAGTAGGTTAAAGAGATGTTATAAATCAGTGGTGTAACTACATAATCCTCTTCAGGGACAGAGTGAAATAGCTAACGTTACTGCACTTGAAAGTTCTTAATTTAAGTTTATAGGCAAGCACTCTCTTTCCCACTTGATTGGGGAAAGAGACATTCAAAACAAGGTGATAAGGAAGCAACTGAAAAGAAGTGGTTAACTGGGGATGGGAGGAGGTCTGTAGTGAGGCTTGGCAGGTGAAGTTGTCTGGTGGCCTGAGTAATGTCAAAAAACAGCCCCTGTAGGTTGAAACTTCTCTTGGTTTGAGTTATTCCTGAAAGTGGTATGACATGCTATTCCTATCTGCAAGTTATTTAGCTGTAAAAATGTGACTAGACCTTCTAAACTCCTTAAGTCTGTTTCCAGTTGTGTTTTAAGATTTTCTTTAAGATTTTCTTTTTGCTTCGAGGCTAGGTGTGCTCTGCTGCCTTGGTTAAGGATGAAGTGTGGCTCTAGCTTTATCTTGCTGTTATCTGCATCCAGCTTCCTGTTAGACTTCCAGTGAAGTCTATCTTTTGCTTTGTCCCTCCATCCCTTTCTTAGAACCCCGTGCTGATTTTCTGTTTCAGAAAGACTTTTTCTGTATAAATTATGTTTTTCAATCTCTCTATATAACTTGTTTAGAATGGTCAAATTGCACAGAAATACTAACGACTGTGTTAACACCATTTGTTTCCTAGACAAACTCCAAAGAAGAGCTACCAAAAGCAACAAAGTTTTTGGCTCTGGATAAATGCCTGCCGCACAGAGACTTTCTGCAGGTGATGACCATGTGCAGTGGGTTTTCACTTTTTAAGTACTTCACTTGTCTGGACTGCTAAGTTCTGTGCCTAGATACAAGCTGAAGAATAGTTCTGATAAATGGAGGAATTGGAAAGAATCTAGGAATGGTGTATGTGTGGAATGGTCTTTGTATAATACTGTCTCGAAATAAGCAGACCTTGCGTCCTGCCACACAGGCACCGTGTTTGCTTATTCCTTACTGTTTCCTTCCACCTTGGAACAAGTACTTGACTTAATAGGAGGAGTAGCTCTACTTTAACCTTAATTGAATCTCCTCTTGTGGTTGATTTGTTTGTTTGTTTGTTTGTCAAATGTGAAACCTAAGAAGAAAGTCCATCTTGAAGCTCCTTTCACAGTTTAGTTTGGGTCAGCTAGTGCCTCTTTCTTTAGATCTGGATTAATGAATTCAGAGAGGACCAAGTCCTAAGTTGAGTACTGTAATTTCCTTACAGTATTGTGAATTCCAGCAGGAGTTGATGCGACTTCTGGGAGAATGGCTCTGCTTCTTTTTGTTTGGTGCATATCTTGACCAGAAAGGGCAGTGGACAAGTAGGAGGTCTAGGTTGTGGGAATTTTCAGTATGGGTGCCAAACTGAATTGCCAAGAGCAAAACAATGTTCACGCCTGTGGCCTGTGTATGGCACCCCAGGCAGCATCTGTAAAATCTGAAATGGATGAATCTAAAATTCTTTGCTATGAGAGGGAGCTGCTGACAGCATGTTCTTCAAATGCAGTCAAGAGTTTTAGCAGTCTCACTTTAAAGTAGCTTTTATTTGTCAACTTAAAGGGAAGGTGATTCATTATCTGTCCTTTGGATGTGTGGTGGGATCCATTTTCCCTAGTAGCTACCTTTGAAGATGGGAGAGAGTATGAGGATGGGCTTTTGCTCTGCAAAAGTACGCTGGGATGCTAGCCCAGACTTAAAATCCTGTAGCAAAACTTTCTGGAGTAGTACTACCTCCAGCAGGGTGGTGATCCACCTGTGTGTAGTTCTGGTTTATCCTTTTAAATTTTCTTCCCTTAAAACTACATTGAAAAGTTGACTTACTTTATGGATAATTTAAACTCAGAGGCCTGACTAGTGCCGTTTGGCTAAACCCAGTTTGATTTGGGTTAATGTGACCGAAGATGAAGTGATTTGGATTGCAGTTTGTCAGCTGTGGAAAGATTTTAAAAACATTTCATGGTAACTTCATTGCTGTGCTAGGAATGCGTGTTTATACAGCAGAACAGCTGTTGCTAGCAATTCCTCATGTATTTCTGCTTAGAAGGTGGCATGAACTTGAGCAGGCAAATTTTGGTTTCCAAGTTGCATAACTGTCCAGTAGCTGGCAGTAGGGAGGAGAGTGTTCTGCTTTTCAATTGCTGTAAGCTAAAATACAGAAATGCCTTTTTTACCTTTGCTGATTGTCCTTTCTTACTCCTTTATTGCTATAAACTTTTATGTAGGGCTAACCTGAGAGGACGTATTTGAGACCAGTAGCTCAGTATACTTGAAAATTAACTGAAACACTGTACCATGCAAGTAACACTTCAAACTTTTAATCCTCTTCTGATGTCAAGGGAGATAACTTACCTTATCTGTTTTCTGTTTGTTTGTTTTTTTTTTTTTTAAACAGATAATAGACATAGAGCATGATCCTAGCGCGGGTGACTCGCTGGAGTATGATGCTGAGTGGATTGCAGTTCTCAAGGCCACCAACAGTCTTGTTAATGTGACTCAGAGCGCATGGAACATGCCTGAAAAGAATGGCCTCCATGCAAAGTGAGTTGCATGCAAAGTAGAGAGGAAAGCGTGGTTTTGCTGGACTGGAAGTAAACTTAAGAGTTGTGTTTCTCTGTTCTGCAGCCTATAATGCCTGTAGGATTTGCTGAATGCCTTGGAAAACAAAGGGGATGGTGACAAGGCTCTACTCTAGAGCATACAGTTTCTTTACTGCTCTACAGAGGGAGTTAGTTTTGTTCTGCAAACTTACACCACAGTTTGGTGGGGCAAAAAATACATGGTGGCTGATCTTCTTGCAGTTACACTGCGAGGCTGAAAATGAGGCTGGATTATGGGGGTGGGTGGGTGAAGGCTTACTGAGTGGGTTGACATCATACATAAATCCTTGGTGGGGAGAAGGGAATCTCAGTATTGACCAAAGGCAATATATTTTCCTGAAAAACCATTTGAAAAATTAGTCTGTTGTAAGATGACTTTATTATCTATCCACCTTTAAAAGTTTCTTTTTGCAGTGGGAACAGGAAATACCTTTTGACTAGCTGCATTTGTTTTAACTTTATACATTTTAGGTGGGATTACAGTGCAACAGAAGAAGCCATCAAAGAAGTGTTAGAAGAGCTGAATCATAACCTCAAAATTCCTTGTAACTTCACATTGACAGCCGCTTGTTATGATCCCAGCAAGCCCCAAAAGCACATGGAACCAGTTCATACCATCAATCCACAGACCACTGAGTTTTGTGCCCAGTTTGGCCTCACTGATATCAATGACAGGATCCAGCAGGCTAAAGAAGAGGGCTCAGTACGAGGCGAGTATGAAGAGGAGGAGGAGGAAGAGGAGATGGACAGTACTGGGTCAGCAGAGGAACCCAGTGAGTATAATACAGATAATTCTGGACTTTCATCCATTAATCCAGATGAAATAATGCTGGATGAAGAAGGTGGTGATGAAGACCTGAGTACGTGTTCTGTAGATCCTTCCCCTGATCATCCCCCTGACTTTTCTGCAAGCTTCTCTGACATCCGGATCATGCCAGATTCCATGGCGGTATCATCTGACGATGCTATGGATTCCACTAATGAGGAACTGGAGAAATCTGGTGTGAGTAAGCAGGTGGAAGAGAAGAGCTTAAATGACAGACCCTTAAAGCGCATTGGTGGTAGTGAAAACGGAAACAGTGGCATTAAAAAAATTAAGAGAAGGAATCAAGCTATCTATGCTGCAGAGGATGAAGATAAAACAGAGTAATACTTCATATGATGTATACGTAAATTCTCTCTGTACCTTTTTATGGGAAGGTGGTGAGAACTGCTGGACTACTCGTGCTTTTAATGTTATTTGATCTTATTCATGTTATATTCTTAAGCTGAAGAGGCTGTATGTACCTCTCGCAGGGAACAAGATTTATCTGGATTAAACATCTAAGTCAGAAGCAGACTTCTCCAACAAAGAACTTTGTCAAAGGATTTAAAGCTCATGTATAATCAGTTGATTTTGGTTATTAGCGTATACTGCGTTTCTTCAGCTGTACTGCTATACAAGATCCACCGTGCTTGTTTAACAAGAACAGAACTCTAAAAATCAAGTCAAAGTGAGGGGATGTGTGATTTAGCAGACTGAATTATTTGATTTTACTGCTTTTCTCTTGTTTTATACTGAACTTTTAATACGAAGTAGCATATGCAATAACTCTATGAACTAAATTTGAAAACAGAATTCCCGTGATAACAAAAGAGCAATAGAAGAGTGAAGATTACTGTATCTGGTGATATTTATGCCATAGAAAAGCTTCATGGTCTTAAGCAAAACAATGTGTATTGTCCAGTACTGGCTTTTAATTACAGTTTTGATAGGGAACCAAGTCTCTTAATTTGAAGCAAGACAGTTTTATGGGAATCATGGAAGACTGCATCTCTGTTCTTAAAAACTTCCTTGTGTGCTGTTTCTTAAAACTTGAGAACCATGTCTTGAAATTAACATGTAAGTAGTTAGGATGAACAGCTTCCTAAATGTGGAAATCATCACTGTCTCAATTCTTACTAATTAAGGCTGTGTTTTTCACATAAGATGGTTGATGTTTCTAAGTTGCTTGAGACAATAGCGCCTACCATTATCATTAGCCTTAAGTTTTCACCTCTCGCTTCTCTTCAGTAGTGTGTAATTTGCCGAATTCTTAACAACTGGATTCAGCACCTTCCAAACTACCTTCATAAGCTTCAGCTGAGGGAGAACAGGAGTTGCCAGAATATAGATCCTCTCGGAAGTTTTCTTTTTACTGTTCTAGTTTGCCCTGAATTATTATCAAAGAAATTATGCTCCTTTGGCCTAAAAGGCTGTGAGGATGACAGAATTTCCTGAAGTCATGAAAATGACAGTGTTTTCAAGAACGATAGCATTTGTCATTAGACGCATTAGTCTTACATTCAAGTTCTGCTGGTGCTGAGGTTTTGGAGCCCAGGCAGAGCAGGACTTCTCCGGACTGTGCTGCCCCTGAGAGCCGAGGTGGCTCCTGGGTGCTTTTTCTCCTCTAAGGCACAGGCACTGTGGAGAAGAAAGTGTCCCGAGAAATGAGGGAACTGGACAGGGAGCCACGAGGGAAAGGAATCAGTGAGTGTGAGTTACATAGCAGGGAAGCGCTTTAAGGTCAAGACTTCCGTCTTTAAATTGCTTCCACATTCTGGGAGTCATCTTGGTTCCTCTGCTGTCAGCAGTTCTCTCTAAATGTGTCTAAGTATTCAAGAGATAGAAAATGGCAAAATTAATGCTCTCCGCAGTTCTGATTAATGGCTTTATAGTGGTGGGTTGATGCTATTAACATCCTGGGGTTTTTTTCCAGAGGACGATATCCTGTTTACTAAGTTATTAGTTGAGCCCTCCTAATGCTGCTCCTGTATCTCTACGCCTGTCATTTGTCAGAACACCCGCCAAAGAGAACTGTGGTACAGTGCGCTGGAAAACTGAAAGTGTTTGGTGTAACCCTTAGGTTATCTCAAGTAGCTGTGAACCATCAGCTAGATTACTGAAGATAGCTGAGTGTCTTTAAGGGTCCTGGATCTGCAGTCCTAAATATCTTAAGCATGCCTCATGATTGGAAGACTACAATGCAAATAAAGTATTTTAAGTATAAATTGTGTTATGAACTTGAAAAGTCTCCCAGGAAATAGGAGCATGGTATTCAGTTGTTGAATTCTACATGAACTGGAGTGGAAGATGTATGTTAGATGTAATTGACTTTTTAGATTGACTTTTAATGTTTTTAAAGCAAATTATTCTGTTGTGTCATCCCCTGTCCTCCCCTTCCTGCTAAATGTGTTCTGGCTTTCTAGAAAGCAGGAGACTTTGGCAAGATAGAGTATTGACTTTTTGAATCTTTAAAGATTTTTTTTTTAAATGAAGTATTTCAGCATCTATTGAAGAGTGCAGCTGGTAAATATACTTAACATGAATTTTTTTTGAGTGCGAACCACATCTGATCTATGTAGAGTTACTGTGCCCTTTCTTGTTCACACTCTGTTTGCAGTTTGAAGTGTCCAGCTCTACTGTACTCTCACCCATTATGGATTTTCCCTGTCAGCAAGATCCTCTGTTGCATGTAGAATTCAATAGAAGCTCTGAACTTTAAGCTTTCCAGTGAAAGGACCAAATTGTCCAAAAACTGTGTAAAACACTAGGGAAGACTGACAAATTTTAATTGGTTCTTAAGACCCAGAATCTTCAGTCTTCTTTAAAAGGAAGCTTTAAAGTCTTTCTGAAAACTCTGGACTTTTTGAATTTTGGTGAGAAACACCTGGAAAATGTTTTTCTGTCAGGCTCTCATACAAGTTATAATCAGAGATTTTTTTCAGTATGTGAGATTTGCACTTAAGTCTAAAAATGTTTTTGCTGTTACCTATAAAGTGCTTGAGTATTCACCTGTTTCATTCCAGGCCCACATGCAGGTATTTTGTTCATGTTATTAATCTACTTGGAGAAAAGCAAACCCAAGCAAAGGGGTACTGCTTTTTTTCTTGAGAAGTGTTTTGTTTTTTTTTTTTTTAATTAAAGCTATTAAAGTCAACTTGTGGCAGCATCCCAAAGTATGTTTATTGTGTTCTGATTATCCCCTGCAATCTGTAACAGCTGGCAAACCTGCATTTACTTCACAGTACCAAAGGTTGACAGCATGAACCCTGATGAGATGTTTTTAAATATCCTTCCCCCCATTTAACTCGTCTTGAGGAGCAGTTCTTCGGTTCACAGGATTAGTCTCCCCATGCCTCAAGATATGAAATGCAGCGGGTCTCACACCGAAGTATCTTATGGAGGCCTATAGCAAAAACAAGCGATGTGCTGTTTTGGGGGGGTTATTTTTTGCAAAAGACCCAAACCAAATTCATGAAAGCAACAAAAGCAATGACAAAAAAAAGGAATCCACCTATTTTAGGTGCAGAAGGGAAGAGGAGGGGAAGGGGTAGGCCATGCCTGTGTCTCAGGCGCTGGTTCTCAGCGGCCCCCCGGCTCTCCACAGACCCGGTTCTGCGGAATCCCCGCGCAGACAGGGACAGGCCCGGCAGCGGGCTCTGCCAGGGGGGCCCGCGAGACGCCGTGATTTCCACCTGTGCAGCCGGTGGCCGAAGCGAAACGCGGTTGCTCGTGATAAAAACCAAGTGAGGCCGTTGTTCAGCTGAGGGGCCGCCCTGAGAGCCGCGCTCGGGTCCCCCTCCCACAGGGCGCCAGCCGCGAGGGGCGGCCGTTCCGGCGCTGCGTGCGGGGCCCGGCCCGCGGCCTTCACCCGGAGGGAGTCGGTCCTCCCGGCGGGCTGGCGGGAGGAGCGGAGCCGCGGGGCCGGCGCAGCCCTCCCGCCGCAGAGGGCGGTGCGCGAGCCGGGCGGGGCCCTCGCCGCCGGCCGCACCCCCCCCCCGCGCGTGCGCGGCAGCGGCCGCCGGGCCGGGCGGAGGCGGGAGGGGCGCGCGCGGCAGCCGGGGCGGACCCGGGGCGGGGCGGGGCGCGTGCGCCGTGGCGGCGGGCTGGCGGAAGGTAGCGGGCGGTCGGCGTCGGCCGATTCGCTGCGCGCCAGCCCGCGGCGCCCCGCCTCCTCCCGTCCCCCTGCTGCCCCCCCCGGCCCCGGCCCCGCCCCGCGGCCCTGCGCTCCGCGATGAGGCCGTGCCCGCCGGCGGCGGCGGCGGCAGCAGCGGCGCGCGCGCGAGCGTGAGGGCGCCGCCGCCGGAGCTGCTGCTGCTGCTGCGTCCGCCAAGATGGCGTGCGTGCTGGAGGCGCCGCTCCGCATGAGCGTCCTCTCGGTGAGTGCCGCGGCCCCTGCGCCGCCGCCGCCCGTTAGCGTGGCCGCCGGGGGGGGCGCCCGCCTGCCGCTGGGCTGGGCCGAGCCGGGCCTGACCTTGGCTTCCGCGGGGGGCCGGGCCGCGGGCTGTGCGGTGGGGGGCCCCCGGCACCTGCTGGGCCCCTTTGTGTGGTGGCGGGGGGCCCGGCGGGCCGAGGTGGGCCGCAGGGGTGACATGGGTGTCGGTAGGGCCCTTCTCCCTTATGCCCCCCCCACCCCGCTTCCCGACGCAACAGCTTCTTCCCGGAGGGGGGCTTGCTGTTCAAAACGGCGTTCCCCCCTTTCCTGAGGAGTCTCTTCCCATTTTTGGTAGAGGTGCTGCCTCTTCTGAATTTATTTTTACCTGATGACACGACTTACACTCTTCAGCTGTTCTCCTATAGATGTTTTTGGTCCCTCTAAAACTCCCGTTCAGCAAAACGAGGGTTCGTTGACGTTATTTTGAGCTGGAATAACCAAACTGCTGCAGAGGAGAGCAGAGTCTCTCTCAGAAGCGCACCGGGCTGCTCGGGGCTGGCGAAGCATGCGCTCCCCGCCTTGGCTAGCGAGTGGGTGTTGTTTTGGTGGCGAAACGCTCATCTTCTCGTAATAGCTCTTCGGGACCTCTCGACAGGGCCTTGTTGGCTTCTGCTGCAGGGAGTAGGCTGATGTGTTGCATCTGTGGGCAGGGCGCTGGTGTTGGGGAAGGGGGTCTGACAACTACCACGAGTTTCCTCGGGGAAAGCTCAGAGTAAGTAGAACAGCCGGTGCTGGTTGCCCAGCCCTGCTGCTCATCGGAGTCGTGCGCTGGGAGTAACAATGGAAAAGGTGTAGTGTGGATACCGCTTAAAAGAGGCGAGGTTTGGGGCTTTTTCTTTTTCTTTTTCTTTTTTTTTTTTTTTTCCCTGTAGAATTTCTTATTAGGTAAGAGAACGGTGAGACTGATGATGTTGATAAATATTTTTGGGGACTACCTGAAAAACTTGTTTGCCTGGATATGAATGCCCTTCTCCTACATAGTTGATAGGGTAAAAGCCAGGATATTTTAGAAGCAGAAAGCAGTGAGATTTCTGAAGTCCAGAAGATTTTTGCGTATAAATATATAGGTCGAGTAGATGAAAGTCTCCTGCTGTTCTCAAAAATACTGTCTTTCATTACATGGTGAAAGTTTATCTGCAGAGTTTATATGGGATAATTTAGTATTATTCCTGGAGACAAAGGAGTCTTGCTGCCTCTAGGTGATGATTCTTCTCTGAGTTATCTGAGACCACAGGCAAGAAGCTGCTGGTGCTCCTGATATCTAGCTGGGGAACTAGGAGCAGATTGAGCCCAAGAATAGGTACTTACAAAAGCGAGGAAGAGTTTTCAATTCCTTTATAGCTTCTTTCAAGGAGAACTCATATGGAAAAAGTGGGGAAAAAAATAATAAAAAGTTAAGCGGGCAAAAAGAAGAAAAAAAAGTGAGATAATGGGAATGCACCCCAGCACGTGTTTGTGAGAACCTGGAGGGAAAATTCCCTTCCTCTTTCCCACCCTTGTTTTTTGGAACGCTTGCCATCTCCATCTTTGGATCTTCTTAAAGGGAATAACAAATCATTGGTGCATAAATGTTTAGCTTACAAGCATGGTCCTGTTGCTGAGAAGAGAGTTCACACTGTCTTATAAAGTAGCTATGGGAATGTTATGGAGAATAGTATGCTCTTGTCCCTGTTGAAGTCATGTGGGACTGTATATAGAAGGACGATCTCTGAAACGTATAGATACGTTATGATAAAGTAAGTTACAGAAAAACGTCTTGATATGAGCTTCCTCATTTTTGGGAGCTTGTTTGTGGGTATGTTTCTTGAGCAACATTAACTGCTCTTGTAAACTCTGTCAGGAATTAATGTTTTTTCTATATGTAATTAAACATAAAATTGGAATTTAAGGTAGTGCTGATAACTGAAGCAAATGCCTTTTGTGAGAGCACTCTCTTGTCTTGCTTTCTCTCATAACGTATTATCTACATTAAATACATCATCTTCTTTAAATCACACTTAAACACAGGGTTAGTTCTTTGTGTGGATGTTGCCCAGCAGTAACGTACTGCACATTTAAATATGATTCTGTGGGTTTGTTGCTCTCATGCCTGATAGGTTTTGTAGACTTGCTGCTGCATTAGCTGTTCCTTTTGTCTGCTGTTACATGAATTGATACAAACTATTACAATTCTTCTTTTTTTTTTTTCTCCACAGGAGGTAACAGCTAGTAGCCGCCACTATGTTGATAGATTATTTGACCTCGATCCTCAGAAAGTCCTGCAAGGTGTCATGTAAGTCATCTGAAACACACTGGGGCTGTTGGTTGTGCATAGGCTAGGTTTGCTTGAATTTCACTAGAGTTGTATGTCAAGGGCAAGAAGCTCTTTCTGTCTTTTTTTTTTGAGAAATCTTGTTGGCACATCTTAATGCAAACATGATAGTACTGTTTTAGCACACTATCTCTCTGTAGTGCATATGGTTCATAATGCAGCCTCCCTGTTGCCAGAAATGAGGTTAAACATTCTGTGAGCATTCATATATTTTTTTCTTAATACATTTCTTCCTTTTGGCCACCTTTTGCTCCTCTTTGAGGTCTGTTGAGACTCTTGTCTTATTCCACTGTCAAGTCAGTGTATCTGCATCTTGCTTTTTCCCCTGCTACGTGCCTGGAATGTTGGCTTTTATTTTTTAATGCATGACTTCTATCTCACCAGTGGGTACTGTGAGCTAAAAGAAGATGCTTCCACAGAAATGAATTTGGATGCAAATTATATTTCAGTACTTCTGTTGCGTGCCAGTTGATAAGGAGTAATGACTGAAAGAGTGAGTAGACAACTTACCCTGCTGAATAGGTGATAAAACTGGTGAAAAGATCTGGTGGTTTTCTTGCTGTCTTTAGGCTGTAAGCTTTCCATTATGGCCACACAGCAACATAGCAAAGAAGTCCTTGCCCAGGACTGACTTTTGGTGGTGAAATCGGATCTTTCCAGGTTTACCAATAACTTTCTGCCTGTGGCTATCTAGCAAAACACTAGAAGACATTGAGGGACCAAGTGGATGAAAAAGCCAAGAATGTTGGTTGGGTTGCGTAGAACAGTCTGAGGTGTTTTCCAGCAGCAGATGAAAAAAATTATTCCAGAAGGTGTCCCAGGGGCAACATATCAGAATTAGTGTCGCGATAAAACTGTCCTGGAAACTTCATTGGTTGAAATACTCTCTTACCTACATAAAATCTTCTGGTACACCACCATAACAATGTACAGGTTCTTAACTCTTCCCTGGAGGGGAGAGTCTGGCTTTGCTTCCACCCCTTGGCCTTCTTAGTCCACTACTCGTAAGGGCTGGTGTGATGGTCCCAGGGCGAGGATGTGTCTCATCCTGTGTCCAAGTGGGTTGACTGAGCCCCTCTTTTCTCCTTGGCAGATGCTCTGAGCCCTGGGTGGTGGTCTTTCCTGCTCTCCTTTCTTTTCAGAGGTCTGGAACCCACAACCCTTGGTAATCCCTTCCCTATCTTTTGAAGTGTTATCCAAATCTCTTGAAGTATAACTGATTTCCCAGAAACAGAAATTTAAGGCAGTGTCTTTGTCTCAGCTAACATCTGAAATTCTTTGTCTTGTCCATGAATGTCAGTGGATTCTATGCTGAGATGCTTTTCTTGCATTCAAAGACAAGAAAATACCAATTTATTTCACAGTTGCTTTCTAAGGACAGATTTGGATGATAAACCATACTTGTGATGCGCTGTTTACAATCCTGGTTCTGAGAGTGTATCTTTCTTGACATTGAGCAAATCCGATGTGGTAGATCTGTTATTTTCTGAGTGTTGGTAGATGGGTGTGAAACAGTCCCATTTAGAGAAGTGTGTATCTAAAAATAGAATTTAGAATACTGAATATATAAAAAATGTCTGTCAATCCAAGATTCTCTTTAGGCAGAAGTATACTGCTTTACCCTTCTTCCTTTGACTTCAGGGTATTTGAAGAGGTATTGAAGTTGGAATGAACTGATATTTGGGGTGGAGTAGGAGGGGATTGAAGTTCTACCAGAAGAGTCTGTCAGGAGCTTTACCAGATATTCTGCATACTTTGCTGAAAATCTTTGCTTCCTAAGATGTGCTGGGTTTTTTCCTGTATCCTGGCTGAAAATACTGATGACCTAGATTTTTTTTATTATTTTGATTGATGGAACTGTATGAATATCAAGGATCAGAAAATAGGCTGTCTTAAAATACTTTGTTTTTGCAGATTGTCTTAAATTACAATAGTCCTGTTCTTCATATGCTATGAATAGCTTGGGTTTGGGGCTTTTTTGTATTGCATCCTTTTAATTTTAATGCAAACCAACTTCTGAATAAGGTTTGATAAAGGTAAAATATAGCTAAATGCTTCCTGAACGTGAAAATCATGCTAATCCAGTTGTCATGTAACTTGAGAAAGCTTTTAATTACATATTCTGAAAGTATTTAAATGACCAAATCTCTTCTTTTCCTTTCTTTCCCATGAATTGTCAGAGAAGTTGTGTTCAGAATCTTCTTCTGTCAAACAGTGAAGCCTTAGCTGGCTAGGAGCTTTTTCCTCTTCCTTTTTGTGGAAAAACAGAAACCGTTTCCCTTTTGCCTGGTACTGCTGCAGGTGGTTCTGCTGATCCTGTTTCAGACTGTCAAGTTTTCCGCAGAACTTCAATTCATATGATTTCTATCATGTTCATCTGGGTATTGATAATAGGTAGGAAGGGGAGAATTGTGTGTACCTGCCAGTAAATCATGAATTTCAGTTCAGGATTTGAAATGTTGAGGTTCATACAAGGATGACTACTGCCTTTTACTGTACCTGATAGCAAACTATTTAAAGTGTGCAAGGCTACATCTTCACACCCACATTTGTATGGCAATATATGTATCTCTCTTTCTATTTACTGTCTTTATAAATGGACAAGCTTAATCTAGTAGTTTTCTTCTGCAAATGTAAACTGTACATTGTGGCCATGCTTATGCTTGAGAGGTCTTACGGGTTTGCTTTGTGTCTGCCTAGGTGCTCTTCTAAACCTTTCATCTACAATATTGTTCTACAGTTCAGATTTTCTCAAATATGCTTTGACTGCATTCTGCAAGGTCAGCATTAATGTCAGGTGTGCAGCTACCAAATACATTTAGTGTTGACAGTGCATAGACTACCTCAGAGGTGTTGTAGGGGATTAAATACCGTGTTATCTCCGAAGGTGTCTTAAATATTTTGCCATTATTGGCAGAGGAGCAGAACATAGATAGGTCTGTAAATTTCTGCCGTGTTACAAGAGCTTCATTTGTCCCAAGATGGTTGCTGCAACATCATCGTGTGCTTTGCAGTGTGGCAGTATTTATTTTTTTTAGAAACCAGTTCTGGGTGGTGATCCTTAGACTATGATACCTATTTTTGTCCTATAATTTATTTGCTGGTCAGGGGCTTTGAGAGACATTTTGTCGAGCTTGCATTTAGCCTGATGTCTTGAAAAGAGGCAATCTGTCATTTTACGGAGAGCTGTGTAATTCCATTTCAAGGGCTGGTTTTGAAAGGAGCATTCTTTCTGACAAATCTGGCTTACTCAGGGTCCCAACTGTTTCTCATCAGGCTGTTCCTCAGCAGTCAGAGGGTGTCATCTTTTAAGGCTTGTAAATAATCATCTTTGTGGTGTGCTGAGAATTCCTATGCCACTGCTGTTTCTGTCCTTTATGGATGTGCTTATCCAGCCAGCTGGAGTTACTAGACAAGCATTTTCCAAACTTGCGTGAGCATTTTACTTCTCAGGAGAATGAAAGAAACATCCTATAGAAACGGCGTTTGGTACTGAAGAACCAATTTCAAAGTGTTATGTCTACAGTATCTTCCTTTTTCTCAGGCAGCATGTCTAGTGTGCTGTGGTGGGAATACTGGTACAGATCTATGCAGTATATTTAATTTGATTTATGTATGCTTTCTACACGGTAGGATTTTGAGTGTTAGAGAATTGATGTTGTTGATAGGGAAAGTATAATAGTAGGCATACAGGTGGGAACTTGTGGACCACTTTGAATCTGACAGTTATGTTTCTAGGGTCCCTGCAGACTTAGACTGACAGTGCTGCAGGGGTAGTGGTTGTGCTCAGTGTTTTGAAGAGTCTGAAACCACCATTTCTGTACAGCCAAGATGTAATTGGGCTTACCTTTGTGGTAGGTTCTTGCATGTAAAGTATCTGTTAAAAGCTCCTCTAAGGGACAATGGACTTATACTTGCATTTGACTGAAGATATTTTGTACTGCTTGCTGGTTTCTGCCTTCAAACGGAGGATACCAGAAGATAGTCACAAACCAAACCATCCCCCTTAGATTTTAAGTAGTAACACTGCTTTCATGGAACCTATCTTGTATCTCTTTTGTGGTCACACAGTGTGCGTTTTTTACATCCATCTTTTTCATTTATATATTCTTGGATTTGAAAGAAAAATGTTCCAGGCGCGTGTTTAGATGACTGTATAGTAGTGTCTTGCATTTCTCAGCTCTGGTAGTTGAAATGAGTATCAGTGCAGTGTTTCACACACGCCTGCAAGGGAAAGTCGTGTGAAATACAAGAGGCAGCTTCATGGGGTGGGGAGAGAAGAAATTACTATCTCGGCTCTAATGGAGCAACAGGTACCCCCTTCAGACAGTTATGAAGAAGCTACTTCTGCCTCTTGTTCTTCATGTCCTGTTAAACAAACCTGCTTTAAGACAAAACAATGAGCAGCATTGTTTTCACATTGTGCATCCCGAATATATGCAATTCCATTTTCAGTTTCTCAGTGGGTACTTACCTCCAAACCAAAATTTTCTGCAGGAGCTATGTTTTGTTCTTTGCATATTCCCTTGCTTCAGTTTTCACCAGAATGACTCTGTGGAAACAGAGAAGTCTGTAGAGGGTTGTTCCTGTTATACTTTGCCTCGGTACATTTTTGATCACTTCTGTTATCTCCTAGACAATACTCAGTAGTAAATGCATCTTCTTTTAGATGCAGTAGGGAACTTTGAGGTCGAATTGGCTAAGGACAAGTGATGTAATTCTTTGAAGCGTTGTTTTTGTGCAGTGTCATTCGTGTGTTGAGGGAAGAGGGTCCCGAGTCTCTTCTGTTGATACTTTGTGAACTGCAGGATAGGCTCTTTGTGGCTTGGGAGTGGAAAGCCTTGTTCTTTAGCTTGTGGAATCTGACAGAAATTTGAGCAGGTTTAGGTGATGCTGAGACAGGGTGCTGGGAGCACTACTCCATTTGTTGATTTCTCCCTTTGAAGAGGTAAGCTGAGGAATCTAATAGCTAGACAAGCTTTTCATAGTGATAGAAGATGCAATTGAAAGGCCTCAAACATCATTTGAGAATTTAGTGCGCTGTGAAGAGTGGTTTTCACTATAATAGGTGTTGTAGAGTCAGAGGGAAGAATAGTGTAGATACAGAAGGAAGAGAGGAAGATGCAATAGAAAGTGTGTTCCTGTCATAGAATAAGATACTCTCTCATTTTTGTGCTTGCTTTATAATGCAGCAAAAGTACAAATCCATAATACTATTTTTCACAAGTAAATTGTTATGCACTGTAACTTCTGGTCTCATATTTAGAGGTGGGCTAAACTTCAGGAAATTAGGCATACCTAATATATTTGGCTAGCAGTCTTCAGCCTAATGGGGTTGTTTAATATTTCAAGCCTTGCAGTTGCCACTCTGAGCCTATGAGAGAGGATTTATGATTAATGAATCTGTTTCATTGCTTGCCTTTCAGAAGGTCATGAAGCCACTTTTCTCCAAAATTCCTCTCTTGATGCCAGCCTTAGAGTAGTTATACTGTTTCTGTGATGATTTCAAGCTGTAGGTAGGATGTGAGAGGAGAAACAACTTCTATCAAGCTAGCTGATGTAGCTGGAGAGAATCAAGTGAGTATTGGTCACAAAAGTCTTGAGGTCTGGGCTGGAAGTGGCAAACTTCAGGCTGAGCACAGTTGAATACTCTGAGGTCATTAAGAGTTGAACTGAACTTTATTAACCTGTTAGACAAGTGCAGAGGAGAGGTGGTTGCCTGTAAGGAAGAGCGAAATGTAGCAGGCATCTGAGGGAGAAGCAGTCGTCACAGCCTTTGCGGGTGTGTGTGGGGTGTTAAGACTGAACTAGAGGTTGGGCCTGAGATGTGTGCCAAAGAATCAGCAGTGCTACTGAGTTTATGATTCTTAATATTTGGAGTTCGATTTTCTTTTTTTGTTCTAAGCTGCCAATTCAAATTGATTGGATTCAGTATAAAAAAAAATTGAATTTACTTACTTTCCATAACAAGCTCATTTTCAGTTTGCAATATGGATCTGTGTTCTTTTAGGCTGTCTCCCTGTAAAGGTTGACATTTCTAATAACATTCAAAGTACAGAACCCTCTTTACCAATTCATTTGTCTACCAGATGATTAAAATGATTTCAGTATGTATGCTTTGTTGCTGGTTGGTGCTGAACTGATAATTTAAATGTGTTGAATTTTTTAAAAAATTTTTATTCTTTGGGAGTTGTAAAGTAGCAGAAAGGCTAGCTGGTAAAATTACTTGCTAAAACATAGTTCAAACATGCATTGTCTGAAATGTTCAGTAACTCCCCATACAAAGAATGAGAGAGCATATTTCGATATAGGTAAGGTACAGAGTTTCTGTCCTAGTGAGCACTTAGTAACACCCATTTAAAAAAAAGAAATTTAGGCATGATTAAAGCACATGGAAGCCAGTGTATCATCTTAGCTGGTAGCTATTTGGAGCTAAAAACCTGAGGCTGTACTTTCACGCTTCCAAGACTTTAGATTGTAATAATCTAATGGGTAGTAGCTGCATCAAATTAGCAGGTTTTGGTGATCATTCAGTGATTGCTGGCTTAAGCTGAGGTGGACAGAGTGTCATAAAATACAAGCTCACATCTGAAATCAGCTAAGCAGGTGCTGGAAGGCCATTTTAAGGTATTTTCCTGTGCTGAATGAAACTTGAGTTTGCTATGTGAATGATTTGTGGTGGACAGCATTGTCTTGATAATGAGTGGTGGGCATAAAATGGGAGAATGGACAAAAAGAACTTGAAATCAAGAGACAGTGAGTGAAAAATAGTTCCAGAAATTGCAGTGTTTCAGGATGCCTCTTTGCTTAATGAAATTTCATTTAATATTTGCTTCAAATGTGGGATGTACTGCTAAATGCCACTACTTCTAATGATACAGGCACTACTTCATGGGGAGGGGGTGGGGGGTGGGAACAGAGACATTTAAATGTCTCTTTTGATGTTTGGAACATACATCTGAAGCAACAGTGGTGAAGGCTGTCCTTTTCATGTAGTTTGGCTGTTCCAGGATAGCTGTGAAAAAAGTATTTTGCTGATCTGGTGTCACAGAGCAGGAGATGTCTCAGGTTCTGAGAGTTCTGTTGAACTGCAGCTGTTTTCCCCACACCTCTCTTTGGATAACTCTATGCCATTATGACCTGGTTTATTTAAATAGCAGAGATTGCTGCTGAAATTGAAATGCTGGTAACACAGAGCTCTAGCTATGGTTTGTGTGGTTTTGGTTTTTTTTAGTTTAAAAAGTTTACATAATAAAAGCTAGCTAAACTCCCATCCTCCACTGTCTTCAAGCAGTTTAAATTTGAGCTACCTCATTCTTAAGGTTGAGCAGGCATTTTTTTCTGTTGTTCGATAATCTCATATAAAACATGAGAGAGGTGGGAAAAGCAGCTTCTCTCATTTTGTCAGTCAGCCTAGAGATTTGAAAGGAACCTGAGTTGAAACTGCAGGCAAAAACATGGAGACCTTAAGTTGTTAAGGTTGATACAGAAGGCTGGCATGTGAACTGGCTGACCAAAGCTCTTACATGGCAGTAAAGACTTGGTATGAGAGGTTTCTTCAGTCTGTCTCACACACACAGAGCAAGAGAAGTACTGGAAACTGGGATAGATTCAGGGTAGGAATAAGGTATAAATATTTCTAACTACAGGTATGGATCATTGAAACCACTTACCTTTCTATTTGGTAAACTTTCCTTGGCAAGAAAACTTGTGACAAGGTAAGTTGCTTCTCCAAAGAGGATGATACTTCAGATAGTTCAAGCAGTTTCCATGGATTTGTGATACGGACAAGTTGGATTAAATGATCTCTTTTAGCATGATGTATGTTAAATTGTACTGTTCTGCATTGCTGTAATTATAGCCATATGCTATTTTTCTACAGCACTTTGATTTTATGCAGCGTCTGAGAGTAACAATAAAGATTGGGAACACCCATGGGTTTAGGGTTTCTTTGTTTAAATGTTAAGTTTGTCTAGTTTGCACTGTATGTTAATTGTGTAACAGTTTCTAGGTGTTAAAACTCAAAACAAGTTGAGTAAGAGTGTCTCTGTGTGCTCCTTTGTTCTTTCCTGTAAAATCATCTTCTCTGCATCAACTGGTACTTTTTGAATGGGGTTAGAAATCTTGAAACTCTTCTGCCCAACCTGATGATTAATCTTAAAAATAAGCTGATTTATGATTTCTGTGGTTTGCTTGATTTGGCAGGAGTTGTTCACATTTTATTCACTTGGTTGGACTAGTAATCATGTTAGTACAAACATGCTTGCTTCTAAAGGGGCAGGAAGGAACTCACTTGTTTGGTAATTAAAAGATATTCAAACGAGTGTCCATTTTAGAAATTAATTTTGTCAGAATAATGACGGATGTATTTTAACATGCAAAATTTGTCATTAATTCCTGTTGTTGATTGTTTTGCATCTGTCCATAAAATGGAACAGTGGGCGGAGGGGAGAAGGAAGAGGAGGAAAAAGCTGTAGGAAGCATAACTGTCAAACCTTTAGCTCCACAGTTAGCTTCTGACTTGAGTCCAGCCAGTCCACCTACATGGTACTGAAACTTAGAAACTCTCCTGAAGCTGAGGCAGGCAGTTTTTCAGCTATGACCTTGCATTAGCTACCAGTAGCTTCGCTTTTTAGATATTTGCATTTTGAGTTTTCAGAAACCTTTTCAGAATGGTGCTTTGCGTCATTCTATTGTTGTAATTTTGATAGACCTCTGGTAGATAAATCTAGTCTGACAAGGCATTGTTTTGGATGCTTCCTCTGTGTGCGTAATTGTTTCGGAATCTCTTGTAACTATTTCATACTAAAAGTGAAAGCATGGGACTGAAGTGTCTAGGACTACTTTTCCTTCTGTTGTTCATCTCATTTGATACGCTTCGCTGTCTAGGAACATCTGAAATGTGGCTATCTACTCTGTTTTCAAAAAACATGAGATGAGAAAATATCATTCAGGCTTTTTATTTCCTTCTCTTCTGTGTAGTTCCTATGGCTGCTTTCTCCTCAAGTCACTCTAACTTATTTCAAGGTCTTTTGTGTTGCTTTGCTGGTAGGTGACATAGGAGAGCTCCAGGGCTTCTGATCAGAATTTTAAAATTTGTTATGTTTGTGCTTGGCTTACTGTATTTAAAAATGTAGGTAAAACCAAATTCTCACTGAGGAGTCCATGTATCCATGTTGCTTTCTCATGATCTCCTTTGGAGCAGAGGTGCAGGCATGGGGGCTGGCTAGGAATGCTTGAGAGCTCTGTTCTTTCTCTCTTTCATAGAGCTGCATGGTAACTACTGGAGGCTTCTGGTGGGTTGCGGGAGGAGTCCCAAACTTAGAGTCAACTTCATGAAGATGTTGAACTTCACTAATTTCCGTTTAGGTCAAAGTTCAGCATCTTAAGTTGCTTCTACAATAATGATGTATATTGACACACTAGAATGCTAATTTTCTCAGGATTTAGACATTTAATAATATTTTTATTGGCTAGGAATCATTAAAACTTAAATGCCATATTTTACTCGCAGATTGTTATATTTAATATTGCTTCTTATCTGAAGTGGACTATATCTGGAGCCTTTAAACAGTACACATTAAGCATTAATTTCTTACACAACTGGCAGAGCAGTTCCTCTTGTAACTCTTGTCAAGCTGCATTTGGATATAAATTAGATTTTTTTTGTGTGGATGGGTTTGTGCTCCTAAAATATTTTAAACACTCATTCTGTGCTAACAGTTACAAAACTAGCATGTATTGTGTTTTATTTATAGCTAAAGAATTGAACTAATTGCTTCTGGATTGCCGTGTTACAAAGATTGCTAGAGGTGATAAACCTCACCTGATAGTTTTTTTCCCCCTTTCTAGAGTTTGTAGTAAGAAAATAAGTCTTTCTGCTTTTTCAGTCTCTAATTTGTTTCATAACTTAAAACTGAGTGGTCACAGAACTGAATTGATGTATGTTCTTATTTCTTTAAGAAGCTATAAGTGCTGGTTTAGCACTTCAGGGAGCAGTATTTCTAAGCACTTAGCTAGGATCTCTTTGCCATATTTTATTGATGGCAGCCTATATTATCCTGCTTGAAATTTTTTTTTCACATAAATTACTTTATTGCATTATAGTAAATGTCGGCATAGATATCAGCTATCAAGATTTTAAATATATGCATTAAAATTATTGTAATTCAGGTTGTTTCTTTAAATGACTTGGAATTTAGTTTGAATCTAAGCTGTAAGATTTAATACCCAGGATATAAAAAAAACCCCAACAACTAAAAAACACAAACCTCAAATGCATCTTAGGACCTGTGTCATATGAAGGCTTCCTGTTCATCTTTTGGCTCTATAGGAAGCTGCCTTTATGAGGCTGAGTAAATAGTGATGGAATGTACTAGATATATGTGTAAGATCTGCATTTTTCTGCTGAAGCTGCTCACATGGTGCTGTTGCCTGTCACTAGGGTTGATAACCTGCCTGGGAGCTTGGAGCTGAGCATCGAAAACCTGTGTATCTCCCTCTTCTGGATCATGGTCTTCTCACAGATTAGGCCTAGAATCATAGACTAGTAGTTCTCTTGATGTTCTCTTTGTGTTTTTGCTGGTATTTCCTTCTTCCTTGTTTCAAGGACTCCTTTTCTCAGTAGGAAATGGGAGCAGCGTGCATGACATCTGGAAATAAGTGGGTATCCAGTTTTGGAATACAGATTTGTGAGGTTTCTTTGTTACCTCTTGTAGAAGATAGTGATCTTTACTGCTTTTTTTTTTTTTTCCCCTTGGATGAATCTCATGTCATCTTGGATCTGAAATCAGTCAAGCTCAAACTTGTTGGAGATGATGTTTTCAAATAAGGGAGTTGCCCTTAGTTTTTCCAATGTGCATGATTCACCAAGGACCTGGTAGACTAGGACAGCACACGGTGGTGCTTTACTTATAACATTAGGTTCCTTATCAGGAAAATCTCCATAAAATGCAATGTGGAGTCAATTACTTTTCATAATAAATGAAAAAAACAAGTCTACTATTATTCAACAATGGATTATGGCATTTTAAGGATATTCTTGTTTTCCATATTCAGCTGTTTCCTGTGTATTGAATAGGTTCATTTCTATAAGTGGCAAATTTTAAGATAAGCATGGCATGGAACTTGGGAGTGCCAAGGCATAATGCAGACAAACGTGGTGATCTTTGCTGAGTCCTGTCTCTCAATTTGAGTGTTATGGAACGTCGCCATGTTCCTGCCACTTCTGAAAGGGTCTCTACATCAAATTCTAATAGGCAGTACTTACTACATATTAAATGGTTATAAGGTTAGCAAAGCCATTCTATTGTGGCATTGGTGCAGGAGTCATAAATTTGTTGTTTTGTTTGGGATTTTTTTTTCTCCTAAACACAAAATAGTGTGTAGAATCTCCTGAGCCAGAGCATTAAAATGTCACCAGATCTGTTAATTCTTCCGAGTGCTTGGCAAACGCTTTCTCTTTTAGCTTCTCAAGATGCTTTCACAGGTACATGAAATGATGCGGCCTTTCTGATTACTTTGAGAGCTGGTGCCTAAGGATCACAAGGAGAGGTAGTCCTAGAGTGCCCTGAGCGGTTTAGTACCTGAACTTAGTATATCTGTTGCTACAGCTTCCATTCCTTTGAGACATCAGATCATTGCTTCTGTCACTGTTTTGGACTGACTCTTGTATTTTAAAAACCTTTAAAAATTACCCAGGATACTTTCATGTCAAGTGTTCAGCATAGAAACCACGAAGTACTGTTTCTGAATTTAGTGAAATCTTCAAGTCCGTTCCTTAAATTTCTTGGGCTTCCAGCTTAGACTGTCTTCTGATCTTACTCTTTCTCCTCTATCTCCTGTCTTGCGGTGTAAAGTTATCAAACTTATGGGAGATATAACAGAAAGGTCCAACATTTTGTGCTGGTATTCAGCTGTGTAAAACTGTGTTCTGGTTAGGCAGATTCCTGTTAAGTAATGGCTTGCTTGACAAGTCAAGTGGTTTCCTGACTCTGCCTGTGTTAAGAGATACACAGAACTGCAGTTCAGCATTTAGCTGCTTTTAATGCTGCTCCCTTGTTGGAGCTCCAAGATCACCACCGAACTTGAAAAGTTAGACAGCCTCCATTTGCTCAAAATTCCTAGAACTCTCTTCTGTGGCCGAGTAACTATGTGCCACAGGAGAGTGAGTCACATGGAGAAACACTTCAGGAAGAATGGTCGGTGACCTTTTTACAAAGTTCTGTTTATGCCAGTCCTGTCTTGGCAAAGAAGTTTTTTATAACTAATGAGGTGAGTTTAACACTTGCAACAACTGCTTATTGCTGTGGAATTTGCATGTTCAGTGGGTATGTGAGGATTGTGTAGCCTTCATGAAGGCCAGGATGAATCTTAAGAAATTTAAAGTAGCCCTGTTCTTTAAAATTTGCAGATGGCAGGTGAAACAGTGATACAGTGGCAAGAAAACATGCTAATTTAAAGCAACCACTGAAGCTCCCAAATTATTTGAATGAGTTATGAGCATAGTTAGCCAATGATTAATTTATCATTTTTGCAACTACTAACACTATCATCAGTCTAATTTTGTTTTTTGTTGATAAAGAATGATTTGAATTTGGACTGATTTTGTTCTCTGCTCATATAAAGGCCCCTACAACCAGAAAGTTTCTTAGAAACATGTAGAAATGAGTCCATCTTTATAAATAAATTGCTAGCTTACTTTCAGATTCTCTGGATGTTCATATATATTCAATATGTTCACATGAAGAAAAACAAGTCTTAAAAAGGTGGTGATGTTATTTTGGATACAGTAAGCAATTTTCTGAACAACAAAGTTGCAAACCACATGTTTTCATAGGACTTCTTAGTGTGCAATCAGTGTCCTCTTTCCAAAATGCTTCCCTTGTTCCTTTACCATAGTATGAATGTCTTTAATGTATTTAACCTTGCAGTGACTCTCAGACAGGAAAGTGCTTTTGTTTCTACTTTATTCCTGGGGTTTTGACATACAGATATTCAGGTATCCTGCTGAAATTCAGAAAAGGAAGCCTGTGGTGAAGAGGGGAGTGAAAGCCTGGTTTCTGGAGACTGGTGATAGTCCCTTGTTCCTTTTTTTTTTTCCCTAGCTTGTCTTTTCCTGCACTCAGTAGAATATTCAGTTAATATTTTAAATTATCAACATTTGATTTCTCAACCAATAGTTGTTTTTCCCTTTTAGAAGTCTAGTGAATATATGGGCATGAAGAACCAGTATATCTAGCTTTCCTCAATAATGAGACTTCTTCATGTCTGGTGTGCATGTGAGATAGCGTGGGTTTTTGCTTACTTTCTTAAGCTGGGATGTAATGGAATCCCAGAGCTCTGGGGTATTCATCTGTGGGCTGTGGAAACTGTGCCCTGAAGCACTACTCAGTCCTGTAGGTGCAGCATGGACATGTGGAAGACTACTTGATAAGCCTTCATGGAAATAGTAAATTCTATAGATTAAGCCCTCAGTACCTCAGCATAATTTACCAGGGTTTGTTTTTCTTTCTGGATTTACAGAGATATGAAAAATGCTGTAATTGGAAACAACAAACAAAAAGCCAACTTGATTGTTTTGGGAGCAGTTCCAAGGTATGTCCTTTGCTACTCTCCTTTTCACTGATTCACAACAGGTCTGGAATAATGATCCTTAGATCACAGGCACTTTTTTGTTTTAACTTTGATTGTAGTTGACTGCATACTTTCTTTAATGTAACAGAGAGACTTGAAATATCTGTTAAACTCATGTATTACAGAACAGGCTGTTGAGTAATGTTTTTAATTTAGAATTTCATAGAATTCTCTAAAGTAGTCTGGTGATTATTTTTTTTATTAAACTTTTATCAGCTTGGGAATGAAATCTAATTTCCAACATTGATGATATTAATGATAGATGAAAGTGGTTGTATCTTAATCCTGTTCTTCAGCCAATTGCCGGGTGAGTTCACAACGGAAAATGTGTAAGGTTATGTTAAAAATATAATATTAAAATATTAAAAAACATCTGCGATAATTTGCTTGTCTTCTCCATCTGCTTCAGAGGATTAAAACTCATTGATCGTACTTTATTGCTGAATTATTGCTTCAGCTGATGTTAACATTTTCTGGATCCTAATTCCACTAGTACAAATTTAACAGGTAACTTTAGCTACTGGATTGCTCACTACAGCTTTCTTTTCACTGTTCTTCTCCTGCAGCTTGCTTTCAGCCACTACTTGCAGCAATGGAGAAGGAAAACATTGAGCACTGCATTACATGTGCAAGCAGTATGGGACCCACCTATGATCTTTTTGCTTAAATGGCAACTAGGTCCCCAAATGTCCTGCTTTGAGGAAGCTTCTTCTGGCTTGTCAAAAAATGTGTTTTATTTGCAGGGAATATCTTCTCGTTACAGACTGAGTTTGTGTCAAGGACAGCCCTTTAAATTTTGTAGGGATTAGCTGTGAGGAAACCCCCTCTACAAAACCTGCTGAATTATCTTCCATTTTGACGCAATATAAACAGGTGAAGAGAAGACTTCACGTGAGACAAAAAGATCGAAGTGGACATTTGTTGAAGATTATGCAAGGTTTAAGGCATTATTTTCAGTAACAGGTTCTAAGGGATTCTTGTGGCTACCATTGATTCTTGTGGTTCCCATTTTAAAAGCAACACAATGTCTCCAACTTCCAAATCTAGAATCTGCCTGTTCTTAAATTTTGTAGGACTTCATGTTCCTTCAGTTATCGTGCTTTCCACTGTTACTTGTTCTGTGCCCACTAATGAAAATCCAACAGGGTTTTTTTTCTGTTGTTAATGCCTTCTGGCTGTGCAAGTAAATTGTATGGTTAATCTATAACCACAAATAAATGTCAGCGTTTGGAAAATCTTAAAAGGTAAACTATCACACTTGTCCTCATTTCAGTACAAGTTATCCTCAAATTACAGGAAATCTAATGTTAAGGCTTTTCAGACCAGAGGTACAGATGAAGGTAAATTGGCTGGGGTTTTTATGAGAAAAGACAATTCTCACTGGCTAAGGTTTTAGAATTTCCTTAAGGTGTTGCAGACAGACTTAAATAGATTATAGACCATTTGGATTAGAGAACTCTTTCTGTTCTCTCTAACAGGGTGGTGGGAATTCACTGGCTTTTTTGACATGGGCGCTGAAGCCATTGGAGTATGGGAACCTTTGGAATTCCAGTCTGCAAAGTCAAACCTTTGCCTCAGTAAGAACAGGAGTAAGCAAGCTAGCATTCTTTGTTTTCAGTCTCCTCTGAAAAGTTAATGAGGAGAACAGTTTTCACAGAGCTAGATTACAGTCTCCCAAGGGAAGCTGATTCTTTTCTATAATGGCACAGGGATTGTTAGAATTCTGCTGCTGCTGCTTTGTCCTGTGGTTCAACTTCTTGTTGTTTCTTGCTTCTCTCTTCTTCACCAAGTCTTCTTCCAGCAAGCTTCCAGAAGAGACCCTTTAGACCCAAAGAACCCCTTCAGATTTCTGTCACTTAGTGGAAAAGAAAACAGTATGTTCATATATTAGACTCATATGAGGCTTGGAATCAAGTGTAGGAAGTGTCCTGTGTTTGAAATTGGGCCAAATACTGCCGGTAGGTATGAAGTATCCCTATTATTTTAAAATATTAGTCTGCTGCTTGGTTGACAAGAAATGCAAAATCCTTTGAAGATCTCCATACAGGAAGAAAATGCTGGGAGAGAATGGCTGAATCACTGTCATTTCTAGGCCAGTGGCCTCCTGAGTCCATGAGCTGACTGCTTAGTAGTGTCATCTTTAGAAAGGGAGATATAGCTATACCTTCAATGAAATTTTTTTTGTCCTTTCAAAGTTCAGTCTGACCTATGGTCACTTCTTGACCACCTGTTCTGAATAGGGTGCTAAGAAAAAGTTGATTGAAGAAAGCTTGCAGAATTGCCACGTGTGGACTTAAGAACTAAGAAGTGTTAAGAACCATACAAATGTGTACACAAACATGGTCCTAGATATTAAGAATATAAATGTAGCCAGCCTGTATGTGCATTTTGTTTCTTAAAAAACAATTTCCTGTATCTCTTCATCTCTGCAGAATGAGAGTTATTCCTTTACATTCTCATGAAATGCTGGCTGTAGGACCTCTGTCAGGACTGCAGAAATTTTACTTTTTGGAACTGCTACTTTGTAGTAGCAGTCCCAGAAAATGAAATTTCTAAAGGTCATGGGGGAAAAAAGATATTTGAATGCCATAATACCAAGTTCTTTCAGTGGCAGGCCAACTTTAAACAAAAAGTCAACCTTGCCTAAAGATAATTTACTACTTGCACTATCCTTCAATTTTCTAGGTTTTTTTCCTTCTACCCTGTGTAAGTGCTAGCAGAGAATGAGCAAGTCTGTACTAAACACTGGTGTGCTCCTTCACTTGACAGATGTATAGGAACAAATGCTGCAGCTCTTGTGCCTACCAATGTCAGACACCTCTGCAGAGTCCAAGTTCAGTATTTAAAGCTCTTTGTTAGTTGCCCTTGCCTCCTAAGTCTCAGGAAAATGATTGGAGTCCTCAGTTCACATGTAAATTGTTCTTTTCTAAGTAATCTTGATAGGACTTCTGATGTAACAAAACATTGTTCACTTAGTAGTAGTTAGGGTGTAGTGCTCCTATCTCCTAATTCTCTGAGCTGTAATCAAAGCCCCTTTCTGGTGGAGTTTAGAATAGTCCAGAAAAACACTTGTTTACTGTGGAGTCCAGGCTGACAATCACGTCGTCGTATTCATTACCACTTAATAACATCTAAGGCATAGGAGAACTAAAGACTCTCACTTCAGTGGTTACCACCCAGCTACCTTGCCATTCTTTGACATAACTTCAGAAGCCAAGTGGTCTGTCCCTGCCTGCTCTGCGGTACTCTTTCTGAATTCTGCAGTAAACAGTCTAAAGCCTCTGGCTGACAGAGATGGAATTGGAAGAGAAAAGTTCTCATGAAATGAACACAAGAGTAAGTTCTTGATAACTCTGTTTGGCAAGTCTGTGGACCACTTTGTGATACCCTGAAAGATATGGCATTCAGTGGTTTGTAATCCAGTCGACAACTGGGCCTTTGCAGCCTCTGACATATTTACTGTCTTCCTCTTCCTTCATCTGGTGGATGGCAGAGCATAGAGAAGGTAATGTTCAATTCCAGTCATCAGAGCATAGCTTTGTCTTCCTGTACATTGTGGTTACCTGTTAAAGCACTGACCTGTGCTATTTTGTCAAAAATGTCAGCTGAATAGAGTTATTGCTTATCATTACTAATCATTACTGAGAGTTTAATATTTAAACTCTAAACCACCTCTAGAGCTAGTTTCTCATTAAGAGCTTCAGTTACTCCTTTGCTCCAAAATGAATACGGAGTTTTAAAAATCAGATCTTAAACCTAACCATCCAAGACCTTTAACAAAAATGTTAAATCATTCTTGTCACTTAGCAAAAATGATTTTCTAACTTTCAGCTGCTTATTCTACAGTCTTAAGGTAGTAAAGCCAGTTGTTTGGAGCTGTAGCATGGTAGTGTAGTTCTTCCCAAAGCTAAAGAGGTGCACCTCAGAGAACTTTATATAGTTAATTTTAACCTTTCCCAAAGTCATTTATTGGAGGTTCTCTTGGGGTGGGGTTTTTTTATTTTTTAATTTCTTTGGAGCACATTTTAAATTACATGTAGAACAGCTGATGAACTCTTATCCATTCCATCACTTGAAATTGGGTTTGACGAAGTATATTGTTAGGTTGTCTGTGGAAGTGAAAAGCAGTAAGAATTTGTCGGGGTTTTAACTTGTTTCTAGGGCCATGACCACACCAGCATAGACACCTATGTAATTTTATGTTTTAATTTATTGTTAAACATAATCAAATTGCTTCAGGCAGTGTTCTTTCAGAGTCTGCCAAAAAATGAGACTGCTGCTTTGATAACTGTGTAACCTACTAATAAGATGAGAAGGTATCTCCATTAATTGGAAGGTTCTGTTACATCTTAAAGTCTGTCAGCTAAGGAAAAGGATTTTGTATAAGCTGCTGTCTACATTAAATACAAGAAAAGTATCCATAAAGAAGATTTTGCGTGCAGTATTTTCTGGCAAATACTGGAAAAATTAAAACCAATGTACTGATAAGTAAGTAGAGGAATTCCCGTATTTGTGACAGCATTTGAGTATGTGCCTTTTGTTTCAAGATTTAAAAAGAAAACTCAGGTAGGATGGTTTTGCATAGCTCACAAGTATCTTGATCAGTCACTTGTTTAAATGCATAGTATTACCAATTTGTAGATGACCCACGATGTTGATAGCTCATTCTGCATGGAGCTTAGCAGAAGAGCACCCTTACATGTTGGGTTCTTTCGTGCTGGGATACTGGCTGCTGGGAGAGCAGCTGCAGGACTGCAGGGTGAAAAACTACCCTGCTGCTTTCAGCTTTTCTTGGAGTTATTCAGATAAATGTCAGATAACATTGATAGTTAAACAGTTAATTTACTGTTTAAGTAGAAGATAAGTAACAAAGTTGCTATGTTTGGGTATTTAGGAGTAAAGAGGCTTGTGCATATAGCAAGTATTGCTTCAGTTTAACACCAGGAAAGTATGTATGTATGTCTGTGTCCTGGAAAGCTTGGCCTTATGGCTGGAATATTGAGCAACCTGCTCTATCTGATCCTACTTTGAGCAGTGGGTGGACCAGATGACCTCCAGAGGTCCCTTCCAACATCATCTATTCTATGATTCTGTAATATGATTTAATGAAGAACTGCTTTTAAATATCTAGTTTTTCCTTGGGGTTATCCTTGAACTCAGGCACTCACTCTAGAGTTTCTTTTAATTAGTGTCTTTTATAGTGCTGCTCCTAAAGGACTTTCCCTTAACTGTAGGAATGCAAGACAGAACCATCTCCTGTACAGACAGGATATGTTAGCACTGGCCTGAGTGTTCAGCCCTAAATCCATTGTTAGTATAAAGAAACACCCCCTTACGAGGAAGGTATGGTTTCAATGAAAGTCTTAAGTCCTTAATTTATAGCTTTATATGCTGAAATTATGCATGACATGTGTTTTTGCAAATATGATGGGCATGATTCACGTGGTCATGCAAATCTCTTTAATTACTGACTGGTTAGGATCAGACACATAGCAGTACTGAACCCAGTGCTATTCCAAAATGGTTTTAGACAGAGGTTCTCTGAACCACCTTAGGAGGAGGTATGCACTGATCCATGAACCTGATCCTGAATTTTGGTGAAGATGGAACAGCACAGTAATGGATTAGGAGTTAACTTGCTTAGATCTGACATGACTTTTTCTTCTTTGTACCTACCTTTGTAACTGTACCTGAAACAGTTCAAACTGTTGAACTGTTTCAGAGAGCAAACAGCCGTCAGCTTTCACTACAGTCTAAGTCTGGGCTACTGGTCCCATGAGATTAGGTTTAGAAATTACAGCAGATAATTTTTTGAATTTTCTAGTTTCTGATCTTAAGATAGCCACCAAAAGAGTTCCCTTGTTGGAGAAGTTCTGGTATTGTGACGTGGCAAGGGCCAATGAATGGTGGAAACTGGTATGACAAATATTTAGCCTCTGTGTGGGGTTTTTTCCCCATTATCTGTGTAACTGATGGTAAATTATGTCTGCTGTTGACTCTTTGTGTCTGACGGTTTATTTACTTAGTTTCTTTGTTAAATAATTAAAAAAACCCCATAGTAGCTAGGGATTGGGTTTTTTGGTAAAGGATGAAGAATACTTCAGGGTTGCCAGTTTTGATTAATTATATAAACCCAGGATTTAATACAGTAGTAAAAATATGAAGAACTGCACCTTTCTACACACTTTCTTATGAGGAAAAGGGAGCAGCCAGTTACTTTCATGACATGGAAGAGGGAGGGAGAAGAAACCTCACTGTGGAAGATCTTACCCCTTTTATGGAAAGGAGATGGTAACTCCTAATTTGTCTGTGCAATGCCATTTGTTAAAGAGAGAATAAAACCCAAACCATTCTTAAGCATGAGAGAATGAAGCATGTTGCAGTCGCTCCTGTGTGAAGAAAGATTTCTAGTATGAGGCCTATAGAATGAACAACTCTAGAAATGTTAGTGAAGTGACAAAAATGAAGCCGGTGATGTTATTTTTTGTGTTTTGGGTGATAAACTGGACTTTGATATGCCAGATATCCTGTCTTAGTATGTGTGATAGAATCTTTGTTTCTAACAGGAATGAACAGTGTTCAGAAAAAAGCTGTAAGAAACAGAAAAAACCAAATAATTTAAGCTCAAAAAAATTTATGCTGATTTTGAGTATCAGATTTGAGTGTTATAACTTTTCATCCTAGACTTTAAATACTTACCAATAAAGGGATCAAAGTCTTTTTTTAGGATGGTGAAATTGCATTTTACCGAAGGCTAGGAATCTGTTATGTTTCCTGTGGTCAGCTGATATTCTGGAGAACAACATTTTTTTAAAACTGGAAAACATTATTTCTGAAGAAGAGTTGGTTTGATTTGATCTCATAAGCCATAAGTCTATCGGCAATCATGATATGAATTCTTTTGGCACAAGATGTCTCAGAGCTGTAGAAGAAAGTGTTGTGTGTCTCTTCTCCAGAAGTGATGCATAAAATAATTACGATCTTCTTAGCTTGTTACATCTCTTACAAAGTAGTTTTCAGCAAGATTGTGTCCAAAGCCAGAAAATACTAGGATATACTCAAGTTACAATCTCTAGTTTGCCTCCCAGTGTTGGTGGTACTTTTTCAACTTGATCTGTTTCAGTAAGAAAATATTTGCATGCACAGCACAAATGTGTGATGGAGTTGGGGTTTTTTGTGGTTTACTTCTTAGAGTTGCTGAATATGCAACATGCTAGCATCTTGTTGTCCTGACGCTACCTTCCATTTTAAACATAATCTGATGAAGTGATGACTGAGGTTCAGATGGACCTTCAAGCTTCATGCCTGTGTTTTGAGCTTTTTTTTCTTTGTTTTTGCTGGGCATCTTTCTTCTCTGAAGAGTATTTCTGAAGTAATCTTGTCCCTAATCCCTCAGTGCTCAGTAACAACTCCTTTCTTGCTTTCCTTTGTCTGAAAACTTTTGTTGGCAAAAGTCCAAGCTTTGTGACTTGCATGTCCTCTTTCTGTTGTCTTTGGATTAGAATTTTGTTGCACCAGTGAAAGTGCCTTTGGTTGCTCTGCAAGCAGTGTATGTAAAGGAGCAGGTGAAAAGCCAGGTTGATTTAATAGGTCTCTTCCTCTCACAAAGGGTTGTCTCACAGAACCCTCCCTCAATGCATCTGATCATATCCTACTGCCACTTCTTTTGTTGATGTTTGTGTGACTGCACAGAAAACTGCTTCAGCTCAATAATCACAGAAAAACTAACTTTCACAAAGAAGCAAGTGTTGTTCTGTTGAGTTAAAAAAAAATGGACAGATGAGCACAGACATAGAAGAGAGCAAGACTGCCCCATAGTAATAGAGAAATGTGTGTATATCTGCACCTTGCAGTGTCAAAAGCCTGCTGGAGGTGACAATGTAATGACTCTCCACCAATGGAAGCATTGAAAGACAAGTGAGACAGTAATGATTTAATGATTGATGCTGCCTTGGAGCAAGATCAGTGACTAGAAGATCTGTCAAGATCTCTTACAGTTCTGGTTCTGTGGTCCTTGGTTCCCACCTCCTAAATTGGCTGCTGACTACAGAAGATGAAAGGTGTGGAGATCAACTTGTATTGCATGGCCACTGCTGATGGTGTTAAGAAGATGTGTACTAGTTATCAGTTATGCACATCTTCTGAAACGTTGATGATCTCTGGCATGTTAGCAGCTTTCTTTCGAGAACTTGGACAGTACTTTTGGACATAGTATTACTAGGTCTGTCACACACAATAATGAGGTGTTTTGTCCATACTTGGACATGCTTACAAGGGCAAGGCACAGTTGTTTCCTGATGCCTTGTTCTGTTGTTGGCTGCACTTAGCGTTGGGATTTTCTGTGTCATGTACTCCCTAGGGTAGGGATCGGTGCCCAGACCTAGTGGTTTGTGCACTTAGGTGAAGTAGCTTCATCTGCACTGCTGGAATTCGTAAAGGTTTCCTTTGCTCTAGAGTGGTGACAGGGGTAGAAGGCAGAGGCCCTAATGAGCCTCCTTTGTGGTTGTCCTTGCTTTTTTCTTCAAAGCCAGTCAGGAGTCAGGGCCCGTTTACATAATTATGTGTCTCTTTATGAGGAATAACCCTCACCAAGAGGGTTATTTATCACAGGAATAAGGATTCTTCTAGTGCTATAAAATATTTGAGCCCGTGTCACACTAAACTGAATCAGTGTAATTCACTGTGTAAGTTAAAAAGCTTTGCATGTTTTTAGTGTAAATTTATCTCTGTTGGGCTCCAGGCGTTGTGTGTTGATCTCATGTATTCTAGTATAAATGGCAGCAAAGAAAGGATATATTTATTTTTTGCTAAATGGCTTGTGGAGTGGTCTTGGGGAAACAACTGCAGATTTGACAGTGCTAATGCACTTGGACGTGAGCTTTTTTTATCTGGAAAGGGGAGGCTGTACTGGAGCAACTTCAGTATCCTTCAAGTTACTCTAACAGTGTGCATGTGAACAACTTTTAGAGAGCTGGTAGCACCTTGGGATAAGAACTAGGAAGAGGGTTAGCAGAGTGTTATATGCTGAATGAAAGTATTCATGTTAAAAAGGTGAATCAGACTGCACGCTCAGCATAGACTAGCAAGAGTTATTTTCCAATTAAACTGATTATTAAAGAGAAAGATGAGGAAAAACCATCTTAGTCCTTATTTACTGTTACATGAAAGTGTTGTGTGGTTTGTTGGGTTTTTTTAATGCAGACCTCTTACAGCTCAGTAGATATTACAGTGCTCCAACACTGGATTTAGTTAAGGGAACAAAAATCAGCTTGGATGCAAGTCACGTGATGTATATAGAACAAACCATAGAATATTAATGTAGGTGAAGATATCTAAGCATTAGATTTAGATCTCTAAGCTGAGATTCCTTTGCAGCTTACTTCCTTACTGCTGGCAGCACTATAGGACTGTAGAAGTGGAAGGGTGTTTTTCTCTGTAATCCACATGTCAGTGGAGTGCTTGTGTTACCATCTCCTTTACAGGTATTAAGTAGTTGGAACATTTTCAGCAGTATAGTTCAAAGCTGAGTCCTACCATTTCATGACTTGTTATTTTTAAAAAACTGACAGGTACTATTTGCTTTATATGAAAATGATCAGAAGTAGTTACTTTTGCTGTGTAGATATTTTTGGCTTGGTAGTAGTTAGACCAGGCTTCTTGGATCCAACTTTTGGAGGGTTTGAATTAATTTGTTGCTTCCAGAAGTCAGACTGGCATCTCAGTTTAGGATACATTTCTTTGACTAACAGTCATAAAAATTGCTCATATTTTTTGAGTCCTTGTGTGTAAAAATCCATAACTTTAATTTGTTACTTGAGATATTTTACAGAAATTATTCTGTGTACTTTTAAAATAATACTAAGTTCATGCTTTGGAAAATTCTGTGACCAGTGATTGCTTCCTGTTATGCTGTTTGAAAAGTAATGCTTAAAATGCATTGAAAGGAGCAGTTATTTAAAAATTGTATGTTGTCATATCTTGTTTGATCTATTCTCATACTTCACTTTGGGATTGATGCTGACTGGGACTTCCCACGTGTTCAGAGATGGCTTTCTACACATGCGTTAACTTTTTATTCAATGTTCTGTAAAGTGACAGTGAATAGTATACCATGGCAGTACCTTCATCTGTATATTCATCACATGTTTCCATGCTATAGTTTTCAGGCCTTCTTGCAATGGACTGTAAGACAAGCATCTTCCAAGGTAGAACAAGAAATCATGATTATTCCAGTGAATAGTGCATTCACCTATTTTGCAAGGGGACTAATAATAAATATTGAGATAATCATGATTGAATTAAAGTTCTAATTTAATAGAAGGTATCTTTAAGATTCATGGTACTATAACTTGAACCGTTACCTTGAGCTCTTTTTCCACATACCTGCTTATGGAGCTTGATGAAGTGCTGAAAATGTTGTTCTAACAGCTGTTTCATCTCCTTCCCAGGTATTTTAAAAACTTCAGAGATTTTTGTGACAACCTGTGAGATGGAATGTCAAAGATTAAATTTCTGTTATTTTTAGCTAACTGTGAGGTCTGTGTTGAGACTGGACTGATGAGGTCTAAATCATACAAGTCTGCCTTAGAGTGCACAACTCGATTCACCACACCCATCTGAATAATCTTCAAAAGAAAGGAAAATCTGAACTGTTTATCTTCCTTGCTAAGCCATGGTAGTTACCATTCATTCAGCAGCTACTTTCCTCGAAAGTTTTCTGCTTCATCTAGAATACCGTGTGGCTTTCCTAGATGAATCCCTATCAGTTGTTCAAAATCCATCATGCCTCTAGCTGACCTTATTTTTTGTTTCTAGGCATAGTTGTTCATGGAGATCGTTAAAAGTATCTCTCTGGATGGATTTACTGTCCCAACTCATTTAGATATGACTGCCTGGATACTATTACTGACATCTGAGAGAGAGGCTTTAATCAGTTAATTGTTCCTAGAAGTGCAGGGACAAATGGAAGAAACTGTATTCCATATAAACAATAGATGAAAGTATCTTAGGGAAACCTTCTAGAAGCTTGAAAAAGTCCAAATATTGTGTTTTAAACTATTTAGCATCAAAATTTGGACTAATGTTCATGAAGATGTTGCAAGATCTTTCCATTAACTTTATTTCTTTTCCTGTCTCATTGCTTTACTGCAGGATCAAAGGCTTAAATGTGAGTCAGCATGAACATTAACACCTTTTTGCTCATTTTGAATATCTGTTCTGTGCTGTCCTGAAGCTCTCAGGCTCTACAGAAGTGGGCTGCTGTGGTTCTAGCAGAGCCTTATTCCAGTGTTTCTGCAGGTTTGGTAGAAGTTGAATGGCTGGCTGATAAGGGATAAAGCTGGAGATAGGGGATCCAGGTTAAGCAGGGTCATAGTGTTCTTAAAAAATGTGGACTATGAACAAGCGCCTCAGTAATTATTTTTTTTACGTTTTCAGAATCCAAATTCTGACCTTCCCTCTATCCCCTGCACGTACATGCCATTTTTCTACCCTTTTATCCTTTTTTAATATTAATACATGGGAGAAATGTATTGCAAACATCTTTGCTGAATTTGTCTATGCTAGACCCTGGAACCATGAAAGCAGCCCAGGATGTCCAGTAGTATGCTGTCCCTGTGTTTCTTGTGACAGTAGGAGGATGTGGGCTTTGTCCTGGATGCTTAACAGTATCTTATTAATGCACAGTTTCATCTTTATCAATTATATGAGTTCTCTTCATGTGAAACTATTCATAATTTTATAGTTTGCCATTTAACTACTTAATTTTCAATGTTACTTGGTGTCAGTTTTTTCTTTTAAAGAAATAAATAGAAAATGTTATAATATGGATGTCTGTATCTGTGGAAAACCTAATCTGAACTGCAAGTATTTTAAAGATCTAGAAAAGGATATTATTAATATTTCAAAAACGTACTATATGTGAAATCTGAACTAAAATTTTCATCTTCACTAATTATAAAGCTTCGTTCATGATCTCTATTTTAAACACATAGAAAGACTAGATTGTAGCTGGCACGTTTCATTTTCAGTCTAACATATCTGTAACATCTGTTCTGAGTACGGAGTGTTAATGGGAAAGAAAATAGCAATTATTTTATTTGGAAGAGGGCATCCATCAGAATTTAAGTGCTTTTGCATTTTGTAGAAATGCCTTTTTTTTAAAAAAGAAAAAAAAAAAAAAAAGTGGTTTAGGACATGACATTGAGGTGCTGGAGCGTGTCCAAAGGAGAGCAATGAAGCTGGCAAGGCCTAGAGCACAAGTCCTGAGAGGAGCGGCTGAGGGCACTGGGGTTGTTTAGCCTGGAGAAAAGGAGGCTCTGGGGAGACCTTATTGCTCTCTACATCCACCTGAAAGGAGGTGGTAGCAATGGGGGTGTCAGTCTCTTCTCCCAAGTAACAAGCGATAGGACAAGAGGAGATGGCCTTAAGTTGTACCAGGGGACGTTAAGATTGGATATTGGGAAAAATTTATTCACCAGAAAAAATTGTCAAGCACTGGAACAGGCTGCCCAGGGAAGTGGCTGAGTCACCATCCCTGGAGATATATAAATGATATTTAGAAGTGTAGATGTGGCACTTAGGTACGTGGTTTAGTGGTAGACTTGGCAGTGTTAACGGTTGGACTTGATGATCTTCGAGCTCTTTTCCAGTGTAAATGATTCTATGACTGAATGTTTCTGGACACAAGGAATAGATTATTTATTGAAGTGCTTAATAATCGGAGAAGGCTATTGGTGTAATCTGTACTGGGAAGATGCATCTCAGAGCAGGTTTTCTGGATTTCATATTGAAAATGGAAGGAAATACTCTTGCATTTCTAAATTGATGTCTAGGTTATTGAAAGCTAATTAAAAAAAGGTGACTGTTTTTGACATTTTCTAATTACTAATTAGATCCATATTTCCGAACACTTACATCACAGGACTCTCCTAGTATTCCCCAGACAATCCCATGTCTGAAAAGCTTGTTGAAGGGCTTGCTAAGATTTTTAAAAAGATAATCAGTGAAAGGATTGGTTTAGTCTTGATCCTTGTTTTTAGAGTTTTTTGTTGGTTGGGGTGTGGAGGGGGGCTTGGGGATCTTAAATCATCTAATCTAAGAATAGGTATTTTTCTGTGACAGTACTCCTTCAGATAATTCTGAACTGAAGCTCAGCATATCTCCAAGTTAGCAGTGGTCAGCAATATTGTGTGAGGCCTTTCTCGCAGGAAGGGGACAGATGCTAATTGACTTTGCCCCAGCACTCTTGAAACATATTTCCCAGTTTAGCCTGTAAAACGAAACTCAATTTAAAACATGCTGTTAAAACACTTGTCTTGGGGTATGGTTGAAGATTTAGGGAAAAATGAAGCCTTTTATTCCCACTTTGGAAGTTGCTTTATGTCGCTTGCTGGCATGTTTGTTCTGTACATGCTGAATTAAACTGCATGTGTCAGTTTTATGTTTCTGCATTGTAAATAGATCCAGTTACTGCAGTGTAGGTATGGATGAGCCTGGATGTGTCCTTACAGATACCATCACTGAAGGGCTCTAACACTAATGCATTTGAAGGAACAGACTGAGAAAGCATAGTGAAAACACTAGGAATCAAGTGCCTTAAGTCTTACTAAAATTACTGTGTCACACACAGTATCATTTAAAATAATTCTAAAAAGTAACTTTTAATAAACGACTTATATCTCAAGCTAAATTGTTTTGATGACAGACTTAAAACTTTGTACTCTTTACTCCTCATGCAGAGGTGAAAACTTGTGTGTATGTTGTTGCTGATTTCTGTACTTGACTGATCTGGGTTGCTGTCAGTATGTTTTCTAAATTGCTAACTCTTTAAAGTGCAATCTTTCAGCTTGCTCTTTAATACCGGGGAGGAAAAAAAAAAGTTTAAATTTTTTGCTGTGAAATAGTGATACGGATTATAGAAGACACATAATGGGTTTCTAGTGGTGGAGTTACAAATAGAGTATGTTGAAAACTGTTCTGCGATTTTAGCTTACAAAATGTGTGTGTATAAGGGAGAAGGGTAAAGAAAAGCCTTTGGTGTTAAATAAGATAGCTGTACAGGTTACTGCAGTAAGTTAATTTATCTTCTGATCTGCTCATGGTAATTCCTGTCAAATTATTTTCTACAATAAGGGATTTTTCTTGGCAATTAGCAAATGTCAGTCAGAACAATAGATGGCATTTTCTATATCAGTAAAGTGATTTTCTGCTCGGTATCCAGAAAAAACTGAACATCTTTTCAAGGATACTTTTTAGGCAGGATCACTCAGGGCATTTGTACATTACCAAAGAAGCTGCTGCTTCTTGTGTATCTTTACCTCATCTATAAAGAAGTAATAGTAATGTAAGGTTATTCTATCTCATTTGGATTAGAATTGAAATGCGTTTTTCCTTTGTGATGCTTTTGCATAACACTGTTTATGTATTTTGCTGCTTTTGTAGTCTTTCAGAAACAACACTAATCTTTACTTTGAACATAGTACAGCTGATACTTCAAAGAATACAGTACCAGAATTTATAGCTTTAGAAACATGTAATTTAATTGTATTAAGTATTATTTTTGTTCCTTTTCCAGAAGCCAATAGTCTAGGTACGGTTCATTTTGAGTTTGCACAAATGATGTGTGAGATATGCTGAGGCTTTTTTACATACCTTGCTCTGTCGGTATTAAAGGGGCCTACAGTGAAAGGAAGAACAAACATCAGATCAACCTCACTGAGCCATGTGGACATTCTGGGCTAATTACCTGGTCGCTGTAGGAAATGAGAATTACACGAGTTATAGGATAATAGGTATGCAATACCAAAGAGATGGAGATTAGTCAGAATAGATTTATACAAGAAATGAGAAGTAATTTCTAAACATTAGGAATAAGTGGCCTTTCAGATGAAACAGATAAGCGGGGACAAAGAACCTGGATGCCTTTGATAAATCTGTGGAAGGTGTGGATTAAAGAAAACAGCAATGATTGTAGAAATCTTTGCCATTCTGATCCTTTGACTGCAAAGGAAATTGAAAGGAGAAAAGATACCTGTGCTTTTGGGGTTGCTTGCCTTTCACATGTAAATTTTGTGCCCCATTTCAACTATTTTGTTTGTATTCAGGAAGAAATTATATTTCATCTCTTTAGTATGTGTGTTTTGGAGCTTTTTTGCATTATGAGATTAGCCACATCTCAAAAAGAGTACCCACATGCTTTGAGTGATAACTAGTATATCTCTTCACTTTCTGGCTGCTGTCAAACCTGTGTTTAGAGCAAAGCAGATTCCTAGGAGATTTGCAATCAGAAAAATTTTAATCCAAATAAATTATTAGGGAATACTGGGGGATTATTTTGCTGCTGTTCTCCAAAATCTTGGTGAGTTATCTGCTGTTTGGGATAGTCTGGATTTTGTTATAAATGTGCTGCTTATAGGTATTGAATAGACCAAGGGTCTCATAGCTTTCTTCATGACATGCTATAGTTATGTCCGTTGGCCTTCTACTTCAGGTTTCAAATGTAGGGGATTCTAAGAAGCAATTTTTGCCTTTTATAATCAGGAAACATTTGGTACTCCTCTGTGTTGCTGTCTGTTGTGGGGCTGCTTGCAGTTCCCTTCGTGGCCTTTTCTAGTCCAAGGGACTTAAATTGCGCTTAGTTACTGTGTTTCCAGTTATTTTTTCCCTTGCCTTTGATTTAGGAAGTCAGCTTTTGGGCATTTTGTTCAGGGAGCTGTTTACTGGAGCAACTACTTCTGTCCCCTTCAGCAGTGGTGTAGATGCTGGCTTTTAGCTCCTTTTTGCTCCTAGAGAAGGCTTTAGGATAGACCTTTTAGAACTGGACAGAGTAGTGTGTTAGTAAATTGATAGTATTTCTGTCTTAGCTCAGTGAATCTAGACAAGTGACTGTGTATGTTGCATGTACAGAGAGAATTGTATCTCAGTGTCCAAGTCGTCTTACCTGTTACAGTTTTGCTCAGACTTGTAATGTGGGAGCCCTTCATTAAAAGGTTTGCATCTTAAGGTTATAAACCATGTGAATCTTAAAGTGATTATCTTCCCTGCTGATGTGAGGTAGGATTCTGGTTGCTATCTGGGCTCTTTGTATGACTCGAGTTTAGACTGAAAGCGTTCGATGACCTCTGCTGTGATTCAAGTGCTACTGATGTAATGTAAAATACATTCAAAGGGGATCATAGGTATCTCAATACCTAAAGAATATATAAAGAATCCATACTGATTGAGACTCAAGGTATACATTTGCCAAGATGTGTTTTAGGCTTAAAGTCACCCTTTTTAGCTACAATTCAGCTGCCTTCCTGCACATAAAACTTTTCTGGGCTTTCTTTATGTTCATATATGATAATTTCTCAATGTTCAAAATTCAGATTACTCTCAGCCCCCAGGTTTGGCTTGATGATGGAATTATTTTGCAACCATGACCTGGAAGAAGTCACTGCCAAAGATAACCATCACGATAGCAGTAATCATGTCCCTAGGTATTAGAGGAGATGCATGAGGTTCCCTTTCCTGCTGATGTCAAACTGCAGACTCATTTCCTTTAATTGAAATTTGGGATCTTCCTGGTGTCCTGAAAGACCTCATCCCGGATATCAGTACTGTGACATTACATTTTTAGAAAAAACAATATGGTATTTTTTTTACCATAAAAGTGAGTAAAACCTCTGTAGGAACACTCAGTGTAAAAAGGTTCTTATAAATAAAATGTTCATCTTACTCTTTTGTTCAGTCTTCATCTTTATATTAAGGACTTCATCTTCTTTATGTAGCAGGATCCAGATATTATTTTATTTTACTACACTTAGAAGTTCTCATCTGTGTGAATTTTCCTCTAAAAATAATTGTATTTTCAGGTTGCTGTATTTACTTCAGCAAGAAACCTCCAGCACAGAACTAAGAACAGAATGCGCAGTGGTCCTCGGGAGCCTTGCAATGGGTACAGAGAATAATGTCAAATCCCTACTAGACTGCCATATTATTCCAGCCTTATTGCAAGGTACTTTCCCTTAATGGATATGTTAGTAAATGTTCCTAAAGTACTCAAATAAACAAAGATAATGAAACTGAATAGTAGTTTTTGTCTATATTTATAGGATTACTGTCGCCGGATTTGAAGTTTATTGAGGCTTGCCTGCGATGTCTCCGTACCATTTTCATCAGTCCTGTAACTCCAGAGGATCTGCTATACACAGTAAGTTGTAAGGAGATTATTATGTCCTTTTAAAAGCTGTTGGAAGTGAAAGGTCTTGTCTACAGTAGTAGTGAGGACTTGTTTGATCAACAGTATTAGCATTTCTCACCTACCTGGCTCAGCTAACATTTATAGCAATACTTGATACATGATAGTTGACAAGATAGCACACTGATAAAGAAAAAAACCTAAAATTTTCGGTCTTATGTACAATCTTAAGGAGTAAAAACTGTCTCTAAATTTTATGTACAGGTATCATTATCACAGTTATATTGGCAGAAGTTAGGTTCTGAAACCCAAAATTTTATCCAACGCTGTCTTCCCGCTCTGGATGTGAGGGTACTTGCTTAGTTTTCACACTTCGTGTGGAAGAGATTCACCTCCAGAATTTCTCTGCTTTTAATTAATGTATGCGTGATTTAGATTTAACTGACAAGAAGTTAGAAAATGTCTTCCACCATTGCTATAATCTTGAGTTCAGCTTGGAGCATGTAAGCAATAAGGCTCTTGGTGCTGCCCTTGTTGAGGTGACTGGGCAAAGCCATTGCCGTGGAGCCCTGTCTGAAGGTGGTGCTGTCTCTTGGCAGCTTAGGCACAGAAGACCTTGCCCAAACTCAGTCACTGTCTCTTACTTGGAAAGAGGAGAAAGAAGGGTTTGCACTCTTCCCTCCTCCTTTGTGCCAGTGTAAGGGCTGAGGGAGGCTGTGGCACGAGAACGGTACTGTACCAGCAATCTCTCTCTGCCAGGAGAAGGGTAGCACTGCAGCAGTCTGGCTGGAGCTCACCGAGCAGGTTGGATTTCTGAGAGTAACCGGGAGCCCACAGTGCTGACCACTCTGATCCACCACTCAAAGGGATGACTCTTGCTTCCTGAGGAAGACTTGATGCTTGCAGAAAAGGGCACAGCTGGCCTCTGATTTCATACTTCCTCTATGGTTTGGGTGTCTCTGTCAGTACTAGAGACTATTTCTGTGTGTTAACAGTCCTCAACAGATTTTCTTCATTACTTTTGTCTAGTTGTTATGCAGTGTTGTAAAGATGTCTGTTTTGTTCTTTATTCCTTTTATGATTTCTTACATTTTCATTCCAGAAATAGGTATGTAAACTTGTTTTCTAGGGGCTTAATTTTACCATACACCTATTTAAATTTCATGTGCTAGTTAGTTCATCTCATGAAGTCTTTCTGCAGCTCTTTATAGCTTACCCTTGTATTTAGTATGTGTAGATAATCAGCCAGCTTTATCCTTCATTGTTCACTGCCTTTTTTCCAGTTGTTTTTTGTTTGTTCAGCAAGGAAATCCTCAGTGCAGATTGTATGTGTGACCACTGAAGGCACCTCTCCTGAGTGATCTGAGAGTTTCCTCTTTGTGTCTCTGTTCCTTCCTTTGACTCCACTTTATGCTCCCAGATTCCCCCACGGTGGCCTCTAATTGCGGGGGCATCTGCTTCCTGCTCTCAGCATCCAAAGTCAGGGCTTAAGATGATCGTCTCCATTAATAATCCATACCTCTTCCTGGGGATCAGTGCTCAGTAGAGACTGTTAATTGCTCTCTATTTGGAGGAGAGATTTGCTATCTTGAAGGGAGAGGAAGTGGAAGAGTATGTACAGAAATGTGAAAGAACCGATATTAGCATCTAAATTACCACTAACATTGGGGAACAATATACCTAAGATACTGGATTTTCTGTATCATCCTTTCTCAGATGCACAACAGTGACATGAAAACTCTGCTACACCATTCCTTATTCAGGAAAATGTGATAGTCCTTAACCATAGCTATGGGAACAATCATCTGGTGAGGGTGCCCTTGTTCTTTAGTTTGAACTGTAATACCCATTTTCCAATCTCCCATTCCAGTTGGACACCTGAAAGTTAAATTCTTTATGACTCTGCTTAAGGTCCTATTTCTGCAAGTCAGCTTCTTTGCTTCTCTTGTGGGAATACCCAAACCCATGCTTTGAAAAGTAGTAAATGTAGATCCTTTAGAAAGGAGATGTTTTTCCTGTTTCTTGGAAGGTGCTAGCCACAGCCCCCACTCTGCAAACTGTGTTTCACAAGACAGAGGTTGAGGAGTTGTCTTTGCAATTAAAGTAGTAATTATGGGCCTAATCAATACTTTATGGCAAATACTCCACTTTTCCAACATTAAGAATAACAGGAAGAATTTAAAGTTCTCATTTAGCCACCCTGCTCCCTCTTTGTTTCTGATCACAGCAGCTCCAGGGAGACTGTCACCATTTCCAGGTAGCTTCAGATCTTGAATGAATGAAAGAGCTTATTCAGCAGCCTCTCAAGTTCTGCCTTTATCAGGTCCTATTTTGAAAGGTAAGAGATGAAGTTTGTCAATGGCTTTTCATTCTTTTCCAGCAGTTCTGGAGAAGACTTCTGAAAAGTTAGTTCCTGAGTTGTTTCCAAGATAGCAGTATTTCCCAGCATTTCTTTGCAGTTTGATTGCATGGAGGATGCTGTCTCTCAGACCTTGGCCAGGACTATTTCCAGGACAAGGAATTATGCCTTAGCTTCATGTCTCCAGGGATGTTACAGTCACTCTAGAGGTTTCAGAAGACCTTGCACTGAAGATCCAGGATACACAAGTGCTTTAAAGAGAGCTTTTTGAAGGGCTTTAAAAATGTTTCTTTCTGTTTGTCTGGGAGACAATAAACACAAAATTTATTTCTAAAAACAAAACCAAAAAACTACCACATGTAGCCTGAATATTTCTCCCAGCAAAAATACTAGGTGTCTGAAACTTTGTCTTTCCTCTTGAACCTTTCCTTATAGACAGGAGCTTAAAGGATAAACTGCTGGCAGTTTTGAGCAATTGTATTCAGTTCCAAAGACAAAGTAGTTCTTTAGAGGTGGAAACATTTGGACTCTTTCCTCTAGGAACTTAGGACTGGTACTGAGGAAACATGAAGACCATATGTGTGTTGAGCTGAACGGACACTGAACTCTCAAAAAGGCAAGGCTTTTAGTGTCTCATACAGAGATCTTACAGCAAGTGTGGTGCAGAACAGTGAGCTGTATCCAGACCTGCTGTGCCAGGTAAATGCATCTTGGGGAGACTGCCTTCACGGGAAGGGTGCAGGCTTTGGTGCCGAGACTGATTTAGTGACCATCCTGCAAATGGAAGTGAGGAATGACGTGAAGTACCAGGGTGGGTGAGAGATCTTTTGAGATGCAGACAGACATGCAGACAACTCTAAATGGTAAGATTATATTTGGCAGTGTTTTGTACAACTGAAGTAGCCAGCTCAGTGTAGCTGGGTAGATTTTGACTTGTTGAATAGATTCAAGCACTAAGTCAAATCCAGTCTTACTGATAGCCTGTGACTTCAGCTCTTGCTATTCTACTTAAAACAAAAAGAATGGATTCAGTGGCAGACAACCTTTCCAGCCCATGAAGGCATCCTGCATGTTCCCTTACAGATATTCTCAGTTATGATCCCGTTTTCCTTCCTCAGTGGGACCTAGATAGAATTTTATTGAGAAATTGCTATCTGTGGCCACTGTGCCGGTCTTGAAAGAAGAGGCAGGTAGCAGGTGAATTCTCTGCCGTGAATGAGTCTCTCCTTATAGGAAGCTTGGAGAATGGAGGCACTGCAGCAGGGTGAGGTTCTCCCTGCTGCTGAGACAATGAGGAAGGAAGTTTCAGAAATCTCACTTTTTCCAGCTTACTTGACCTAGTAATATTAAGTGAAAGGCATTGCTGTTGAGGTTCGAGATGGAAAACTTATTGTCACCTGCTGATCAACCAGGCTTGTTGAAGGGGAGGAGGATCAATTCAGAGGACAAGGCTAGCAGGACAGAGCAGGGTATGTTACACTAACAGATATTCAACAAGCAGTGAAACCACACTGTAAAGTGTATGCGTGTTCCATCATGGCTCAGTAATACATAGCTATTAAAGGAGGAATCTAGGTCATTTTCTAATGCCTTACTCCTTTCATTCTTCCTGAGCCAGGCAGCAAGGCTAAATACTCTCTAATCTGAACTATTTCTTAAAAATGAGAATTGTAAAATAATGAATTGTAGCTTAGAGAGCTTCAATTTAAGTTACTTGGATGAATATAAGAATTTCAGTTCTCTGACTGGGAAAAAAGAATAATAATACTCTGTTACAAAGAAATATTTAAGAACAGATCTTGCAAATTCTGTTTTAAAGTTAAAAAGGAATATGAAGAAAGTAGATATTGAGAAAGAAAGTATATATGAAATAAAGTAGGTATTGGGATCCAAGCAGGTAAATGCAACTCTGTTATTTATACAACACATGGACTGTAACAAAATTATTTTTTCATAAATTGCCTGGAACTAGTCTTCATTAGCAGTCAACATTTTAATGGATTTGTCAATCTTATTGTTTTAACTACAAATTACAAATGTAGACTCAGTGTTGCTTAGTAGGGTTGCTGGAAAGCTCCTTTGTTACTTTTACATATTAAGATTAAAAAAAAAAATTATAGCCTCATATTGACACATAATGACTATTCACATGGAAGTCAATAATGTCCACACTCTTTTTATTAGATTATTTTCTGATAAACATACCAAAGTTATTATAGAATTTGTATGTATTTTAGCAGAACCAAGGGGGGAAAATTAACATCATTTTCTCACAGGCATTAAGCACTCTTGCAACTTTCTAATAGTTTGTAACCTGTTCATACCCACAACATTTCTGATTTGATGGAACAAAATGAGAAAGTGTGTAAAAGATAACACTTCTCAAACATATCCTTTTCTAGTCCAGAATATCTAATAATACAATTCTTTATGTATTTAGAATTTCATGGAACCCTTACGCTGTTGTTTGCAAGGATTTCTTAACCCTTATATCATGTACACAACATCATCACTGGGGCCACCCTGACACCAGAAATGCCCAGTCAGAATGTTTGGTATTGGAACAGTCCAGTCTCATAAATGGCAAATCCAAATGCTTGTCATTATCCAATACGAACACCTTCCTGTCCAGGAACTTACCACTGAGCTGTGATGCCACACTGGTCAGTAAAATGTTACCTTAGGGAAATCATAGTGTGCCATTCTCTTCCCATTTCTATAACTCTAGATGAGCTTCCAAAAGATTAGGGGCTCGATTTCTGTCCACTTATATCTTTGCTTATATCTTTGCCAAAACTCTCCAGTCTGTCACACTGCAGCCAGAAATACTCATGTGATCAGTGCTGTTGGAGCTTTAGGTGAAACTACTATTGCATGGTGGCGTCACTGGATAGGATGTGAAATGAAAGTTTCTTAGTTCCTTCTGTGGTGTTAGATACAGGTAGAGAAATGTGATGTATTCATCTGAGTTTAACTGATCAATTATTTTATTCAAAGATGAAAGCAATATATTTTTATTCATGGTTTTGGAGATAAAAGCAAGAATATGGGAACATATGTTCTAGTAGAATCTGTGATAGTATCAGAAATCTTATTTCTTTAGCTTCAGGTTGATTTCTAGTGGCTCCTGATACAAAGCTTGCCTTCTTCCACTTTTTATAGATTTCAAGTGCTTTTTTAGGTAATGAAGAATAATATAAATGTTATTCTTGTGTATTTTCATTGAAATCTGATTTTCATAAGCAATTCCACCAGTACAAGTTTAAAAACAAGACACAAAACGTTTCTACCAGATTGAAGGAGGGAGAGTCCTATAGCCTTTTATAAGACCGCTTCAGTATGTTTCAGTAGCCAGATGTGTGTTGGTCATGTGATAAAGGTGAGAGATTGTGTGAGTGAATTGTATTCATTACCTGACAAAAATGCAGATCTGCACCTGCCAGTATCTCTGTGTAGACAAGGCAGCTGCACAGAGCAGTCCCGAAGAATTACCTGACTGATGAGGGGGTCAAATCTGGTTGCATGCTAGTCACCTGTGATTTAGCAAATAAATTAGTTGCTACTCTTCTGGCTTTCTTTTTCTCCCTAAGAACCTGAATGGATACTGACATCTATAAATTCTTAACTAGAATTTCCTGGTTAGCTGAGAGAAAAACAAATTTAAGATAAGGACAAAGTACAGTTATAAAGCAATATATAGTAGTGGGTGCTTATAAATTAGAACCTCACCTATTTGGGGGAAGAGACCAAAACATGACAAATGTGTTTTCTTCCTCCCCACTTCCCCAGTCTAGGTTTTCTGCTTGCTGACATCCCCAAAGTTTGCAACATTCTATGGTTTTCTAGATCAGGTAGATAGAAAAACATGTTACTAACATTAGGGAACACTGTGTCTATGCTTCTTTAACAGTGGCAGTTTGAACCCTTTTTAGCTCATGGGGATCTCTGGCTAAGGGTTACTGAGCTGATGCAGATTTTTTCGCTTGGCTCACTCTGCATATATTTCTTCAGTTGTGAATTCTTGTACCTCTTACTTTTTGGCAAGGGCCGTATCTCTCTCAATTTCTTTAGACTTCAACTTTTAGACCAACATTTCCATTGTCCTTGTTGTAATTTTTGAAATCAGCCTGATTACATACTGGTTTCCCTGCAGGAGGTTTAAGGTCTGGCGTCTTACATTTTGAAGCTCCTGAGGTTTTTTAGCTTTACTGCATCTGAATCCTGAGGTGTCTCTCTTCTCTTCCCTCTACCCTCCTGACTTCTTGATTGTTTTGTCTGAGGTGTACTTTATCACTGATAAGCCTCTTAGCATGTGTATGTATGTTGAATTGAACACTAACATGGCTTGTTATCTTCAGCTGCCGAAGATTTACAGAAAATTACAAGAATCTGTTTTAATGGATCAGATGTGTTCAACCACAGAGGAATCCTGGGTATATTGTCAGTTTGTTTTCCTTTAACTCAAAGGAGGAGACATTTAGAAGTTTTGGCGATCTGTTACGACTTTGTAAAATTGTAACATTTTTTTCTGGAGAACAAGGTTGGTTTTGGTTGCTTCTGTTTGGTTTCTCATGGAAATTTTCTGCTCTGCTTGGCATATGCCTGAAACCAAATGCCCACTTAGTTTGCACACCACTGCAGGCTTACTTCTGTCAGGGAGAGTCAAGAGACACTTCATTATGGTTGTGATCATCAGCACTATTACAACATACTTGTAGATTTAATGTCCACTATTGCCCTGCAACCAAACCAATTCCTTGCAGGCCTTTGGGTTCAGAAGTTGCAAAGAAACAGATGTGTTTGTATAGATGCCATGTGCAAAGGAAGATCAGTTGGAGCTATTGTTGACCAGCCCCTAAGAATACTGCTTAGAATAGTTTGTCCCTTGCTTTTTGTATGACATAAACATGCGGTGAGCATGAATATATGTACCTGGAAGAACCCTGGTTTCTCGTAAGTAACTTTGTAGGGTGCTAAAATGGCGAATGGGGCTGTTGCACATCAATCCTTTCCAGTTATTGAGAAACAAGCAGTAGAAACAAGTTGGGTTTATTCTTGGTGTGTTTCTTGGCTCTGCCCTATTGTTTTCTGTTGAGAATTAGGTGGCTGGATTGTTGGCAGCAAAGCTTTCTAAAAGAAGTCTGCAAATTTATATATATATATATGAAAAATAGCAAACAATAAAAAAAAAATATTGCAAAGCTTTGCCTAATCTCAAATACATATACAAATAGGATAGACTTACACATGTTTATTTTGCTAATATAAAAAAAGTTTGATTAGAAATTTCCCAATTAGGAAATAAAACTTTTCATAAACAGCTGTGTATCTTTGAGGCTATAGTCATTAAAACAATCAAGCTAGTGCTACTTTTGTTACTGTAGCAGTAGCTGAGGAGCATGAAGATGTTGCTCTTAGTTGTAAGCCACTTCTCCCTCATCAGAGGGCTGCAATTCATCATTCTCCTGCAGGTAAAACAAAGAGTCTCACTTGCATAGGGTCAATATAGCATAAGTTCTTTGGAAAGGAAGACTCATTCAGTCTTTCATCTCTTCTGTCCAGCGCACTTCATTTCATGAAAGTATTTTAGTTTACCATCTTTCCAAACTAAAATGACTAGTGTGTTTTTTAATATCCCTGCAGTTGCTGGCACTAAAATGGACAAAGTAACTGAAAGCTTTAAAATGTTTTGTAACTTACCACAGAGCTTAAGTAACTGGCTGTGTTTTCAGAACAGTATAGTGATTTTTCTTTTGCTGATTTATTTGGAATTCTCTGTCATTAGTGTCACACATAATAATAGTGTCTATAAGTGTGTGTTTGACTTAAAGACAAAGGCAATTACAATATTAGCCCACATGAATTGGTTAGAAGGTGAGTGCCACAGAATTCAGGGTAGACTGTACATTGTTCAGCCTGGCACCTTGTTCCCCTCTCTGCTCTTTCCTACTTGGAGTTGAAATGAAGAGGTAAGTAAATCACACTTACAGTAAGAAAATACTAAGGCAACTCCTGTAGTAATTGCTTTCAGTGACCATGTTTCCACTCAGCGTGGTTTTTTTTCCCCATTCCTTTATTGTTTTCTCATGAAATAAAGATTCTGGAGACAAATCCCTGAAGTTTTATACCGAACTTGTATTGACCTTTCATTTTTTCCATGAGGCTCAGAACTGTCACTCATGCCTTGAAGTCTCTTCTGTACTACTTCAGTGGTATTGTCCTGTGTTCATGCAAGTTTTGGTGGAACGGAGAACACAGAATGCAGAAACGGGAGTACTCGTGACAAAATTGAAAGAAACTACGCTGAAATACAGTGTTAATGGTTTTTTCTTTTCTTACTTGTTTCCAGGATGCTACAGTTATCTCCCACCTCATGGCACTGCTCAGTAGGTCTCGATATACACAAGAATACATATGTCAGATCTTCTCACATTGCTGCAAAGTAAGAAAGAGAATACATGTTCTTTATGCAACTTGTATTTCTGGTATCAAGAAACTGTAAAATGATATTGCCTTTTGTGGCAAGAACATTAGGACAGTAATGACTGAACTGGTTTTGTTCTGGATTTGCTGACAGATTTATTGAGCTTGATATATGTTTCTCTACAGTAAAAATATGCAAATAAGTGCTTTTTTTATAGGATGTGTATATGTATTTACACCTTCGGCTCCTATACAAAGACAAAGTCTAGGCGAATACCAGTCCTCAGTATAAATATATATTATGAGTATAAACTTTGTAAGTGTTATATTTTTCTTTGGAAGTCTCAAGACAGTGTGAGCATCTTTTTGCAGAGGTCTTGCATCTGCTTTCAAGACAGCTGTTTTAAACCCAGTGTTTCCTCAGAGGTACTGTAGGTGGAGAGGAAGAAAAATGCTGTTCTCCGTTGAACTCTATCGGTTACATGTTTATCCAGAGACATGTTCATTCCTGCTATACAATGCAGTCCTCTTGGTATGGGAAAATTAATTTAAAACCAGCAGTGACCCCACCCCAAACACAGAGGGAATTTGTCTTTCCCTCCCTCCTCTAAGTTTCCACACACCAATGTTTTTTGTATTATTGTTTCTTTTTTTTTGTAGGTACTGTACCAACGGGTTAGACAGTAACTATCAAAATAATTCAGTGTAGGAAATCAGATTTGAACAGCATCTTTCCCTTTTAGAAACAGTTTAAGATATCATAAATCATATTTATATCTCAGACCAACAATTAAAAGTTCCAAAATTTATGGGGTTTTAAGTATTTACCTTGAAAACTATATTTCTGCTTTATCACTATGAGTCTTCTGGAACTCTGAATTACTCCTTTGTTAAAAAATGTATTTTTCTCTACTTTGACTTATTTATGTACATTCATGCAATTTCATTTCTTCTGTTAAGTGAAGCTGAACACTGAAAACTGTAGCGTTAGTGTGATATAAAAATGTAACTCTGCTGCTAATATTTACTGAACTGTCTAAAAAAAATACTAAGCCCAGACTCCTACATGGGACTGTGGCAGTTCAGATCTATTGCTAATACTGGAAAAAGAATTTGTTATTTTAACAAGAAATATGCTTCAGTAAGGCATGTCGTGTTTATGTGGCCCTTGAAAGTGTCCTTAATAGACTGAGTAGCTTGAACAGGTAAAAAATTGGGCCATGCTGGCTTACAAGGAAAATATACAGGACTGATTATAGGGTGGTGTAGAAGTCAGTTTATACAATCAGGGGTTAGCTCTGCAGCAGTATAAACCCTGTTGGCTCTGTGAGAACTGCTGAGTAACTTCAGGTAATTAATCCAACATGAAAACAGTTATTGTCATCTTTCTCCACAGGAGTTATTTCCTTGTAGCTCCACTAACTCCTGGTGACTTTCATATCGAGTAGATTGTTATCAAAGCAAATGCCATTCACTTAACAAGAGCAGAATAAGGAAGGTCTTATGAACTCACTCTATTGTTTTGAATGCCTCTATACCCCAAATTTCTCTCGAATAAATTTTGCAGTGAATATTTTGAAAAATCCCAGGTTTTGGAAAGAAAAAAATGTGTGAACAGATAGAAAGGTGATAGAATCCGATAGAAACATGAATGCGCAAGAAAAGCAGAGTGATGGGTATGAGTATTAGGAAATAGTTGCATTTACAGAACAAGCATTATCTGTATAACCAAAAATATTTGAGGTTGAGTAAACAGATCATCCCAAATGTTAAAATGATCAGGAAGTAATTTATTTCTTGTCCAGGGTAACGCAGCTGTTCAGCAAAAATCTAAAATGCCCTCTTCTTTCTTTTTGGTTTAGTTCTTGGGGTTCAGGTCTAATTATCAAGGTCAGTTGTATTTTCAGCCATAACAAAGTACATCTAAAACAGTGAAGCAGAATTTACCGGGGATTTTCTAATTTATATGGATAGGCAAAGTATGCTCTTAGAATTTAAAAAAAAAAAAAAAAAAAAAACAACTAAAAATTTCCGTATTCCATACATTTTTAATAAAGACTCCATCTTCTCCCCAAAAGGTCATGAGTTAGAGAACCTTTCTAATTTTTTTCCTGAAGAAATAAGTTACTATAAGCTTTCGTATTTAGGTAAGGCTTACCATATATTATAAGAGTTATTGATGCTTACATCTCTCTTTTTCCTCGTCTTAGTAGATTTTTTTTGTTAAACTAGTAGTGACACATCATAGCTCTTACCCTCCTTGTTCCTGCATACTGTTCTCTGCTTACATCTTGTGCATTCATTTTTTCTCTTCCTTGCCAGAGTCTTTATTTGGTTGAGCTTCTCAGGTTTGTTTTTTTCACCTGCTTGAATTTCCTTGGAGAATCTCAGGCCTGTTTTCTTGAGCTAGGAAATCCTTAATTCAGCTTCCTAGCATATTGCTGCTGTTTTCTGCTTTTACTGCATACTTTTACTGCTTCTCACTGCATTTTTAGAGTTAAAATTAACTGATGGAAACATTGACCCTGGAGAAGAGCCATCCTAAGCAAGGGAAAGTGTTGATTTACAGAGAGATCAGATGCGGATTTTAACTTACAGAGCCAGGATTCTATCAACATATAAGCAAATAAGTAAACTGAAATCAGGTTGATGTACATGGTATGCTAAGATGCAAGTCAAAATTTACCTTTTTAAGATTCTCTCTTATCGCAGTTGATTTGTTTCCAGAGAAAGTGATGTGAGTAGGTAAGCTTTTACTATTTTAATGGTCAAATTAGAAAGGTAAGGTATGCATTTGGAAACGCATGATTGTATGAATAATTTGAAAAGATAGTTCTGGAACTTACATTTGTATGTGGTGACATCTCTGCATAAGTCATAATTTCACCACAAGTTTAAAATTAAAATCTTGTGTCTGGGAAAGATCCAGGATAAAGCCTGTAATCAAGGCAACTTCCTCCCAAGCCCGTTCTGAGTGTTTTCTTATGTGATCTTAGGCCTGGTGCTGGATCCCTGAACCAAGGTACATTTGCATTTAGATACCTGCTTTTAAAATTTCATTGTGGAATGAATTGTTACGTTGTTCTATCCTACTGCTTTCTTGAAAATTGACATTTTATGATGAAAGATCATGCAAGAAGTGTGATTTCTGTTCCTCAAATATGTTGTTCGATCATATTTGGAGAAAAAGATCACTGTAATAGGACTGGTGCCTGGAACTCTGTTGGTATACACAGAAAGAAACAAAAGCAGAAGGCCTTGCTATTAAATTGGTACCTGAGCTGCTTGAAAGTGATACGTTATAGTCTCAAGTTTTCACATTTATATTTGAAGCTGTCCCTATTTATAGGTTAGTGCTTAACCTGATTGTGCGTTAAACAAGCTGGATTGGTGTGTGCAAACAGAGTGTGTACAGATGAGATATTTTCATGTACATCTAGTTATCCAACCAGGAATACACCTAAGCGTCACCTCTGTACATGCATTTGTCCTGTTTGTGCAGAATTTATCACCTGCATCTCATTGAAAAATCACTACTACTTGTGAATTACTAGAACTATTTAGGTCAATATGATTTCTTTTACTTTAATTTCATTCTTTTTTTTCACATATTTTAATATCTGTTCTTCAGCTTCAACACTGGCATAGCTGCGGCTTTAAATCATTGCCTCAGCCACTTCTGTGTGCCAATGTAAGTTGTTTTCCTACTTCAACCATGCTGTTTTAATTGCATTTTTTGGTAGAAAGCTCTTGGTGGCAGTAGCAGCTGAAGCATTTCTTAAAGCACCAGATATGTTACATCTAAAAGTAATTTTATGCTTTCTTTCTTAGAGGTAAGGGATGTTCTAAAATTGTTCTTTTGAATATAAGAGGAATCTGATATCAGCTGTATCTAAAATGTGAAAATAAAGCATTATTCATGCATACGAGGGTGTATAGATGTGCTCATAAACTCAGCTGGGTTTGAACAAAAGATTAACGAGTGAAGATACTTTCTTCGCTTGCAGATTAGTCAAGAAAATGCATCGAGGTATGATTAATGCAGTGACATTTTAAAAGCTGAATTTAAATTGCGCATAGTCCGTGCTCAATGCAAAGATGACTAGAGTCATGAATCTACTTCTAAAGAGGTGTTTGTAAGTCACGGATCAGATCTAACAAAAGACCATTTGAGGGTTGAGATTTCATGTTGTTTTTTCCAACTTCATTGACCCATGTCATACTACAGAGATTCTGAGCCCTTTCTACTGCAAAATTCAGTATTTGTGTTTAATTCCAAATGCTTTTTAAATCTTTGAGAAAAACTGATGTATCAGCCATTGCCGACTTAGATCCTGAAATCATTATGTGATGGCTGACTAGATTTTTGGCTGAGTATGTTTGAAACTAAAATAGTCTGTAGGAGGAAAATATGAATCTATTCTCAAAGCACTGTCACTTTTCTGTCTGGAAACAGTTTCAGAATTAATTCCCTCTCTTCTGGAGTTAGAATTGTTGAAACTGCTTAATACTACCAGTGAAGAAGACATTAGAGACTGGGGATCTCTTATATGATTTGTAGAGAAAAGCAGGAGCTTTCAATTGCTTCCAGTATGAAGAATAGAAACATAAGTACTCTATCCATGCTTCTTCATTTGTGAAAACTAATTGCATTGCCTATTGGAGAAAAGAGTGAAAATGGTTACAGGAAAAGGATAAATGCCATAAAAATAAGAGTTGGACTTATTAAAAAAAAAATAAATTGGTATGCCAGCTGATTTCAAAGTAAATGTTAGTAAATCTACCTTTAATATTTAACAATAAGTTACAGATAGTGGAAACCTCTTGCATATTCTTTTAAAAAAATAAACCATGTTTTATGTTTTCCTTTGAAGGGTCCAGATCACCAGACAATCTTATTTAACCATGGAGCTGTTCAGAATATCGCACATCTGTTAGTCTCCACCTCCTACAAAGTAAGACATCAAAATTATTCCATGTTTTACATGTATTTATGAAATGAATCCATATGAAGATTATAAAAACTATGTCTGTGCATATGAACTAAAACTATAAACAGGTATAGTGTATATTTCTAGAAGAACACTTGGTTTTACTTGTATGGATTTCTGTCAAAACAAGACCTATTGTTTTGGAGTGATCTGTAAACTTGAAACACAATTAATTGAAACAGAGTTGGCTGTCATTGTTCCAAAAGAGACAGTCATTTGGCAACCCAATAAAAATGGTCTAATTTGTTGAAAAATACATGACAAAAAGAAATTAAGCTGAAGAGAAGGAAATGTGAGCTGTCCTAAACAGAAGTCATACCTGTGAAAACATGGACATGGAATGTGGGGAGACCACCAGCTACCTGTTTTGTGCTCACTGAATTTACTGCATCTCCCCTCCATTCTGTTATGTTTAGAAAGTCTGTCCTGGACTAGCTAAAGGTAGCATCTCTGGGGAAAAGCATCATACTCTACCTGTAACATGGTGTCAAGGAGGGTCAGCTGGCTCTTTTCAGTCTAAGGCCAAAATTTCAAATCCTGAGCACAGCCTTAGGAGTCTGCTGTAGATTAGTTAATAAAATGTTTGAGTGCATAAAATGCTTTCTGAGTCTCTTCTGTGTAGTTTGAATTCTTGAGGGCTAATAGATGTCTGCTAAGCAAGTAATTTTGATATCTGCCAAGCCAATCCTGTGATCTCTAAGCAGCTGAACTTTCATGGATTTTCTCATGAAGGCATCAACTTCTCATCCCCCTCGTATGAATGTCATCATTCTGAAAATAAAGTATCTAAATTTATCTTGAGTTCTTTTTATTACAACATATAATACAAAATATCTAATAAGTTTTCATGCCATTTTTAAGTAGGCTGTTTTCTGATTGATTGAGACTGAATAGTTGGGCTTGTCTATTCTGAACTCCTGCCTAATGCAGAACGTTCTTGATAAATTATCTTTTGGCTGGCCTTTTTAACCCTGTATAGTAAGGTGAATTTTCCGGGCTGTGTTTGGCTTGGAACCTTTTCCAATGGCTTTGAACCTTCCTTAATTTTTTCAAAGAGCTGCTTTAAAATAAGGACATCGGAGCAAGGTAAAGTTTTCGAGTTGGTTTTTCACCAACAATATACATGTAGAATTGCATTAAAATATATATATTTAGTCCTACCTTACTGGAGAGATGTATAAAGTATTCTCTATTTTCTCCTTTGCTAGTTTGGTCAGGCCTTTAAATCATACTGAACTGCTCTTTGTACACTTTCCTCTGTTAATACTCCTGGGATTAACAGCTCCATTGTGGTCTTAGCTGCTTTCTCAGTGTTCTGCAGTAGTTGGATGTTCTCAGACTTCGAATGTAACTGATATGTCTTGTATTCTACACAAAGTCTCATTCTCTTACTTCTCTATCCAATTTCTTAATATTCAGCCTAACAAGAACTTGACAGGAAAAGACAGCATTTAAAAAATGTTGCCTACTTTTCAGAACTTACATTAAAGGCCAACAAGGTATCTCAGACGATTTAGGCAACAGGACCACATCAATAAACAGCAGAAACCCTCAAAATGGGATTTCAATTCCCATGACAAGAGTTTGTCTAGGTCTGCCAGGAGAATGGCTTATTTTTCTTCATTTGGTTTTGGAATTGTCCCATAGCCAGCTGATTCTATAAGTATCTTTCCTGTGTGTTATATCATTACAAGCATGCGTTTCCATGACTGGTGAGATGTCTAACACAAAGGGACCACAGTTTTTACGGCAGCATTACAGATAATGGTTTCAAGACCATATTTACAATTTTTTCCGAATGCTTTCATTCCCTGTTTCTCATGTAACTACTGAACTAGTTGCCCTTAAGTAGACATTACAAGCAAAGAAAGTAATCACAGTAATTTTAATATCTTTAATAGAGCAATATTATATAAAATAGTTAATTTCCAGCTAGACTTCAGTTGTTCTCATTAGAGCCTTTACCCCCCTGACTTCCTTCTGGCAGGAATACAGCTCTTGTCTTGTGGATTTAACTTTTTTCAGTGCAGATACACCATCTCTGCTTCCTGCTGCTTTGAAGCATACACTGTATTCATTAGATTGTCTGCAAAATGAATGGAAGTGTTGTCAAACAAAGCTTTTGTTCTGAACCCAGATAGCCTAGCATCTGTGCATCCTGACTAAAACTTCTCTATTACTGATAAGAAGAGATCTTACTGGCTGTGATTAGATATAAAATTGCACAGAAGCGTGATTGTCTTTACTGTTGTTGTCTACCCATGGACTTCCATGTTTCTAAGACTTTTTGTGGAGGAGGGTGGGATGGGCCTAAACCGAAAGCAGTATGTGGTTTCTGCAGTGATGGGATTCTTTAGGTCAAAATCTTGTTCCTTTTGCTTTGTTTTCACACTAAGAATGCAGTAACAGAAACATAGAAGGATATGGACACAGTTGAAATACATGCAACTGTAGGTGAAGTTGAAGGCTAATACTTGGAACTGAATTAGATTCTTTGTCTGGGAAGAAGATAATAGTTGGTCTTCCATGTCAAAAAAAGAGGTTATAAAGACTTACAGCCTTGTGTGAATAGGTAACCATGAAATATTGCTCGATTAAACCAAGACAGGGTTTTGGACTGGAGGAGGAAGATCCCGCATGAAGAAATTAGTGAATCCCTTTTTGTACAGTTGATACCTGAGGCTGTGCAATGGCAGTAAAACTTGTGATATATATTTGTTTTAAGATTAGTTTAGAATCACTTCAACTGGATGGTTCTCTTCAGACATTTTATTAAATGCACCTTTAAAGGCTTCTAAATATAAATCTCAACAACCTGTATTTCTGATTCTCTTATGTACTTATGAGTCCTGGAAAGGAAAATTACTATTGTTATGATATTTCTATTCTTTTGTTGTTGTTTGCATGTCTGTGAGGCATCATAAATAAGACCAATATTTCTGACTGTCTAGTTCCCAAATTCTATCCTTGCTTGTCTTTTTCACAAATAGTTCACTACATACCCTATAGAAGGATAATTCCAACAGGGAGATCACAGGAGTCAAGGTGTGAGTTGGATGTTTCCATCTGCCTTTTATTCAACACTTACATTTCTTATTGATTATACAGAATTCTTTTCTACAAACGTATACAGCAGTATAGACCAATTTTGCTTTTAAGTTAGCGTTTACATTTATACTTCATATGTATTATGTTTTTACACAGGTTCGAATGCAAGCATTGAAGTGCTTCTCAGTTCTAGCCTTTGAAAACCCACAGGTATCAATGACTCTTGTAAATGGTAAGTATAATGCTGCTGTTGCATATTTGACTCTCATTTTACTGACTGGCTGAATCAGAATTACTTGGAGTTCTCTTTCATTGCTTGCAGTGTCGGTTGATGGAGAATTGTTACCGCAAATATTTGTGAAGATGTTACAAAGGGACAAGCCTATTGAAATGCAGCTCACATCAGCCAAATGGTAATTTTCATCAGGAATTAGAATGAAATAGTATGCAATTTAATACTTTTTAACCATTCTCTTTTTGCTTGTTGCAAAGTAATACGTGATCTAAAATGTTTATAGATGTTAATTGCTTTATCTAAATCCTTGAAGAAGGGGTCCTCATCTAATAATTTTTATAGCCTGATTTTAATTCTTTACTGTGCATAAACACAAAAAAATGTTGCTGGGCAGTAGTGTTGTCAGGAATGTGTCTTCAGACATGGATTTTCATAAGCTGAACTGCAGTCTTCATTAATAGCTTGGATTTTATGATATTTTACTGTGAATAGGCTATGGTCAGTTGTATGTCCTTATGGAGTATAGCAATGAAATATCATCATGTAGTACAAGTTAATGTCCTTGTTGCACCACTGTTCAGAGGACTCAGATGACTGGGACTGTGCTGTGTTGAGAGCTGTATGCACTAAGATAACAAGAGAGCAGAGCTAGTCCCCTCTTCCCAACTCTTAAATAAAATAGATTATTCTTTAAACTTCATGTGCTCATACAGCAGAATTAATGTTATTAATTTTATAGTTCGAACCAAACTTTCCCTCCTGGTGTGGACAAGTTTTGGTGTGTTCATATTCGTAATGACTTTATACCCTGTGACAAAACATGACCAAGTCCTCTAACAGCAACACTAGGGTTATACTCACTTCATAAGCTGGGAATTTACTCCCTTTAAGACCCTTTTCCTTATGTTGTGTTGTTAATAATGAAATAAATTATTTCAGGGGGTTTAAGAGATAAAATTACCCATCACTATCAACTGCCAAAATTAAACATAACTCAGGAGTTTAGTTACTGATATATTGTTTGATTATTATTTTAGATTTTGATGCCTTATTTTTTGACCTGGATCAGTGAGTTCTCTGATTCAGTTCACCATACAATTTCACTGACACTTATTTCAGTGCAAAGTCTAGAGATTCTGGGTGAGGAACGAGTGGGGTGGGTGGGATGGCCTCTTTTGAAATGTGGCCAGGTTATGATGGCTTAGCCCATTCATAAAAGCAGTTATGAAGATGTGTACGTGTGTGGAGGTTGTTTTAGGTAATCCCACTACATGTGGGAGGTCTGTCTGAGGACCTCCCACACTCCCTTCCAACCACAATTGGTCTATGCAATCTGGTTTTACTGGTTTTGTTAGGTAGCTTTTAGTGAAGAAGGCAAGTTAAATTAACTGTATTGTAGCAGTCTCAGTTCTGGCTGATTTATGTGTTTCATTGAGAAGTTGGAGAATACATAGAGAATGAAGTATTAGAAATTATTTTTTTTCTGATCTTGAGATAAAAGCAGTTGATAAGTCATGAAGGCAGATTGGAGTTAAAAGAATTGTTCTGGCTTTGGGCTGTTTCCTTGTCCTGGGATGAATGCTCCCAGATCTATTGGTGCTTTCTACCTACAAGTGGAATCAATAACTTTTTCTGCTAAAAGTACTAGAATTACTTCCAGCTAAGTCAGGCCTATTTTACCTGAAGTAAAAATACTTCCTTATTTCATGTTTGAAATCGAGCTACTTTGTCTGGCAAATAGGGTCTAGCTGGACTAAATGTTACCTGCAAGATGGGTGCTTCCCTCCTGATTGTTCAGGTGTGAAAATGAGTATTTCTTGCTGTCAGCCCCAAGGCTTGGACAATAAAAGTTTATAAAATGATGTCTATGCTAACAGTCAAATCTTATCGTTAATCTTCCGAGAAATAATATATAAAAAGACTTCTGATTATGGGATTTTAGCGATGTCTGTCAGTGGTAGGTGTTTGGAACAGGATCAGTGATTACCTTCTAAGAGGTGAAAGAACTCTCTTTTGACACTTGGAAAGGGCTCAGGGATGCAGCGAAACACAATATGGTTACGGTATGTTAGCATATTACTGCTCCTTAGCTGAGCAATTATAATTGACCCTATGTACACTTCTAACCTGCCCAACTGAGAGTTGAAACATGTTGGTTTTACATCACCTTTACTGAAATTCAGTTCTTTCTTTCACCTCAGTTGTGGCATAATAAAAGCCAGTTACCATGGCTTAGTTCAAAAGCTAAACCAGAAGATACTTGACTGTTCCTGCACTGAATGTAGAGCAGTTACCCTCCAGCTTCATTGCATTTCCTTGTAGCAGAGCAGGTAAAAACTATAAACCGCTTAAATGTAAATCACTTCTATTGGTGAGTGAACAACTTCACAGTTCTGGTAGCTTGGAGCACATGTATAGGTAAATTAAAGCAGCTTATGCATTTGTCTGATGATGTGTGTCAGGATTGTAGTTTGAGAACTTGGAGTTGTTATAGCCACTAAGTTTTTGTCTAATTAAAAAAAAATTTAAAATGTTGGTTTGGTTCAGTGTCAGACTTAACTGGGTTCATCATTAGCAAGGATGTGCTTATTCCAGGAGAGTGTTAAGACATGCCTGTGGATAAGCATCACAATGATACTACGGCTCACAGACTAATGCAAAGCTTGAAGGGTTTCTCACTAAGCTGTCAGACTACCCAGCCTATATTGTTTCTTTCCTGATTGTTTTAAGTGCTTGCCCATGCACTGTACAGCAACGAACAGGTCTATGTATATTTCTCCTTTATCTTAATGTAAGTTGTTCATTTTGAGGTGGTTTGTTGGTAAAAGAGGTTTGTGGATCTATCAAGTTTGACTAGTGTGTGGTATATGTATTGATTGGTGCTCCAGCATGATGTCCTGTGCTAGAAATCTGCTTAAAAATACACCTGTAGTAGTTTGTGTGCTCAAGTCTAGTAAGCACAAATGTATTCAAATCAGTGGTAGAAAAAAGGGGGAGTACATTTCATGAGTACAGCTGGTTGTTCCACAATGTCTTAAGCGCATAAAAACCAATGATGGGTGAACGTGTGTTTTGTTATGTTGTTACAGCCTTACTTCCATGTGCAGAGCTGGAGCAATACGGACAGATGATTCTTGCATCGTTCTTAAGGTGAGATGGTTAAATGGTTTTCTGTTTGAAATGTTTTTTTCACATAGGGCAATTCTGGTTTTATTTGTCTCGGAGGAAGTAGCACAAAATCTGTTAAGCTGAAGATTTCAAAGCACCAAGTTCCCCTGATTTTTTTAACTTAAAAATTAGTTCCCTAGTTTCCCTTCGTGTCTTTAGACATTTATAGTGACATGGCATTTTAAAGAATTTTTAAATGAAGAATCAATATCCAGGAACAAATATCCCTGAGTTTGACAAACATCTGTTTGAGGTTTGTAATCATTTCAATAACAATTTGTAAGTAACATGGAAACAACAGGGACCTTGCCTTGGTCTCTGTATATGAACAAGGCACTGGTTTGTCTTTCAGTAGCTTATTTCACAAGACTTAAGTCAGAATACTTGCACAGTCTATCACAAGCAGATGATTTCTCAGGTTTCACAATGTTTTTGTACATTTGTCTGCTTCATATGTTGGCTAGGAAAAGATGTTATTAAAAAGATAAACTGTCATGCTGAAATATTGGATTTGATTTTCATACTGCGTGTGACTTTATAAAGAAATTCAGTAAATGAAACTTCATTAAATACCATGGGAATGTAGTCTCGTTCCTAATAGTCACACTTGTATAGCTAGTCAAAAGAAAAAAAAAAGCTGTTGATGAGCAAGCATATCAACCAAAGATCAGATGATACTAACTGCTTGTTTCTCCATGAGATACTGAAGTATTGCTGTAGTACTGCAATAAGAAAACATGTTTGCTTTCTTTGATAATTACTGTAGCAATCTGGCAGACCCCAAAGCTTTTAGTACGGTTTTCAGCATTCTTCATTCCAGAGAATAACACGTAGTTCAGACTGGAGGAAATGCCATTTAAATGCCTGAAATTTTTTTTTTCCCCATATGTGCCCCTGTACTGAGATTGAGAAGACCACATGTGCTCTTGGAATGAGCCTAGCAAGTGAAGGATCTAATCAGCAAAGCAGTGATTGTCAGGATTTGATGGTGTGAGATCTGAGACTGGCAACTTCTTAGAGGAGTTCTTTGTCTTTGGCTGTGAAGGCCCCTCTGTAGTCTTCACAAACAAACAACTACTAAGTGTATGCGTGACCTCAGAGTGCGCTGCAAGTCCATGGCAATGCAGATAGCTGTGTGTACTGCTTAAAGCAACAAATACCACCAAAGGCTACTGATTAGTATCTTCTGACTGTGGTCTGGTGCAAAACGCTGGTGGGTCCTGCAAGCTTGCATTTCAGACTGGAAAACTATCACCCTTAGTCCTATTCTTTACCAGTGCTGGGGAAAGAGTAGGTTTTATGTAAAATACTCCAATAAGAAAGCATATTCATTTCTTTCAATATCCATGGTAGTAGAGTCTGGCCTATCTACAGCTTTTGTTAGTGGGATTTTGGTATCTATCATTCCAGTCAGTGACAGATGAAAAACACGTATGTTGGCTGAAACAAAGGCCCATCAACCCTCCTGTCTTTTTACGCAAGAAAGTCCAAAATGCAGTTCATTCCAGTGTTGATACTGGCATCTGTTCTGCACTGGCATCTACTCTTACAGGAATTGAGGAAGCCAAGCTGCATCCTTCTCCCTCATTCTCCTCCTTAGCTTTTTTTCCAGTATGACACTCCAGTTCCCTGAACTCTCTTCTTCTTACAGCACCTGCAAACTGAGGTCTGTGGTTCCATGCTCCCAACCTATCTCGCTCCTGCAAACCTCATTCTTCTTTTGAGAATTTATTCTCTTCAGAAATCCCCCACTGTGGGTTCCAGAACTGTTCTGCTTTGGGGGCAAGACATGCGGGACTGGTGCTGTAGGCAAAGGCAGGTTATTGTTGATAGCTGGCTGCAAACTGTGTGGAGCTACGCATGCTCTGCCACGTGGGCCGAATGGATAACTGCAGTGCTTCCAAACCATTATGAACTGATTTGTTTGCCAGCCCGCAGCAATAGGAGCGCTTCCTTTCTCATGGAAACTGCTTCAGTTCAAATAAACGTTTTAAGCTGTGGACTAAAATTTCTTGTAATGCTTGAGGTTAGACAGAAGAGTGAGAAGAGGAGGAAGGCACACAACTTTGCTGCCTTGGTAAACAACTCAGGTAATTTCTTCTTTTTTCCTGGGGTCACTCCAGGAGCTCATAGTTTTTAGATAACATGCTGGCTCAGTCTGTGGTAAATCCAGTCACAAATTGTTTGACCTCTGGTGAGCTAAAACAAAGCAATGCCCTCCTTAGTTTTCAGAAATTACTGAAGAGAACTTTGACCCTTTGCTGTCAAATTTTCTTTATTTGGAGGACAGCCAGGGATGTGTGTTTCCAAAATGTTTTTGATTTATTTCGATTGCCCAGTTTGAGTAGTGGGTTGGCCTGTAACATGTGGGGGAAAAAAAAAAAAATCTCAGTTGAGGTGGGGAGAAGGCAGAGGAGGCTGTTAAATAATTGATTTGATTGGAAGGGAAATTTCTTTCTCTGTATTCCTAATAATAAAAGTGACTTTGTCCAGATAACCCTGACACATCCCAGCAATACCATGTGAATTAAGTATTCAATCTTTACATCTTTACTGTCCATTTTTATTCTACTATCTGCTGGCCAGAAAAGATCAGGTGTGCTTTGTGGCTCTTCTTACACCTCTGAGTCCACTACTCCTTTGCATTAGTGAGGTTGTACTGACCTGTAGCTCTAAAAGAACAGCTAAAACATGTCTTTCAGAATTCTTGATTTTGTTTAATTTTAAACACATGGAATTGCCAAAAGTTGAAAAGTATGTGATTTGTGTTTCTTGGGTGCTTGCAGCAAGTGACTTAACGTCTAGCCCTTGAATTCCAAGAAATAGCTTATTTCAGACAGTTTGACCTTGGAAAGAATTGGGAAGTACACTATCTTTGTGATTTAGACATGGAATTCCACTTATTTTCTTCCTTATTCAATGAAAATGTCTTTTTTTTTTTTTGAGACCTTATGTTCAGCTTTCATTATTTTATTTATGCTAGCCTCAGTATTTAATATACCTTATGCCAGCTCGGTAATTGAAACTGGTGATATTTAAACATTATGGTGTAGTTCTGAATTCTACAAATTAAAAAGTATAGTAATAATTAAATGCCTGAAGGCTTTTAAAGCAAACTTTGAACAAACTTGCAGAGGTCCTAGAAATTTCACTTCTGGAATTAGGTAATTTTTGAGGGCTGCTTAAATTCACCAACCCTCAGAAGCTGTCATCCTTTGAAAGAGTTCTGGTGAACTTCCTAATGAAGCAGAAGGTCCTTCGGTGTGTCTGTGCTATTAGAACCAGTTTTCAATTGTTCAGGCTGAAAGTCTTATCTGATGTCTTAAGTGGCACAGATTCAGTGAGGAGGTGCTTTGGCTCACTGTATTAGGCACATGTTTCAAAACCTAAATGGTTATCCTTGTGGTAGTATCTATTTTTTTAATAAATGTGGGCAAGTCCTGTAAATCTGCTTCCTTACCTGTGGCATGGAGGTAACATATTTATCTGTTTAATCATTTGAACAGTCAATGGATAAAAACCCATATCTCTCAGAAATATTTTCTACTAGTGTAATTCTGTTGAAGTTGGTGGAGTTACACAAGAAAAACCTTGATATTATTCCTCATCTGTTTTCATACTTCTGCTTCGTGAGGCTTGAGTGAACAGAGGCCAAACCCCTGGAGAGTTGGTCTTTCCAGAGTTAAGTGCTTTTCAATGAGCTTCAACTAAAGAAAGATTTGATTGGTTTTAATGTTTAAGATGGAGAACGTATCACAAAAATTTTGCCATGTGAGTGTAACCAAGGTAGGGGAGTATGTCAGGATCAGGCAGAATGGACCTGGATTACAAGTGGATTTCATTTCTGGTTGACCAGATATACTACTTATGAGTAGTCCTCCCTTCCCTACTACTTGTAGCAGCCAGCATGGCTCAAGGGGGTCCTGAGATTATTTTTGACTGCATTGTCCTTAGTCAGTCCTAGATCACGAAAGAGCAGGAGAGGTCAAGTACTTCTTGAGAGCAGCTTGGGTAGTTTTGTTCTTATGTGTAGTAAGAATAAACCTGTGCAAATATGAACTTCTGAGGCAATTTTAAAAAAAATTTCATTTAGCTTTTACTGACTATGGTCACTTCTAAACATTGCATTCATGCAGACTGATTTTGACTGCATGTAAAGTTGGGTTGGAAGTAGCCTACTGTATACTTAATAATGCCTGAACAATTTTTCTGTGTGTAGTCTTTAAAACCACTAAAATATTTTTGTCTGAAGATACTGATCTAAACATTGTTGAGAATTACTCTAGGATAGCTGTTTGATTTCTTTTGGGTTTGTGGTGGGTTTTTTTGTGAGCTGCTTTATGAACATAGTAGCACTAAACAGTGGTGGGGGTTTGTTTTGTTTTTAACTTTTCAGACTCTGCCATGTTTGGTTCGAATGTGTAGTAAGGAAAGACTGCTGGAGGAGCGAGTAGAAGGAGCAGAAACACTGGCCTATTTGATTGAAACAGATGTGGAGCTTCAGAGAATTGCCAGCATTACCGACCACCTCATTGTCATGCTTGCTGACTACTTCAAGTATCCCAGCTCAGTGAGTGCAATCACTGATATCAAGAGGGTATGTTTCCTTTAACCAGTTCTGAAGCTTTGAAAAATGTGCAAAAACAATTATAAATGTGTTCGGGATATTTTTTTTATTCTACTTAAACCTTATGTCTGAGTTCCTCAATGGAAGAGTGACCAGAGGTCCAGTAGGACTTGATTGCTGATGCATATAATCCCAGAGTCTTTGCTCACTCACTGCTTTTTCTGGGGTCTGTATTATCCAAACTAAAATTGCTGTGCATATCTGGACTCCTCATCCTGTAAGAAGGCTGCTGCCCTTCTTCTGTGTCAAAGACAGAGAAGTAGGCTATGAGTAGTTTAATGTATCTTCACTATACACATTCACTACATTTTCCAGTGATAGCAATGAAGTACCAGACCGAGACATGTGTCGTGTTTCTCCTTTGCAGAGTTTAAAAGACTTATTTTCACAAGTACATTTCAGCTTCATAAGCCATGATGCGATGAGAGATCAATTTCAATTCTTAGGTCAGGTTTGTGAAAGATGTTCAAAGACGGTTCTGTTCTGTTAAAGCAGAAAAACATGTGGATGTCATGTAGCGTTTCATACAGTGAGTTACCTGTGCTTGCAAGAGGTCAGATAAACAGAGACCAGATATCCCTTGGAGACTTAATTTCAGAGGTGTGTTGTGCTAGGAGTTGTCATCCATGAACTTTTGTTACAGATTTGCATATACTTTCCAAAGCACTAGTGGATCAACCTACCTCAGAAGCAAGATTACTTTTTATATTCCACGCAGGAAAATACCCATTGCCTATTCCCTTCCCCTTTTACTGATTTTTAGAAAGTATCCCCAAAAAATGGATTACAGAGCCTTGGTTTTTCTCTGAATCTAGCCCAAAAGGTAGATTCACTTCTCAGACTCTTATAGAACAGGATTGATTCTGCCTTAAATTCTCGAAAAATGCAAATTAAACATTTTTTTTTTAAATAGTTGCAGTATAAAATTAAATAAGCAGGAGGAAGGTTAGCAGCTGACCGGGGAGTAATGGACATTGGCTGTAGCATAAAAAATATGATTACATTCCAGATGTGAGTGGGGCAGTTACAAATGTTATGACAATACTTTAAGTGAAAAGTCTGTAAAAACAGTCAGCTGGGAAGCCAGTGTGCTTACTTTGTAAAGAGTACTTTGAATTATACTCTGTAAGGTAAAAACTACATGAGTGAGGACTCTGCCAAACTGATTACTTGTCTGTTTTAAGTATTTTAAAAAATGATGTAATACATTCTACTCTATTAATAGAGCTACACCAGAGGGAATTACTGACACAGCTTAATTCTTCACAGTTTTTTTATTTCAGCGCTTTGCTGCTTAATACTAGCATTTTTATGATATTTTTGTGTAAACTTTAATTATTGCACTGTTTTGTGGAACCCTTTGGTACAGAGTTTTGAAGGCAGTCAGAATCACAGAATAGTTCTCATTGGAAAGAACATGAGGAGTTCTGGAAGATTTCATTTTCTGTTCAAAGCAGGGTCAGTGCTGAGCTCAGATGAGGTTGCTCAAGGCTTTGTCCAGTTGGCTCTTGAAAACAACTGAGAATGGAACAGATTGCTCAGAGAGGTTGTTTAATAACCAAAGTTTGACTGTTCTAATAGTGAATTTTTATTTCTTTCTTATATCCAGTAAGAACTTCCCGTTTTATTTTGAGTATTGTCTCCTTCTCTTGCTATGCACCTGCATAAAGAGTCTGGCTCCATGTTCTCCTTGTAGGTGTTGGAGGGCTGCTTTTAGAAGTTTCTGCACAGCCTTCTCTTCTCCTGGCTGAACAAGCCGGGGTACACCCCATCTGCTCCTCCAGGTCTGCTCTCCTGAAGTCAAGGCTCTGTACTCCGCTCTGTGCCTTTCTCATGCTTCTGAGGAACTTGAGCACCACTGTTTCATGATCCCTTAGCTAGTGCTCCTGTTAATTCTCATAGCCCCAGCAGTTTTTCCTGATTTGTGAGCAGTCTATTCAGTGGTGCATCACACTAATTCACTCCTCTAGCACCTGTGTTAAGTTACTTTCCAGAAACCTCCTAGATGGCTTGCATCTTACTGTGGTGCCATTACAGCAGATGTCAGAAGTTAGCATCCACCTTAAGATGGAGGTCCAGTGGTTTAGAGACTGGCTTTTGTTCCTGCTTTTGCTTCAGTTCTCTTAATAAAAATTCCCTTGATTCTTTCCCAAATTTTTCACTTCTCCTGGCTTGTTACTGTGGGTTTCTGTTGGATAAATAAGAACAGTTTTTGCCCGAATATGGTCTGGACAGAGTTGTAACTTTATAGAAGTGTTTGGGCCTCGAATTGTTTGACTTTTCCGTAACTCATCAGAGAAATTAACCATATTCTTAACTTCAATAATGTATTCAATTGGTAAATGTGGACATCAGCTAAGGGAACAGCAGTTCATTTCTGTTTCTGGCTCCTCTTGGTGTGGAGACAAAACCCCAGTAGATAAGCTCTAGTTTACAACAAGTAAGAATATCAACACCTGTAATTTAGTGTATAAACTTGTAGTCTGTGCTTTCTTTGATAGCTTGACCATGATCTGAAGCACGCCCATGAACTGCGCCAGGCTGCTTTCAAGCTCTATGCCTCCCTGGGAGCAAATGATGAAGATATCCGAAAAAAGGTGAGCATGTGAAAAAATGTTCGCAAACAGGCAAAGATGTAGTGGAAAGGCTGAAAGGTGGTGCAAGAATTTGTGCCCTTCCAGCCCTTTTTTTTTTCATTGTGACGTAAATAGGTTGAAACAAGAAGGCTCTTATTCTGCTATGTTAACATAAACTTTCAGATTGTACTTTCTTTGCATGAGATTTGAACAAAAATTGTCTTGCTTGTAACAAAATATAAGAGTAAAGTTTATTTATGTAAACATCTTCACAGTGATTAACTTGGTTCTCACAATAAGTTGTCTTTCAACATGTTAAGGTCCTTGCTACTCACAAGCTGTGCAGGAATATTGTTGTGCCACAGGAGTAATTTCTGAAACCTGTTCTGAGGGACTGAATATGCCTCTGTTGTCATGTATCCTATTACTAAACAAATGTTTTTTCAAAAGTAAACCCTGAAAAGTCTAATCACATCAGGAAACAAAGTCAAAATTTGTTCCATGGTTCTCAAGTGACCAAGGGGAGCTTGCACTGTCATAACAAAGCAGTTGGTGTGTAGGAGAACAAACAGTTCAAAAACCACAGGAAAGAGATTGGACAATTGGAGCACTCAGATAATAGAAGATTTGTGTGGAAGTGGAGAGAAATTAAATAATGAATGATTTAAAGCAGTGTGTTTTTAAATTAAGCTGCTATTAATTATTAATAATTATTATTACTTAATAATTATTAATAATCTTAATATTATTAATAATTATTAATAATGCTTTAAATTAAGTTGCTATGTCAGACAAAACAAGTACAGGAGGCAGGAGAGTTTTCTGAGTTTATTTGCTGGTTAAAGGGGAAAAACGGAAGGGAGAGAGATATGGACAGGAAGGAGGCAAGAAAACACAGTGTTGAAAAGATAACTAGCAGGAAGATATATTAGTGGGGAGCCATTCAGGATCTCTGGACTTCAAACCCATAAACTTCTCTTTTGTTGCAAGGATGAACTTCTGTAGTTAATAGTAAGGATCCTTCTTTTACATATCAAACATTGGTTTTAGTAAATGGTGGGTGTGTACATGACAACATTGATTTATTACACAAAAGCCATCTTTCACCTTGGTATTAAGTCCCTTTTATCGTAGTCTTAAGTGCTTGTGCCACATATGACAGATGAACTACTATGTGTTCTTTTTCCAGATAGCTCTACAATGTGTCTCTAATCTCTAGTTGTATGTATTGTGTGCACTCACACATGCTCTCTTCTGTTTTAATGTAACACTAGGGGTGACTGGTGTATATATATAACCCTCTTCTTCCGTGATGATTAATAAAATAATTTTGAAAGCAGTAGTGGAGCAGAGAACGTAGATGGGTTTTTTTATAAATTGTATGCAGATTCACGCCACTGTCACTTAATCTGGGAAGAGAATGTGGCTTGCTGTTTTAGCTGCAGTTTTTAGATGCAGCATTTAAAATGTTGCAGACAAAAAACCCAGCAATCTATGAATGCTCGTAGTACTGTATTCATATAACATTAATTCCTTTTTGCTCCAGATCATTGAGACTGAAAATATGATGGACCGTATTGTTAATGGCTTGTCTGAATCTAGTATCAAGGTGCGATTAGCTGCAGTCAGGTAGGAGGCTTTTCTGATTTCATACAACTACTTTTGGCTTGTTAAAGTCTGATGCTGCACTTGTTAGCATTTCTGCTAATTTTTCAAAAGCTAACCTGGAGTCATTTCTACTGTTGGAACATTTAGGGTGGGAGGAGGGAGTTATCCTAGACTAGTACAATATATTTTTTTTTTGCTATTTACAGTCTACTGCTTACCAAATTGTAAGCTGGTTCTTTGTGTAGGAAGCAACATATATATTACAGTAGTGTACATATGAGTGTGTACATTTCACAATGAAGGTTTCTTTTCTGTTTTAGATGTTTGCACAGTTTGTCCCGTTCTGTACAGCAGCTCAGGACAAGTTTTCAGGATCATGCTGTATGGAAACCTTTAATGAAGGCAAGTAAAGAAAAGTCAAGTCTCAACCACTGAAGTGTTCTGTTCCATTAAAGGAGGATATGGTGTCTGTTCAATTTGCATGCCTTTCTGTAGAATCATAATAGAAATCAGCTAGCAATCAAAATTCCATGACCTTCTCCTAAGAGAGTCATAAATCAACAAAAGCCAAGCAGCAGCAAAGAGGACTGTGGTCTGTGCTTGAGTTTTGGTTGGGGTGGGTGCATTGGTTGGTTAGTTTGTGATTTTTGTTGGGGTTGGTTTTTTGGCATGTCAGTGAGTAAGACTGTTATCCCTAGTCCCTAGGGCACTATGAGGACTTTATCTCCTTTAATTTCAGACTCAGACTAAATAGCACAGTTAAAACTTCTCATTGCAGATTCTAAACTGAAGCCAAAGAGGTCAGCAAGACATTTAAAAAAGACATATTTTCATATAATGCAATTATATAATACAAGATAAAATGAGATCAAAGTGCGTAAGGTGTGTCATCCCTCATCCTGTAATGTGACTGTCATTAAGTGCACATAAATAAACCAGGTTCTCAGTTTCAACATCTTTTAGACCTTAAAAATGAGGAACAGGCAAGTCTGCTAGAAAGAAGTCTGAAAGCTTGGGTAATATTGACATTCATGAGAATCACCTGAAGCGAGCTGGACTATATTCAGAAGTAAAATAGTTTGCATGTTGCTTGCATGAATTAGAGACCCTAAAGTATTGGCCTACTTTTTTCTACAGCTTCATGATAGAAATGGTGGAGAAATTATTTTCTGACAGGATACACAATACACTTATTACAAGTTATGCATTTATCCTTGGATTGGGTGGGAGTTGTGAGACTAATCCATGGATGTCTAATTGATGTCTTATTGAGTGGTCAAGGAAGATTTGATCATGCAAGTTTTGTGCTATCATTAGAGTTTAATAGTCCCATGATTCAGGACTCGTGATCATCACCTGAAGGGGCTTGGAGGGAATGGTTTAAATATTTCAAGAGTTTATGAAAGGCCAAACATGAAAACATCAAACCTTTATAAATGTAAAACACAAAACTGACAGGATTGCTTGAAGCAGCATAGTGAGTGTAAAGAGCCATGTGAAAAAACCCAAATGTGGATGTCTGACGTCCTTGTAAACACAGCTGCTGACAGTCATTCATTTTGATTTGTATTAAATAAGCTGAAATTGGAAACTTGTATGTTCATTCCAAAATGTCAAGAATTATTCTTGATAGAAAAATAAAAAAATATTAAAGATAAATCTCAGTCCAGATTAGTAACAACTGTGTAAGTCCTTTCTCTATCCCCTAGCATGTATAGCTATATAAGCCGTGGAAGAATAATGTCTAAAGCTGCAGGATTTACATATATGTACATTAGGGCAAGCTGCTGTAAACACAGTAGTTGTTAATGTTAGCAATTTCTCGCTGTTCTGAAACAAAAGATGTATAGAACAACCCCTCCATTCCCCTTCTTTGCTGGAGGAGCAGTTGTATCGTCCCTGCCTGTTTCTTTACTGCGTTTTCTCAGAACATGCAAGGGAGATGCTTTGTTTAAGAATGGCATGTATTGGTCTTGCTGGAGATCCAGCCACAGGTCAGAGAGAGTATAACTTTCTTTTCTGAAAGGACAGTGATGATGAAATTTGCCATGTTTTGCTTTGCACAAGGTACAAAAGTGTTGAGGAGGCTCCTCCTGGAGCATCCTCCGCTTTTCTGTAAACCATGACACAGAGGTGAACTGCAGGACACAGCCTGCTCTCTGTGAGAGAAGGGCTGCAGAGCTAAAATACAACTGCCAGCACATGTATGCTTTGCAGAGCGGAGATCTGTTCCCACTGATTTATTTTAAATTGGACCTGAAAGCTCTCAAATATGGCTTCTGTGAAATAACGTTGTGCTGCTCCAGCTTGTCATATAATGTGTATTGTCACATTGAGTCAAACAAGCACTGTCTGGACCTGCACTGCTAGCATCAAAGCATCTCCTGGAGTATGGAATATCGAAGTGCAGCATAATTACGGGTATTCAATTTCAGAACAATCCCTTCCTTACCATACTAGTTAATGGAGATTCCTCACTGTCTTTGTGACTGCAGGTTTTACAGAATGCTCCAAATGAAATTCTCGTAGTAGCATCTTCCACACTATGCAATCTTCTTCTGGAATTCTCTCCAAGCAAGGAGGTTAGTATTTATTCAGAAACAAGAAGAGGTAATAGACAAAAGTTACTTACTGAACCACGGTATAATATATAAAGGTGTCTTACTTGGTAGCCACTGCTTGTGAAGCGTTGTATAGCTGTAATGTTCATAGAATCACAGAATTGTCTAGGTTGGAAAATACCTTGAAGGTCATCCAGTCCAGTCATCAACCCAACATTAACAATTCCCAACTCCACCAGATCCCTCAGCACTGGGTCAACCCGACTCTTCAACCCCTCCAGGGATGAGGACTCCTCCCCCCTGCCCTGGGCAGCCCATTCCAACGCCCAACAACCCCTTCTGGAAACAAATGCTTCCTAATATCTAGTCTAAACCTTCCCTGACGCAACCCATGGCCATTCCCTCTTGTCCTATCGCTTATTACTTGGGTCAAGAGACTCATCCCCAGCTCTCTGCACCCTTCTTTCAGGGAGTTGTAGAGGGCGATGAGGTCTCCCCTTAGCCGCTCCCCGTCAGACCTGTGCTCCAGACCTTGTACCAGCTCCGTTGCCCTTCTCCGGACACGCTCGAGTCATTCAATGGCCTTTTTGTAGTGAGGGGCCCAAAACAACCCACTCATCCAGGGGCGGCCTCACCAGTGCCCAGCACAGGGCTCAGATCCCTTCCCTGTCCCTGCTGGCCACATTATTGCTGACACAAGCCAGGATGCCATTGGCCTTCTTGGCCACCTGGGCACACTGCTGGCTCCTGTTCAGCCAGCTGTCAGTCAACACCCCCAGGTCCCTCTCTGACTGGCAGCTCTCCAGCCACTCCTCCCCAAGCCTGTAGCCCTGCTGGGGGTGGTTGTGGCCCAAGGGCAGCCCCCGGCATTTGGCCTTATTGAAACTCCTCCAGTTGGCCTGAGCCCATGGCTCCAGCCTGTCCAGGTCTCTCTGCAGAGCCTCCCTGCCCTCGAGCAGATCAACACTCCCACCCAACTGGGTGTCATCTGCAAATTTACTGAGGGGGCACTCGATCCCCTTGTTAGGCAGACTATCACTGGTAGCTTGTGAATAAAAAAGCTGTCATCTGTTTACAGTGCTGTGATGGTTAAATATGATTGAATAGTTGAATATAGTGTCTAAAGAAGAGGTAGACATGAGATTTTTGAATATTTTACTTGTGAAACACTATTATCTAAAAAATTCATAGGCAAAAGGAAACAAACACAATTGGCAATACGTTCTGTTGTCTTAGAATTACTGCTGTAATCTTGAAAATGGTGGCATAGCTGAGTCTTGGTTTTTACTGGTTTTGAATGACTTCTGTATTTCATACAGTTCATATATGATATCAGTGCTTCGTAGCAATGGAACAATTCACCAATTCTTAAATATTTCTTAATTACATAAAACATTTTCAAGATTGTGGTATATGTGGGCTCCTACAGGGCACTTTGGATTACTTTGGTTTGATCAGTTGATCTCGGTGGTTTTAGTGATCTTTGCGAGATAGAAAATTAACTGAAACAACACCAAGCACAGTTCACCGGCTCATGGGTGTTCTTGTTCATACTGCAGGTCACAGTCAGCCTAGTGTTTCCACTTCAAAATCGATTGAAATACTGAATTTTATATTGGGACACATGGTTCATGTAAAAAACATCATTGCCAAAAGAAAATACTGCTTATGCAAAATGAAGGAATATTTAGAAGTGTTAGATTTGAAAGCATCTACAAGCCATTTGATCTTTATTTGATATATCACAGTTTTTTCTACATAGTATTTTGGAAGTTGTATGTAAGCTACCAGTCACTTAAGTAAATAAACAAAGCTGAAATGGATCTGTATTCTACTCTGTAAAAGGGCTGAGTCAAAACCAATTTTGGAATGTCTCCCACCTGCTGCGGAGAAGTCTCTAGGAGTCAGCCAGCTACTGGACCCATGGTGAAATCACTGGCAGCTTGTTGCAGCACACGAGCACCTGGGACCAGGGGAACTTTGACACAAACTGTTGCTGCCTTGGTTCTGTTGCTGCTATTCAGTGAGACAAGCCTGTTCCTACAAAGTGCAGCCTTTCCCACGCATTTCTGTTTTCTGATGAATTCAGCTCATAGGAGGGTTAAAACATGCAGCTTCCCAAAAACTGAGATATGTTCAATTATTCACTGCTTTTGAAGCAGTAACTTCTGGAAGAAGGAAACACATACTAGAGCAGCATAAGTCACTGAATGAATCCTTTTATGCTCTTCAGGTCTTTTATCAAAGTAGTACTTTAAATTCAGTGCAGGTTAAAAGCAGTTGTTCCAAACTTACCTTTCATTACAGTAATCAGTTTGAAAGAAAAGGTGCACGTATTGATATTTTTCCTGTCATTTAAAGATGTGATACTACAAGAATATCAAGAATAATATTCAGTTTTCTTTATTACGCTAAAGTTTTTCTGTTGGATTTTAGTTTGACTGATACCAGACGCAAAGATTAAATTTCAAGAAAGATATTAAATAGCTTTCATTGTCCTTAACCTCTTTTAAACAGTCACATACATCCCACTTGATACCCAAAAAGATGCAATTGCTCAAGGAAGACCTTTTGGAGAGCAATCCCAAGCTGAGAGTTGCTGGGGAGAGCCTATTTGCGTGTGTGTGTGTGTGTGTATACGTATATGTGTACACATGCATATGTATGGCTGTGTGTATACATCTGTACACATACACAGATACACATGAGAATAAAGCTGTCAATCTGCCTTTTTTCATAAAAACCTACCTTTTAATGCTCTTCAATATAAGGTATGACTTGGACAGTTCATGTGATTAGACTGAACATGTTGTAAACACACGTATAAGATATAAGCAAGACTTTGCTGTATAAAATTTAAATTTGTATATATGTCTAATCAGTCTACGTAGTGTTTTAAAGCAAATATTTTTCCTCCTCTTCATTTTAGCCTATTTTAGAATCAGGAGCCATAGAACTTCTATGTAGTTTAACACAGAGTGAAAATCTTGCCTTGCGAGTGAACGGCATTTGGGCTTTAATGGTAAGTAGAACACGCTGATGAAATATTGCTTGTGATTTTGCTTCTTTAAAAGTTTGTGAATGTAACTTTAAAAACTTGTCAGTTGTTATTAAAAATAACATAGCTGAAATCTGGCTTGTCTTTCCACCTAACTACAGAAGGAAAACACTATCAGCCTGGAACACTTCATCAATTAGTCCCTAAAATAAAAGAAACTCTTCAGTTCTGATACCAGTTTAGTTGCCAAGATCATTCGGGGAAACAGTTAAGTAGTGTCAGTAGCATGCCAGGGGACAAATAAAAGCAGGTAATAACCAGATCAGACATAAGACTGTATGGAAATTTAATTCACTGTGTAGCAGTTCCTCATAAATTACAACCTTTGCAAGATTAATTTTAGCAAGAATATATATGCTTGCAGGTAATAGTCTACTAAATGAGTGAAAGCCCAAGTTTAAGGTAAAAATATCAAGCAAAAAATCTGTCTCTTTCAGAATATGGCATTTCAAGCAGAACAGAAGATCAAATCAGACATCTTACGAGGTCTGAGTACAGAGCAGTTATTCCAGTTACTTTCTGATTCCGATGTAAATGTTCTGATGAAAACTTTGGGACTGCTCAGGAATCTTCTGTCTACTCGCCCAGTAAGTAGAGCTGCAACCAGACCTTCTTCTGAAAGCTTGATCAAACACACAGACAATACAAATTAATCCTCAATCTTTTTTGTAAAACAGGTTATTTTGCTTTTCAAGATTAATTTTCAATTAATCCCAGTATCTGTAGTCAAATGTACAAGTGTAGGAAAACATTTGAAAGAATTCTCTGCATCCACTGAGACTTTATAATTATTATCAAATACAGAGTTAGACAGTTACATTTAATGTTCAATTCCATTACATTTAGCTTTCAGCAAAAATATTTTCCTAACAGTCTTTCTGTGAAACTTGTCCAGAACAACAAGAGGGTTGCACTGTTGAGTCCATGTGTGGAGAGGTACATATCTTACAGATACCTGTGTTTCTTCTTTCTCGACACCTGACATATTTCTGTTCTTATCCAGCTATATAGATAGTACTGACTTTTTGAATTTGACTGTGGGACTGTGCACTTACAAAATGCATACATTCATTTTACACATTGAAATAAAATGGTTTGAAAATGTAAGCCCATGAATTGTTTTTGACAGGGAGAAAGAGATATTGGTGGAGGAAAAGAAAGGGGTAATCCCCTGTGAAGAACAGAGGGAAAACATGCAGCAAACATTTGGCAAGCCAACATTTTTGTGGGGAAAAAAACCACGAAGCCGCTACTGTGCATTTATCACGTATTGTGTTTCTACTGTAAAAAGGTCACTGCAAAAAATCTTCTGATATTTGTAATCGTTGAGTCTCAATAAGCTTCATAGAAAATTAGCTCTGTCTTAATGTAAAAAAATATTTAATACAGTCATTCATTAAATTCACCCTGAGCTCCTGACAGCAGACTCTCATTATCACTTAAGGTGTTCTTCATCTGAATCTACGTCCCAGTTTCACCTACTTTCTGTAGTATGTTTTAGAGCCAGAACCAACCATTTTCATTTTCTATCCAAAACTCACTTCAGAATAACTCATCCAGCAGCTTTTGAATGGAGTCTCGTTGCTAGCAATTTTAAGAAGTCCTCCAAGAATCCCTTAGGTCTTAAAAAATTATAGTGTGCCGTGTGCTGGTAATCTCAGATGGCTGTTTGCTGTCATTCTTGAGTTTTGATATCAGTTAATCCAGTAGATCTAGTTTCATCTTTTTCTGTTATTCCTAATGATCAATTTTATTCTAGTATAGGTATTTATAGTCTGTGGTCAAATGACTTTTTGCCTTTAAGTCTCTTAACTGGAGACAGTTTTCCTAGACGATCAGTAATCTGTATGGTTTATTCCTCTGAACCCTCTCAGACCTTTGAAATGTGGATATCGCACCTGGTCACAGTGTTCCAGTAAGAGTAGCAATTACCAGATAAGAAACCTCAGTTTTCTTACCCCTCTCCAATTACCCCCTGTTACCAGAAGTGAGGTGCTTCTTTCTAACTGCAGCATCATACTTAGAGCTTGGGTCCAGCAGGATTCAGTCTTCAGACTGGCCTCCATGCAACTGGGAAACCAGTGTCTTCTCTACAGGTTATAGTGAAATCAGAAGGCCCCTATCATGCTCTCTCAAACAAGACCAGGCTCCAAACGAAGAGGAATATTATGAAGTGATACTGCTGTGATAAGTTCATGTTTTTGGGACACCTCGCTAGGAGCTAGGGTTTTGTTGCAATGTTGCTACTCTTTAGAGTAATTCAAGTAGGAATGCCCCTTCTTTGTCCGGAAAGTTGCACTGATTGTATTCCATCATTGCTTTGGCAGCACATAGACCATATAATGAGCACTCATGGGAAGCAAATCATGCAAGCAGTGACCCTCATTCTGGAAGGGGAGCACAATATAGAAGTCAAAGAGCAGGTACCCTTTTTTGTTTCATGTTGTCTTGGCAGAATGAAATTCTAGAAGCAGTTAAGAACACTTATTATTCTCAACATGTCATTTTTGTTTGGAATTATGTTGTGCTCTGAATATTTTACTGAAGTCTGTCAGATTAGTAACTTCAGTACCTACAAGAATGCTTTTCTTTCTAATGGATTATTACAAATGTGTTTGAATTGAATTCAGAATGTTTTTTTAAATGCAGGTTTGGTAAAGAGGACGTCACTGTATTTAAGAGCGAAAGAATTAAATCTAAGGCAGTTGTATGGCAGAAATGGGACAGTAGGAACAAAGCCAGTATTTCACACTGGGAAAAGCATCATGGTTATTTGCTTCGATAGCAGCCATCGGAACAGTCAGTAATGAAGAATCCCATCATTGCCTGTCTTGCTGGCAATAATACGTGTTCTCCTGAGACATGTGGTAACTCAGCTGCTCTTGGGTTCTTGCAGGAGCCAGCAGCCGTTAGAGGAGGAGAGACACTAGCAGGGAAAAGAGCATCCTGGTGTAGCCCAAGAAAAAGCGGGGAGGGACATGCCCTGACAAATTAAAACTTGAGAAGATCAATATGCAAGAGGAAAGGGAGAAGGAAAGAGGTTCTGGCCAGCAGGGAAAATCATCCCTGGCTTGGTGGCAACATAATGGAGCCAGCATACTGGGGTACGTGCTGTGGGGATGTTAAAGCAAAAACAAGAGGATAGATGAGCAGAATTTGGCTGATGAACTCTTGCGATAGGCAGGATGGTCATTTGGAGAACGCTGTTTCTTCCTTGTACAGGGCATGTGGTGATGAAGAATGGGGGCAGGGAGAAGCTCTGGGAGATGCCAGACAATTGTTTTGACTTAGGAAGGGTATTGGTAGCAAACAGCATGGCAAGTGAGTCCAGACTCCTCTAAATCTCTGCTCAGTGAAGAATGGGCTGAAGGCAAACACACTTTTTATGGCTATTGAAGTACAATATTAGCAAAAAATCCCCAAAAGACTCTTAACGGATAGCAAACTTAGTGATACAATGGTGCTGAAACAGCTGAGGATTAACCAGTTGTGTCTTTCTAAACAGTTCTTCCCAATAAAGCTCTTAGTAACAGGAATGGCCTTCATTGCACTAGAGGGTTATTTACCTCGCCAAGCCTCTCAGAATTGTTTTGGAGGAGAATCGGTGTACCTGAGAAATGCTCTTGGAAGGGGCTAGTAGACTGGGGTTGAATGTTGCCTTTAGGGTTTGGGGACTTTATACACAAAGCACTTTCTTTGTCCCTGTGGTGTGAGCAGCAGCTTGCTTTTATTTCAGAATCAAGTCATACATCCAGTACTATCTGCACGCAGGAGCCCATATTTCTAGCAGGACAGTGCTTATGTCTATCACTGACTGGCTCGTCAGTATGTAATTAGTAGATTGGAAGTAATAAATCTTTGCAACTGCTGACGTAAATGCAGTGCAGATTAGACATGGGCATCATACAAGTGCTGATTGGTATTCTCCCTGCATTTCCAAAAAAGATGATTAAGTTTTTCCATGGCTCTTTGGGAAAGAAATCTGTAGAGCATCTCCTGATGCCTCCTCAGGGACCAGGAAAGCTGCCTCTGCAAGTCTTAATGCCATGTGCATGTAGTGCCAATGTGGGCCAAGTTGCTTCAAGGTTATTCTGTAGGATGGCTTCTCTAATTGGCAGGAAATAAGCAGGTGCATTAGTAGTTTGAGTTATCTCTGCAGGTAGGATGTGTGATTAGACTTGCTGAAAAAAATTATTACTCTGATAGAGCTCTGTCTTTCTATTTTCTGGCCTCAGAACTAGATGGATATGTTTATTTTTTCCCTAGCCACTGATAAAAAAAGACTGCTTTATTTTCCAATGTATTTAATCTTCTATATATGCTGCACATTTTCATGAGAGACTTAAAATTTTACTGATTGAAATGAATTAATGAATGTTGCTTTTTATTTTAAAATGGCTCTGGGTTTTTTGCCAGTGCTGTTCAGCCACAGCTGTTAACTCTTTGGCATTTGCCCCAGATGTAAGCAATCTGGAAACTCCAGATTAAAGATATTAAAACTAATTAAAGAAATTGTTTTTCACAAGCTCAAAGCTGTCAGGGAAACTGTATAAATCATGGTATGTGATCTGTGGCCAAATAACAGGGGGTTTTTTTCCCTTTCAGACATTATGTATACTTGCCAATATAGCAGATGGAACGACAGCAAAAGAACTGATTATGACCAATGATGACATCCTGCAGAAAATCAAATATTACATGGTATGGGGAATTTTTCTTAAAGGTTTTATGTTGGTCTTTTGCATGAATGAAAAGCGGGTTCTTCAGCATTTTGTCCTGTAAATTATTCAGTATCATGCACTTAACTTCCGAGTTCAAGAAATCATGTAGTGCAGTTTTGTATGGCAGAGGAGCACTGAGAATCTAATTAAAAGGAAAATCCAGTTGTTACTTCCCATAAGAATGTTACAGTGACTTAAGTAATATCTGTAACATGGAAAACATTTCATGATCTTGGAAAAGGCCTACCTTGTAGACCTCGGTAAATATTTGGAAGGAAGTGACTGAGTATTACCCAAGTGCCTTATGTTATGGCACTAATTTGAGAGAAGCTGTAGATAAGAATTACTCCCAACTTTGCTACCTTATTTCTTACAGGATGAATGCCAAAATGTAAGTCTAAGAATTTCTGAATTTCTTCTTCTAAACTTGAGTACTGTTTTTCTGTATTTAGAGTCATTCAAATGCTAAACTTCAGCTTGCTGCCATGTTCTGTATATCTAATCTCATATGGAATGAAGAAGAAGGTAAGAAAGCCTCATTATTAATGCACATACAAGTTATTATCCTGATCAAGAGGCTAATGTATAGTAATAAATATTTGCAGTGCACAGCAGGATCCAAAGCATAAAGGGAGACATCATTATAAGTATAATATGGAAAAAGTTAGAGTGATCAGGACATTGAGAAAAGTGTAGCGCGCTGTTCCTGGGCAGAAAGAGGAGACACAAGAAGACCGTGTCAATAAATAGGAGTTCACAGAATCATCTAGGTTGGAAAGGACCCTGGAGATCATCTAGTCCAACCGTTCTCCTAGCACAGTTCCCACCTACAGCATATCCTTAAGCTCTAAATCGACCCTACTCTTGAACCCCTCCAGGGATGGGGACACCACCACTGCCCTGAGCAGCCCATTCCAACGCCTAACAACCCCTTCTTTAAAGAAATGCTTCCTAATATCTAGTCTAAACTTTCCCTGGTGCAACTTGAGGCCATTCCCTCTTGTTATGTCACTTTCTACTAGGCTAAAGAGACTCATCCCCAGCTCTCTGCAGCTTCCTTTCAGGGAGCTGTAGAGGGTGATAAGATCTCCCCTCAGCCTCCTCTTCTCCAGACTAAACAATCCCAGTTCCCTCAGCCGCTCCTCATAGGACATGTGTTCCAGACTCTTGACCAGCTTTGTATCCCTTCTCTGGTCATGTTCGAGTAACTCTATGTCCTTTTTGTAGTGAGGGGCCCAAAACTGAACACAGTAATCAAGGTGCGGCCTCACCAGCGCCAAGTACAGGGGCAAGATCACTTCCCTGTCCCTGCTGGCCACACTAATCCTGATACAAGCCAGGATGCCATTGGCCTTCTTGGCCACCTGAGCACACTGCTGGCTCATATTCAGCTGGCTGTCAATCAACACCCCCAGGTCCCTCTCTGACTGGCAGCTCTCCAGCCACTCCTGCCCAGGCCTGTAGCGCTGCTGGGGGTTCTTGTGGCCCAAGGGCAGCCCCCGGCATTTGCCCTTATTGAAACACCTCCAGTTGGCCTGAGCCCATGGCTCCAGCCTGTCCAGGTCTTTCTGCAGAGCCTCCCTACCCTCAAGCAGATCAACACTTCCCCCAACTTGGTGTCATCTGCAAACTGACTGAGGGAGCACTCGATCCCCTTGTCCAGATCATCAATAAAGATGTTGAACAGAAGTGGCCCCAAAACCGAGCCCTGGGGGACACCACTCGTGACCGGCCGCCAGCTGGATTTAACTCCGTTTACCACAAGTCTCTGGGCCCGGTCGTCCAGCCAGTTTTTTACCCAGCAAAGTGTGCGATTGTCCAAACCTCAAGCAGCCATTTTTGCCAGGAGAATGCTGTGGGAAACAGTGTCAAAAGCCTTGCTAAAGTCAAGGTAAATTACATCCACAGCCTTTCCCTCATCCAATAACCAGGTTGCTCTGTCACAGAAGGAGATCGGGTTTGTCAAGCAGGACCTGCCTTTCATAAACCCTGTTGACTGGGCCTGAGCGTTTGGTTGTCCCTCATGTGTTGTATGATGGTGTTTAGGATGAGCTGCTCCATCAGCTTCCCGGGCATGGAAGTCAAGCTGATGAGAGTCACACAGTAGGAGGTTTCTACCTGTAGTATTTCTGTAAAATATGAAAACAACTGAAGTGAAAGAGAATCTTTACTAAAGAGAGCTTCCAAGTCTTGAAGAGGCTATGGGAACTCATTGTTGGTGGGCACAGGTTCACTGGAGACGATAAATGGATTAGAAAGGGAATTTGTTGCAAAGAAATTTTCCCCAGCATGGGTGACTGGTTTCAGGGTCTCAGCACACATTCAAACCAAAGGACTTGTGGGTGGAACTGGAAGGATTGTGGAAGACATTTGGTAGGATGAGTTGTGGCTTGGAACAATGGAAGGTAACCAGGAGGGAGCTGAAGGATGCTGCTGCACAGAAAAATGTGTGTTTGTGCATAGGGGTGGAGAGGGCAGATGGAGGCAGTAGTGTGGAGCTGTAAGAAATGGCAAGGGAAGGAGTGGTGGGAGGCGGTGTGCTTTGGGGAGTGGTAGGGCTAGGAGGAGAGCTTTCTGAGATGGATGATTTATCCTCAAGTTGACCATGTTGCTCTTCAGCAAAGAAGTCAGAGACTCTACTTGTGTTTTTTCCCCCTACTGTGTAACTTACGCCACATCTCTCGGGGAACTTCATTCAGTGGGTGACACTTGGCTATGCTTCTGGTGGCTTTCTGCTCATTATACTGGCATTATACAGTGCTACAAGTCAGACTCAAAAACACACCTCCAGTTAAATGTTCTCTGCATCCAAATCAGAGAGATGAGAATAAACCAACTGAAGTCAAGCTTCTTATTTTAGGATAAAATGTGTTCAGATTCTTGCCTTTAAAAATTTTCTTTTCTTTAAACATATACATATAAAGTACAAATTTATCATAGAATGGTTTGGGTTGGAACGGACCCTAAAGATCATTAAGTCCCAACCCCCTGCCATGGGCAGGGACACCTTCCACTAGCCTAGGTTGTTGCCCAAAACCTGGCCTTGAACCCTGCCAGGGATGGGGCAGCCACAGCTTATCTGGGCAGCCTGTGCCAGGGCCTCACCACCCTCACAGGGAAGAATTCCTTCCTTGTATCTAACCTATATCTACTCTTTTTTGGTTTAAAATCATTACCCCTTGTCCTCTCTGTACACCCAGAGATAAAGAGTTATCATCCCCCCCCATCTTTCCTGTAGCCCCTTTCAGCCCTGGGAGGCGGCTCTAAGGTCTCCCCAGAGCCTTCTCTTCTCCAGCTGAACCCCCCAACTCTCTCAGCCTGCCCTCACAGGGGGTGCTCCAGCCCCTGATCATCTCCGTGGCCTCCTCTGGACCCACTCAAGCAGGTCCGTGTCCTTCTGCTGTTGGTGCCCCCAGAGCTGGACACAGCACTGCAGGAGGGTCTGATGAGAGCAGAGTAGAGGGGGAGAATCCCCCCCTCGCCCTGCTGCCCACACTGCTCTGGATGCAGCCCAGGACACGGTTGGCTTTCTGGGCTGTGAGCACACATTGCTGGCTCACAGTCAGTTTTTCATCCAGTGATACCCCCAAGTCCTTCTCCTTGGGGCTGCTCCCCATCCACTCTTCGCCCAGCCTGGATTTGTGCTTGGCATTGCCCCAAGCCATGTGCAGGACCTCAGCCTTCTCTGTATCCCAGGTAATGAAGTCTCCTGTTTCCTTCCAGAGAGGGCCCACATTTTCCTTAGTCTTCCTTTTATCACCAACGTACCTATAGAAACTTTTCTTGCTGCCCTTGACATTCCTGGCCAGATTTAATTCTGTCAGGGCTTTGACCTTCCTAACCTGATCCCTGGCTGCTCAGACAATTTCTCTCTCTGCCTCCCAGGCTCTCTGTCCTTGCTTCCACCCTCTGTAGGCTTCCTTTTTGTGTCTGAGCTTGTCCAGGAGCTCTTTGTTCATCTGTGCAGCCTTCTGGTGTTCTTACCTGACTTCCTCTTTGTCGGGATGCACCTCCTCTGAGCTTGGAGGAGGTGATCCTTGACTGTTACCCAGCTTTCTTGGGCCTCTCTTCCCTTCGGGGCTTTATCCTGTGTTACTCTGCCGAGCAGATCCCTGAAGAGGCCAAAAGCTGCTCTCCTGAAGTGCAGGGTAGTGAGCCTGCTGTGTGCCCTGCTCACTGCCCTAAGGATCTTGAACTCCACCATTTCACGGTCACTGCAGCCAAGACTGCCCTTGAGCTTCACATTCCCCCCCAGCCCCTCCTTGTTGAGAACAAGGTCCTGGAAAAAAAATAGAGCGCCGTTGGGAAGTAGCCACAACTGAGGGAGTTTTTCCATTGTTGTGTTCTAACTGAATGCCTTTGAGCTGGTATCTGCTACCACTCCTTTCTTCTGTTCTGTAGGCATTTCTTTTTTGGTGGTATTCCCAACAATGTGATTTATTGTTGTAGGTTCACAAGAACGTCAAGATAAACTACGAGACATGGGAATAGTAGATATTCTACACAAATTGAGTCAGTCATCGGATCCAAATCTGTGTGACAAGTGAGTATAAAGAAAAATCCAAAAACAGTATTAGAGGGAAATCTTTGCTTCTTACTGAAAAAGTATCTTTTCTTGAAATCTTGTGATTATAGAAAAATGCCCCAGAAAAACTGTCTGCACTGAGTTTTACAGTGTATAAAGAAATTGTGATGAACACTTGCTTAAAGAGCAGGTTTTGTATTACCCAGGAATAACAGATTTTACTGATGTTCTCAGTAGTATAAAATAGCTTCACTTAAGATCTTCTAAATCAGTGGAGGATCCTCTCTGAAATCTCACTGATACACAGATATTTGTGTAAACCTTGAACTACTAACAAAGTTCCAGAGAATTGGAAGAATGGTAAGCCATCACATAACACTATGAATTAGGAAGATAATACAGTATCACCACTGTTGTTAATATCATTTAAATTAGTTTAAACTAATTAAACTCAACAGTAGCTTTCCACATATCCGTTCTGTTACTCATATTGTAGTATCTCCACAGATCATCTAGTTTTTTCACAAATACACGTAACCAAAATAGCTAATGACAGTTTCTGGTTTTTTATGTTCACTTTTTGCAGTTATCCCACATCCAGTTAGTAATAACCCATAATGAACTGAAGGAGATGATCTGATTTTTGGAAGAGGTCATACATAGACAACACAACTCAGAACTGTGCAGTGTTTTAAAATGCATTAAATTTGGGTTTCTTGTTTTTATGGAAGGTATTCCAGTGTTCTTAAATATCTTTGTAGTAAAGTTAGGACTTCTTTGTTTAATATCTATGCAAAAGTATCAGTATTTAAGTTAATAATCAGGAACATACATATATCAGTTAATCAGGTTTACAGAAAATTGTGTAAAAACTAAACAGGGTTATCAAACAGTGAGAAATAGGAATAGAACTTACACCAGTAAAATACTTTCTGGTGAATGGGCCTTGCTTGTCAACACTTAAGCTTTGGTTTTAAGAGATGGAGTAGATCGTGCTTAGTACTGTTTCAGGTCACTGTCCTTCCTGTTTCTTCTGGGAAACCAGCTCCCACTGTTTACCCCATCTCAGCTTTGCCTCGTCAGCCCCCTCAATGAGCTGATATGACTTGTGAACGTAGCAGGAAACTTGGAAGAAAAAAAAAAAATCTTCTGGGTTGCTGAGTTGTATCAGATCTTGGAAAAGTCTGTCATGGTCATGACAGTGTGGTTGGGATGGGTGGGGGACAAAGGAAGAGTTAAGCTTCTCACTTCAGGTGGTAGGAAACACTAAATTAGCTGAAGTGATGATGAAACTGTAACCCGAGAGTTTTGGGAGGTCTTAACAAAAATGTTGCACAGTGTTACAAAAATTCCAGTATTACATTGGCTGCTGCTTCTTTTCTCGCTCTCATCTCGTTGTATGTTTTTGGTAGGGCTGGTGTTGCTGACAGGGCTAACGTGCTTCTAGTATGTTCTGAGTTACAAAATCTTTTATTTCTCAGGTCAAAGACCTGCTTTTCATGGCACATCTGTATTGCAGAAAAGTAATTGCTCTTCACAATTATTGCTCTTTTCTTTTTAAATAAGTTTTTTGTAAGGTGTTTTGATAATAAGGTTCAATATATATCTTAAGCCCCACCATACTTGAAAGTCTCTCAGTTTATGCTGATCATCTAATATACTTGGCTAGATCATCTAATTCTTAGATGCAAGGTGGATTCTTAAATTGTCACAGCCCACACAGAGCACTTCTGTACCATGGGTTAGATTCTTCCAATCTGAAGGAACCAGCCACTTGGCTTCCTTTTACCTCACATGTTCATCCTGCCTCTCTTGCTGGCACGATGCATAGTCTTGTACATAAAGCTGTTGATGATAAAGCCAAACCCTGATGATTAACAGGTTTTTTCCTTTATTGCAGGGCGAAGACAGCACTCCAGCAGTATCTTGCATGATCAAAGACTAATTGAATCTATGGACACCCCTCATGTCTACTTAAGGAATAGCAGGAGATATTCCTGACTCCTTATATTTGCACAAGTCACCTTGGGCTGCATTTTTCTCAGGTGCAGGGAGCTGCTTTGCAGAAACAGTTTAAATGATCAGGTCTCCAGTGCACTTGAGAATTTTCTTGAGGTAGTTTCTTTACTCAGAGGACTCCTGGGGGGTTGTTTTGGTTTTTTGGGTTTTTTTTTCCTGAGCTACCTGGACTTTCGGATAGAACAATCAGTCATCATTTTCCTTTTGGGCCTACAATTTTCTGCTTTTGCTGCAGCCTGTGTGTGTGGATGTGTGTGGGTGTGCTCGAATGTGTGGGTGTGCTTGGGTGAATGTGTGTGGGTGTGATACCTCAATTTTGTTTTTCCTTTTTTTTGTGTGAAAATCTTTTTCTACAGGTTTTCAAGGGTTAACCATTGTTTGCTGTACGAATACTTCAATGAATTATATACAGTTTGAATGAAATGTTATTTAAAAAAAAAAATACCAAACTGTTGTATCCCATAAAGTTTATTTTGAATTTTGAACAGATGAATGTTTTTAAGTAAAATATATGCATTTTGAACTTCAGCTTAACTTACATTATACTTCCTTTTTAAAGAGAAAAATAGAGGGAGACAGTAAACCCCAAATTATAAGCAGCGCATTCTGTACTGACAAGGTCCAAGAGTTTTTTTTACTGCCATATAAGGTCACCTGGTACTGATGACAAGTTCAAATCCATGGAATGGGTCAACTGGATTATTTTGGGTTTCTTTACGTTCTTAGAAGCTCATACTTCAGAGTTAGCATGACTGTTGACTTTCCTGGAAAGTAACAGGTGGCTGCAATATCAGCAGGCATAAGCTATTGCTTTAGTAGCCAAGAACTTGCTCAGATAATTGCTGAAAGATTAGCTTATTTCACTGGTGATAAGTATTTGCTGGTCGTTAATATCAATAGAGCAAACAGTATGTTGCAGAAGTTATACTTTCAAGAGACCAGAAGGAGCTGGCAAGCAGTGATTAAGGGATTGCTCTCGTTTTGCATCCTTTACCTCCAGATATAGTTAAGTGACTTACAGATTATTTCCATGAAACATCAGCTGGGTGCATTAAGTTGGGGAAGGGATGGAAAAATTGGGGTTTTGGTTTTGTTGGGGTTGTTTTTTAGCTCAAGTAATGTTGCTACAGATTTTGTGTATATATGCAGGTATACACATTTGCATGGATTTGGATACCTGAATAATAAGCAATGGGTTTTTACTCTGTTCAGAAGCCTAGATTGTCTAGAAGTTCCTGAAAATTGTGCCTGTGTGGAGAAAAAAATACGAGCACAAATGAAGAGGAGTGTGTAAGGTTAGGCTGGAATGAGACCCCTGTGGCTTCACAGTCAAATGTGCATAGGAACAAATGAGGGCAGCAAGGAGCTCTCTTTCATGCAGTTCAGGGTTCTTGCTTTCTTCCCGTGTCTCATTTCTGATTTCAGTTTAGACCATAGTTTTAATAGTCAGAATCTCCAAACACTATATTTACATAGCACTAACAGGCACACTAAAGATTGCAGCCAGTGTCTTAAACCAAATCTTTCTTTTGTTACACTGAACTCCAGGAAGGCTGCAGCAAGAAGAGAGGTCTGTAACTTTGCTAACCAATTTTGATAAGTATCTTACTCTTTTCTTTCTAATCAGAAGGTCAAATTGTGATAGCCTTACATTTTTCCAAGGTAACTACTTGTGTCAGAAAATGTGACCACAGTTTGGCCTGGAATTTGAATGTGCTATGTATCAGATAACTGTTATCATTTGGTTGCAAAGGAGAATATATACATTTCGTGTAACTTCTTCCACTCTTGAAAGACAAATAAAAGTGAGCACCTGACACTTTTTCCCCAGGCATTGCAGTAAGTGACTGGCAGTTTTTTAATGTCCTTCTGCAAATTTTTCATGATGGACTTTGGGGGCTGAACAAAAGGGGAAGTAAAAATATGTGAGAACTTGATAAATACCAATACCTCAGATGTGAAGTCTTATTTATAAAATTCAGTCAAATATATTTTTGCTTGAGCCGAGAAAAAAGTTCTGAGGCAGATATTTTAAATCCAAAACTGTACAGCATGCATCTGACTTCTAAATTTGCACTCCTGCTATGTATGTTTAGGAGCTCAAGTTCTTACATACCTCTTGTCCTCCCCTAATTCACGTTTCTAAAAGCAAATCTGAGTTTGATTCTATAAAACTCCGGTGCCTAAAGGTGTTCAGAAAAGGTGAGTAAGTATCTGTGTACATGTTTTGAGGTGGCTTCCTAAAATTCTACCAGAAAAAAATGAAAAACAATGCTCAGACAATCTTGTTGCTGCATGAGAACAGTTGACATTTTCCACAGATATTCATAGGATGAACTGTTGGATGAGAACATTTTTACATTCAGTTAAGCTTTGTGAATAATTTTTGATGTTGCTATAGGTATGTACAAAAAGAAGAATACTGTAAATAAAAAGAACTTTACCAGAGTATCTAGATTTTTCTCAGCTTCGTGGAGAAATCTCAGCTTTCTTGCCAGCTTCTTTACAGACTGACAGTTGCTAGCCTGAGATTCACAGTGGGAACAAATTTGATTTACCAACTTTATTTAGGTAGCAGTGTATAGAGAATTACAGGGTTGCTTGCAGAACCAAAGCAAGTATAGAGTTTGTCTGAACATCATACAGATCACCAGGATTTCTGCTGTTCTTGTGCCATTTCTCTTCTCAGAACCAGTCCTAATGAATTTTGATAAGTATATCTGTTCTTTATATCTGGGTCCAGTGATGGTAGTCCTCTCAAAGGTTACATGTGTCAAAAAAACCTGCAGTTCTTTATGGAGTTTGGCATGCTGGTTGTCAGAGAAGTACACTTGGTCGCTCCCCACCACCTCCAGTCCACGTTTGGAGTAGTGTCTCCCATGCAAAGTCAAATGAGACTTATAATTTGGCTGGTTTTCTAATTACAGATTTGCATTGTAATAAGGAGAGAAACTAAGTGACCCGCTCAAAATCAGCTTGTGACAGTATATTCTGAAGGCAAACATCTCATATCTTATAAATTCAATGTTACAGACTTTGCTGTTGCAGTAGATGCTGTACCTCCATGAAGCTGCTGAGAAGCGGTGGCACAGCGGACAGAATAATAAGTTGAGGTGCATGAGATTAGGTTGTTGAAGACTAGAAAATGAGTTTAACGGGACTGTCTTTGGTAATCATAAAAAGTAGGTGTAAACATGCAAAATTTCAGTGGTGGTTAAAATCAGCAGGACTTTAGTGGAGACTTATTTCTCCAAAGTCAGTTGCTGGGGCCATTCAGGGGTGTAGTTTGCTCGGCTGAGCTGGTGCTCAAGGCAGGGGACCCTCTGCCAAGGCTCAGCCCCACCATGTCCCATGGAGGCACTGGCCAGTGTCCCCTTGGGCTGCCAGGGGCGCTAGGGATGTTGATGTGCCAAAAGCCAAATCCTCAACCAGGAAGGACCTTGGCCAGGTGGAGGACCTGGCCACCAGACATCGTGTGCTGAGAAGCAGCACCTCCAAGGTCTGCATCTGGGGCCCAATGACCCCAGGCATGGGAAGGGACAAGGTGGGCAGCAGCTCTGCCCAAACCCTGTGGGGTGCTGGGCACAGGTGCTGGGTGCTCACTGCAAGTAAGAAAAAAACCCAACCAACCTTCAAAAATTGAGCTGTGTTTTGGAGTGGACTCGCAGCTTTTGTGTCTGGATCTTGTGCCTTGTCTTGGGCCCCTAGTTTGGGAGGGGTAGGGGCAAACTGGAGTGGGGTGGTGTATTGGGCAGTTTTGGCAGGCAAAGAGAAGGCAGAGGGGCTCCAGCTGCAGGGGAGGGGAATTAGAGAGGAGACAGCTGAACTTCCCGACTGCAGTGACTGAGGAGGGAGCAGGGCAGGCTGGGCTGCCGTTCCGCCCTGACGTTGCCAGGGCTGCCACAGCAACGTTGGGGTGCTGCCAGCCACCACACAGGTACTGCCAGGCCCTGGCTGGGGCTGCTTCTCTTCTGCTGTGCTCAGAGCAAGGAGGGGCAAGCTGCAGTGTCTCCAAAAGCGAGCAGCGATTCAGGCCCTGCAGCAGACCTCACCTCTGTGAAAAGGGTGCGAGCAGAGCCGGGTCCGTGCTCTGGGCACTGCTGAGCTAATCCCACTCCCTGCAACAGGGCGGGGATGCTGCTGTAGGCGGTACGGCCTGGGTCGAGGAGCGGAGACGGGTAAGAAGCTTTCTTTATAGGGCAGGTTGGCCAGCAGTTGGATTCACAGAATTAAGAGGACATCTGCAGTGCTTTGTGCTTGGGACTGCTTCTCAAAGGACCCTTGTTCCTCCAGAAGGATGGCTGCAAAGAAAAAGGAGGTAGTACTGCAGGTCAGTAGGAGCCAGACTTTTAAAACATCTTTTAAATTCATGCCCTGATCCAATGTCAGGGGAGGTTTCGATATGAACCCAAGAGAAATATTAAGACACAAACAAGGTCAAATGCCATACACCCAAAATAGGTTTTTATTATTAAAAAGGTGAAGAGGGGTAGCGATAGGACAGAATAGAAGGAAAAGGCAGAAATAAAGCAAGGAAGCGGGATAGGGCTGCAAGAATAGTCACCACCATGGATCCAGCAGCATCCTGTTAGTCCTCAGCCTTCAGGTCTTCGGTGGTGGGTGCACACGGATCTGGCTTCGATGGTAGATGCACACAGATCTGGCTTTGATGGTAGATGTACAAGAGCAACATTTTCTGCAGCCTCTTTAAGTTAATTGTACCAGCGGATCAGCATATCTGCTCGCCTTCAGTTTTTTCTCTAACAGGTTTTGTTGCATCCGGCTTCAAGGGCAGGAACGTTTGCCTCTTACCAGTTCATTAGCAATGCATGCATGGGGTCTGGCCTACACAATAGAGCCACAAACTGCTCCAGGATGGAGCCAGCTCAGTCCATGTCTGCCCCTTTGAGGCTTATGTGAAGAGTCCGGACAATGCAATCTCAAGGAAGTGGGGGCTGCATCCTTCAATACACTCCTGCTTCTCTGGGCAGCATCCCCCAGACCAGTTCACAGGCCGCAGCAGCTTCTCTTGGAGGTTTGCACAGACACAAGCGAGCTTTGAGACAGTCATAGGACATTTCAGTCTCTTATAACTCACAGTAAGTGCAAAGGATGAAGTTCAGTCTTGGAGTATCTCAGATTCTGCTGGCAAAGCCCTACTGTGAGGTTCTTGTGGAAAAGCATTCCTGAAGGCAGGTAGGAAGCATGGTAAAATGGGGCAAGTCAAGTCTGTCCCCTAAAGTCAGTGCTATGGGGTGCAGAGGGAAGTGGCTATGGGGCTGCAGTTGTGTTTCAGAGCTGTTACAAGCTGGCACGGGTTTGGCTGCTTTCATAGATCAAAATGTATCTTATGTTTCATGGGACAGTTGTTCAAAGGACATTCAGAAGTGGAAAACTGGGGAAGGGGGGTTTACTCCTGAATGGTAGGTGTCACTGAACATTTCTGACCAGTTCATGTATTTAGAAAGATCGCTGTAGTAGTGGAAAAGTTAGGTACAAGAAAAATTCCAAGGCTGAAAAACTTATTTCACGATGTGTAGAATTTTTCCCTACACTAAACTGTGCAAGTGACCTAATGATGCTTTATAACTATCTGCATAGAGGGGAAAGGGTTTCTGCAAGCAGTTTAGCATACAAAAACATTGAAAAACACAAAGTAGGTTATGAAGGTCTCCTTCAAATTTTGAAGCAAGTTCAGTCTTCACCAGAGAGAGATACTAATGGAGATTATGGGCTTTATGACCTTATTTATTCCCTGTTAAAACTGGAAAGTATGGAGTGAAAATGTGAACATTTGTATAAGACAAAGAAGATCACTTTTTTTAAGGTAAAAATGGTTTCTACTGCTGCTTGTCCAACTGTGTGCCTGTGTGATGGGGGAAATTACATCAACCAGACTTCGCACCTTTTGGCAACTAAGGGAAAGCTGGGTCTCGATGCACAAAAATGTGGTTGTTCACATCTGCAGATGAAAGCTGAATCTCGTGTAGGACATGGTGTGATGTCCTAGAAAAGTTCTGATTATATTAGAGAAAAGCCAAGTCCTTTGCAACCTCAGGGCTTCCAAATTAGCAAAACACTTTGAAGGGTGCAGGCATTACTTTCTGAGTCCATCAGTTGAACTCACAGCTGAGCTCATTATCACAAATTATTATCATAAGCTCTTTGAACTCATTAACATTCTGTGAAACACTCTGAGGGTGGTCCTAGCACTAGTGAAAACTGGACTAATTAAATTTCTTAATTCTGCAGGGTTCTCTGAAAAAATGAGGCTTAGGGTCGTGTGCTAAACAGGAGAACAGAGGGAGGTGTTTGAACATCTCCCCATTCTCCAGTTGAGGTGGCATCCTGGAGAAGCTATTGTGTGACTTCCAGTGACGCCTCTGAAAGTCTGTAAGAGGCCATTTAATTTGCACTGCAGTTTACACTCTTGGAATCCTTGACTTTGTAATTTTAGCAGTCCTTTAATGCACGTTGGTGTTAATGATTGTAAAATAGCTGGGCTTATTGCATCTAAAATCTACTAAATGTAGTTAGGATTAATGATACCAACTGAGAAAGTTATGAGGAATCTTCATTATTCAGGATGAACAAACCCAATATTTCTTAAGCACTTTTTTTTTTAACTTACTGTGTTTTTCTAGGTACACACTGAGGGTCAGATCCTGTAATACAGGGAAGATGCTAAAGATAGAATTACAGAATCATTCAGGTTGGAAAAGACCCTTGGGATCAGTGAGTCCAACCCTCAGCCCAACTCTCCAAAGTTCTCCCCTACCCCACATCCCCCAACAGCTCATCCCAACGGCCCTTAAATACACCTCGGGATGGGGACTCCAGCCCCTCCCTGGGCAGCCTGTTCCACTCTCTGACCACTCTTTCTGGGAAACATTTTTTCCTAATGTCCAGTCTGAACCTCCCCTGTTGCAGTTTAAAGCCGTTCCCTCTTGTTCTATAGCTAATTACCTGTGAGAAGAGACCAGCACCAACCTCTCTACAATGTCCTTTCAGGAGCTGCAGAGAGTGATGAGGTCTCCCCTCAGCCTCCTCCTCCTCACACTGAACACTCCCAGCTCCTTCAGTGGCTCCTCACAGGGTTTATTCTCCAGCCCTTCCCCAGCCTCGTTGCCCTCCTCTGTGCTCACTCCAGCCCCCCAAGATCTCTCTCGTGCTGAGGTGCCCAAACCTGGACACAACCCTCCAGGTGTGGCCTCCCCAGTGCAGAGCACAGGGGGACTGTCACCTCCCTGCTCCTGCCGGTCACACTATTGCTGATACAAGTCAGGATGCCGTTGGCTTTCTTGGCCACCCGGGCTCACTGCGGGCTCCTGTTCAGCTGCTTGTCAATGAGAACCCCCAGATCCTTCTCTTCCAGACAGCTCCAGCCACCCTTCCCCAAGCCTGTAGCCATGCAGGGGGTTTTGTGGCCCAAGGGCAGGACCTGGCACTTGGCCTTGTTGAAGCTCATCCCGCTGACGCTGGCCACTGATCCAATCTATCCAAGTCTCTCTGTAGAGCCTCCCTGTCCTCATGCAGACCGACACTCCCACTTCACTTGGTGTCACCTGTGAACTCACTGATGACACACTCTGTGTCCTTACCAAGATCATCAATAAAGATGTTGAACGGAAATGGTCCCAACACCGAGCCCTGAGGTCATCACTCATGACCGGCTGCCAGCTGGATTTAGCTCCACTGACCACCACTCTCTGGGACCGTCCATCCATCCAGTGCTTGACCTGGCAGACCGTTTGCTCATCCGGGTCACAGGCAGCCAGTTTTTGTATGAGTATCATATGGGGCACTGTGTCGAATGCTTTTCAAAAATCCAGGTTGAATATCCACACCTTTTCCCTCGTCCAATAGTTGAGTTGTCTTGTCATAGAAGGAGATAGGGTTTGTCAGGCAGGACCTGCCTTTCACAAACCCATGCTGACGCGGCCTGATTGTCCATTATGTGACTTTTAATGGCACCCGAGATGACCTGCTCCATGACCTTCCCTGGCACCGAGGGCAGACTGACAGGTCTATAGTTTCCTGGATCCTTCTTTCGGCCTCTCTTGTAGATGGGTGTCAACGTTTGCCACCCTCCGGTCCAATGGGACCTCCCCAGTTAGCCATGGCTTCATGTAAAACAACTAGCAGAGGATGGTTTCGATCCATCGACCTCTGGGTTATGGGCCCAGCACGCTTCCGCTGCGCCACTCTGCTGCCTGTTCTGTGCCTGAGCAGTGCTGGGAGTGTGGGATAACGAGCACGTGGCACAGCGTGTGGAACCGTTTAGGGTACCCTTGGCTGGGCATGTCCCTGAGCAACCTGGTCCAGCACTGAGCTTTGAGCAGGGAATTAGACAAAGAATTCCACAGATCCCTTCCAACCTAGATCTTTCTGTGCTCTCTGTTGTTCGCTATGTTTTAGAAGTCTTCAGAGAACAGGCAGTAATTCAGGTAAGAACATGCTGGGTTCAGACCCTACCCTGTAGTGCCCGGACATCATGAAAGCTGCATATTTACTATTTTATTTTACCGAGACTCAAACATCTTAACCAAGTGGTATATGTGCAGGCAAGGGGAGAAACTGCTGGTGGAGCATCATCTGGTTTATAAGATGCGACGAGGACTGGGTATCAAATAGATGAGAGGAAAGAAGGATGTGTGCTGGCGACGAGCTTGTCGCAGTAGCACTTGGAGCGCTGCAGTCAGCCCAGACCACCTCGCCATGCTGGCTCTGATGGGGGGGTCCTGCCAAGCCAGGACCTAGCAAGTGTCAGTGTGTGTGTGTGTGTGGCTCTCCTCCAAGTCTGTCCTGCTCGTGCTGTCATCTGGGCCTCCTGCAGAGAACCAGCCCCATCAGTTATCCATCAGTGGCTCATAAGTGTTTTAGCTGCTAGCCTGTGTTAAAACATAACTACGTATCAGATTTCCATTTAAGTGAAAGCAAAGTAGCTTTTGTGTTTCTTCTATAACATGAGTGCTGTTGTGGGGAGCTCAGGGTCCTTTTTCCTCATTGCCTGCTGCTCTTCTTGGTACCTGCATACCTGCAGGTCTTTATGCTAAGCTGAGGGATAGCTGGAGCCCTTCCCTGTTCTTGGATCTTGCTGCCTGACCCCACAAGGAGTTGTGTGGCCGTAAAAGCAGGAGAGCCCCAGGAAAAACCTGAGGCTGTACAGGTATTTCACAGACCTTCCTTCTTGTGCCATACATGACACAGCCTGGTGGGTTCAGGTAGGGTTCTGGTCAGTCAGCGGCCCTGATAAGATGCAGGGGGCCGTGTCCCCACTTACCCCCCAGAACAACTCTTAATCTCTCTGCAAACTGAGTCTGGGGTCCCCAAGCAGCCAGACTGTTCAAGTAGTTGCTGCCCCTAAATGGGAGGGCTTGCTCTTGGCGGGATGATGCTACCCATTCCATCTGCCTTGCCTTGGTTCTTGTGAGACAACATGAGTCTCTCATCCAATAAGCTGTTTTACAGCATTAGCTGGCTTGCTGATGGGTCTCTCGGAGCTGGTGTCAGGTGGTAGAAAGAACATGTGTGAAAGGGAGAAGAAATGAGAGTTTGGGAGTGAGGATATCCAATTTCAGCTGTTTTTTCTCAGAGGTCTTCCACCCATGTTCTAGCACAACTTGGCTCTGCCCAGCTGGTCAGAGATGAGAGGATCGCAGTCAAAAGAGTTTCCTGAGCGCTCCTCTTCAGGCAGATGTGTCTATCTTAAGCGTAAACACGAAGCAATATTTGCAGTAACCAGGTAGTACCTGATGATTTACTGTTGCTTTTACTGTGTTTTTAAACTTTCACACAGATTAACATCAGTAGCCAGGAGCTTTGGGAAGAAATGCTGTGCCTCAATGGACTCATTGGTAAGGGTTTGGTCAACATATTAGATTGCTTTTGTCCTGTGTTAACAGGACACCAGTACTGTTAGGGATCAGTTACTACTGATGCGGATGTTCAGTCAGTCCCTCCATTCCTCTTGTCCTGAATGGAAGAAATAAATATATCAGTGGCAGTGAGACTAGCTGGAGATTGTAGTCTTCTTAATTTATGTGGGACATTTATCATGTAATCAAAGCAGCGCTGGTTCAGGAGCTTCTGGAGTCTTCAGTCCAGCCACCACGTGGAGCAGGGCTGTTCCCAGTGCGAGGAACAGCCCTGGTTCCCAAGGGCAGAGGCTAGAGGGCTGTTGCATAAGCCTCATGTGCTCTACCTCTGTGCAGCAGTTTTCCCTAGAAAATCTGGTACCTCCAAGGTCACAGCCATGTCAGTGTTTCTTCTGAAGACTCCTCCTTATCATATCACTGTTATTAGCTTGTTATTTTATAATGTGATTTCATCCTCTGATCTAGCATTTGAAACCTTCAAAGAGGATGATAGTTTCTACTATAGAATCAAATCCATAGCACTTCTAGTGCTCAATAGGAGTCCTGCCACACTCCAGACAGAACTATGGGAGCAACAGCTTGGGAAGTTCTGGTTGGACATGGGGCAAATCTCCTTCGCTAGGGTGTTGCTGCAGAGGTCACCAGAGGAGCAGACCTCAGTCCTCAGAGGTTTTAAAGATTCTTCTTATTGCACTAGCACCCCTTTGCAGTCCCCTTCCAAATGATTGTGCTGCAAAGCGGAGAAGCGCACAAACCAACCTATTGGTCTATGTCTAAACTGACCCATTTTGATCTCATTCTGACTAGTTTTCCTTCTTGCAGTTGTTGATGCATTTCAAGCCTGGTGTGGTCCATGCAAAGCAGTAGTAGATCTTTTCCGAAAAATAAGGAATGAAGTTGGCAGTCATCTTCTGCATTTTGCTGTGGTAAGATCTAACCTGGCACTGCTTAAAACATTCAGTCCCCTGAAACAAGCAGGTAACTAAAGGGCTGAAGTAATTTATCTTTCTATTCAGCCACGATGATAACAGTCCAGGAGTTCCAGCTTGTGTGAGTGAGCCTGCCAAATACAGACACTTGGTTACCCCAATAAGAACTTTTATCACTAAGAATTTTCAGGCTTCAACTGTTCTGTACATTTCAGTTGTCTGCTCAAGCAAGCAATGCTAGACAGAATCATTAGTGTGTGTGTCCCTCTGATGTACAGGGAGTCTGAAGGAGCTGGGTTGGTTCACCCCTGAAGAAGATTAAGGGACAGGTGTCTAGTTGGGGGATTAACAGAGAAGACAGAGACAGACTTTTCTCAGTGGTACACAGCAAAAGAATGACAGATAGCAGGATCAAGTTGCAGCAGGGAAAAATTCAAGTAGATAGAAGGGAAAAGAATTCATTGTAGAAGCGGTTGGACAGTGGGACACGCTCCCAGAGAGGCTGTGGGGCAGCGATTCTTGCAGATGCTAAAAATTAACCAGCCTGGAGCAACCTCCTATAACACTGCGACGAGCCTAGAGCCCTGCAGAAGTCCCTCCCTGCCTCGGTCCCGCTGTGGTTCTGTGTGTAAGTGCCGTTCCTGGCCGAAGGCCAGCTCTGGGTTGCTGGCAGAGCTGTGGGCGGCGAGGCTCCTCATGGAGGCCCCTGCCCAGCACAGCTTGCAGCCTGTTGCTGCTGCCACCACAGCTCCTCCTGTCACTTCTCTCGCTCCTTATAAACAAGAGACCCCGATTTCATTTTTGCGTGGTTTTTTTCTCTGGGGTTCACACGGGCAAGCTGCTGTGAGGTAGATATCCCTGCCGCACAGGAGCTGCTGTTCCAAGCCCTGCGGGTGAGATCTGCCACACCTCTGCCTGCTCCTCAGGTCCTTGACGCTGAGCGGGAGTCGGTGGTGGCCCCGGCTCTGACCAGTGTCCTTTTGGCCTGTGAGACTGGACCCGGAGGGGTTTTGCTGTACATGGGGGATCGGTGCCAGACAGCTGAGGATGTCTGAGTTCCAGTGGTTTCATGTGTGTTCCTCTGAAGCAGAAACAGTTATCTAGAAACACCTGTTTTGTTTTATTACACATTCCTTTTAGGCTGAAATTGATTCCATTGATGGTCTGGAAGAATACAGAGGAAAATGCGAGCCTGTCTTTCTGTTTTATGCAGTGAGTGAAAATATTGTTACAGTAGCTACATAGCAATAAATATCACTTGCCAGTGGGAACAACTGTCCTTTTTGAGAGATAATCTTTTTCTTTCATGTGTGACAGCACAATTTTATTTGTTCTGTATCTGACGTTATCTACTGGTGATCAAGTGCTGCATGTATAAGAATATACAACCAGAGTTTAAATATCTCCTGCTTTGCCACCAAGAAACAGAACAATGTAATTTTGTTTTAATATTTTTTTTAAAAAAGAGTGTGAATGAAGTAAAACATTAAATTGCACAGGTAGGTGAGAACAAATTTTTTTTTTTTTTTTTTTTACACTTTTACCTGGGGGGAGGCCCATGTAGCCTGTGATAGATGACTATGTTTTGTGGCCCTTTCCCCTTGAGGCCATGAAAATCCCTATCATTCACACACAGGGATCCCTGTGACTTATTGAAAGATGTATGTGTCCACAGGGTCTTGTGGCTGGCCGAGTTCAGTGAGCAGCGTTCATGCCATGTTAGTATGTGGATGTGTGTTGCCCTGAGGGGTCTTAAGGTTCAGCCTCCTGCTACTGCAGGACCTCACTCCTCTCCACAAGCTGCTTTGGTCCTAAGACTGATCAGGAATGACCAAGAAGATTGTTCCAAAGTTTCCCTCTTGTTCTGGAGCCAGAGCAGCTCTGTCGGGGAGGAGGGCATGGTACACAGTATCTTATGTCATGTGCTGCTGCGGTAATTTCCAGAGCCCAGAGGGCACCACTTGAGCACTTACTGACTGATTTTGCTTTTCACACCTTTCAGGGAGGAGAATTAGTAGCTGTTGTAAGAGGAGCTAATGCACCAGTGCTGCAGAGGACCATCCTGGAACAGCTGGCACTGGAAAGGATGGGTTTAGAGCATGGAGGACAGCGTGTGGTGGTAATGAGTCACTAAATCCTTAAATACCTCTAGATGTGCATGCCAGAGGAAAGGTTCAGCTCCCCAGTGCCAGCATATCTCTAAAGTAGTCACTTTGTCACAAAAATCCTGTCCTGACTGAAATCTGGTTAGTGTGTTGCTTGAGTGCCCACAACCCTGGGGGGCCTACCTAGATGGAGGAAGCTGGGAAGGGTGATTGTGTTTTTCAAAACCTCTCACTGCAGAGCTGAGCCTGGCCCTCAGACAGCAGGGGGGCGGGTTCCTGCTCAGATGGAGGTAGAAATTGGGGACCTGCTGGGCAGGCACTCACCTAGAGGGTAAGAGGACACTTGGGATGTTCCTTGCTCATCCACGTGCTTTTGCTGCTAAGGTACAAGACAGAGCCTTCTCCAAAGAGGAGGGAAACATGGCTGCTCTTCCAGAAGAACAACAGGAAGGCCCAATAGGTAAGGCAGGCACAGCTGTAGGATGCTCTTTGTGCTCTTACTATGTGCCTTTGCCAAAGCCGGAACCTAAATGATGATTCAGCTGCTCCTTGGACCCCAGAGGGACTGTTTCTCCAAATGGGCACAATGTGGGCTCTTCCCCCAGCCTCTGACAGATCAGTACAGGATAGCATCACCTCAAACAGTGTATGTAGACACAAAAACAGGCCAGGGTAGCTTGGGTGTCTGATGTCATCAAACCGGTAAGTATTTTTACATGTTTTATGTTGCATTTGTCAGTACTGACCCCTCTCCTTGCCTGGTGAGGGCTCTTGGACATCCCACATGCCTTGAATAACTGAAATACTGAACTTGCTGCAGATGCTGCTCAACTTTTCCAGGTGTTTTTTAAAAGGAAACACAACAGCTTGGGCACCAAATCTTGTTACACCAGCTCTTGCCTTGTCTAAAATTAGCCACACATTCCCAGAGGCTTTTGTCTCTCACCTAGTTTCTAACCTACAGTGATGCTTTTTCTTGGCCTTGCTGGGATGCAGCTGCAGACTGGTGCTGTGCACACCAAGTCCTGTGTTGCAGAATGCTGAGAATTGTCATAAAACCCACTTGGCTTTAGCTGAGGCACCGTGGGTCTGGAAGGGCTGCAGTGCATGTTGATGTCTATCACTCATTTCTTTGCCTGTTACTAATTTTTTCCCTTTTCCTTCCCTTGGAGGCTAATGCACCCGTCAGTCCCAGGCCCGCTTTCCCAGCCATCGTTGTGGAGCAGATGTGGGATTTCTCATTAAATAGAAGGATTTAATGCAGCAGCAGTGTCACTAAAATGGGATAAAAGAACTTACAGACACCAATGTGATGTAGATAAGCAGACACTCCTTTATTAACAGCTGGTTGTGTAGGGGAGTTGTCTCACCAACAACGCACACCTCACTCATGTAGCATGCTGATTATAGAGGATACAGTAATAAATCTTATTGAAGTTCTCATTCATAAACATTTTCTTATTCCCACCCCTTTCTGGTCATGCACACTTGAGTCCTGAAATGAGTTGGGGGGCTGCTTTTTACGACCACCATGACTACTGACCTAAAAGACCCTGCAATGCCCTTGACCCAAGGATTTGGCTCACATTGCGATTTTAACGTGCTTTGAGGCCATTTTACAACGCGACTTTTAGAACACCTGGTCCACCGGGCAATAAATTGTCCTTACCCAACAGTCTAACAATGGTACCTCGTTATGAGTCTTTCTTTGAATAGGAATCTGGTTAATGATTATTACTCGTCTACGTGGCCTTGGCCTGGGAATTTGAAAAGAACTTTGTAGCGGCATAACTGGTTGTATAGTTGCTCTAAATCGTTCCTTATTTGAACCCGCAACATCAAAAATCATTACAATCAGCTCAAATAAATAAGGCGCCGCGGCCCCTTTAAGGGCGGCGGGGGGCGGGCGGCCGCGCGGGGCTGCGCCTGCGCATGGCGGGGGCGTCCCGGGTTCGAGTCCCGGCGGTGCCGGCCTGGTGCGGCGGCGGCGCCCCGCGGCCCGGCGATGGAGGCGGCGCCGGAGCAGGGCCCCTGCCCCGCGGCCGCGGCGGAGGCCGAGCCGTGCCCGGAGCCGCCCGCGCACCGGCTGAGCGCGGCGGAGCTCGACCGCGAGCTGGACTCCCGCAGCGAGCTGGTGCGTCGCGGCGCTCGGCGCGGCCCCCTGCTCGCCGCCGGAGCCTCCCTCCTGGCTGAGGCGGGCGCGGCCGGGCCGCGGAGCCGGCCCCGGCCCCCCCGGCCAGGCCGCTCCCCTCCCCTCAGCACCGTTGGCGGGCGGCCGTGAGGGGCGGTCGGCGTGACCCCGCCGCTGCCCAGCGCCCGCGGGCGGTGGGGGTTGTCCCGCCGGCGCGCTGCCTTACCCCGAAGGCTGATTTTGAGGGTAGCCTGCACCGTGCTTAATCCTCCCCGCAGAGCTCCCGCGTACGCGGTGCTGGCTGCTGGGCGCGGTGCCGGCGGCGGGGACGCTTGTGCTACACGGAGCGGGCGGTCGAGCGGGCAAAATAATCCTGCGTCCTAGGAAGGCGCCGTGTGGGGCCGTAGTCGCGGTGTCAGCCGGTTTTAAGTCTGTGGGAAGGGGCAGAGAGGCCGCAGTTCCGTCGGCGAGTAGGGCGCAAGGGCTGGGGTAGCCTTCCTGCTGTAGCAAAGCTTGGTTTTCAGTAATGCAAGTCTCGGATAAAAGTATCTTTATTTTTAAGAAAATTATGTTTTTCCCCATTAGTAAGCAGTCAGAAAAAAAATCTGATGTATTGATGTCTATGTATTAGAAAGGTGGTGTGACATTGGTAGCAATCTTTAGAAACAGTTAAAAAAAGTATTTGAAACTTCAGATCTGGGCACAGGTCAGAGAACTGTTGTATAGTTTTGTTACTAAATATTTCTTGTTTTATTTTGCAATGCAATGCATTTTGACTAAGAGAAAATGTAGTGCCTTTCTGGGCAGAGGTGTGTTGGAAAGAGTGCATGCATCGCTGCTTTTTTTTCTTTAGTTAGAAAAAAGTTTGGAAGGTTGGGTAGGCAACCTGAACTCCATCCATGCTTTCTGATGTACAGATCGATGACAAAGAATTTGACATTCCTCAAGTTGATACTCCTCCAACACTGGAGAGCATCTTAAATGAGGTGAGTGGTCCATCAAACATGCAACCAGCTCCAATACAGGGAGGAGCTGAGATAAAGTAGCACAAACTCCTTTGGTTCTTCTCATACTGTGTTTTTCCTGGGAAATAAAGTTGTATAACTTCATAGTTTCCTGACACCAGTATCTGACAAAGCACTTGCTCAGCTGAGTAATTGCTGTACAGTGGGTAATATGGAATTTTGTGTTTTCAATCAAAATATCCGTGGCTGTAGCAAAAATTTTCCATCAAATTTAAGCATGTTCACCTGCGGTATTGGACAGTCACCTGAAGGCTGTACGGTCCATTAAAAGTGTTAAAAGGTCAGAGTTATCAAACAGCTTTTTTTTTTTCTTTTTTTTAAGCTGAAAATAAATGCAGAGAATTCTTGGTAGTTCTTAAGCTGTGGGAGAAGGTAAAAACTAGGGTCTTCATGGCTCCATTTATATTGTACTTCTATTTAGCCCTCTGGTAGGAGTCATGAACTGTTTCAACATCTGACATTGCCTGTAGTACCTTGCAGGGGAGAGCTGACTTTGTCTTGCATATATCCAATTCAGTGTGTTTTTTGTGATAGCCACATGAGTGCAGGATTCTTAGAAAGGAAAAGAAGGGCATGGAAGTAAAGATAAAATACAAGAAAACAAGCTTTTTAACAAACTGAGGAAACTGGTGGTTGGACTTCTTAGGAAGCCAGTGTAAAAGGAAAAGGAGCCTGAGAGAGGTGACATTTCTTCTAAAAAGCTGTATTAGAGATGCAGATGTAAGGTGCCCCAAACACATACAGCCTAGGAACAAGAGGAGTGGTAGAAGGGGTAGTGTACAGGTATGTCCTGTTTCTGCTGGGGCCTTGGGTGATGAAGGCAGAGGGAACTTACTGTATTTGGGTGATACCAAACTCTAAGGAGATGCAGTCACATCCGTGTCAGAGGAGTAGAGTCCAAGTCTTAAACTTGAGAGGTAATCATGAAGAAAGTGTAGTGCAGACAAATAAAACGTCTTCCTCTAGTGCTATTTATTTCAGTATATATGGAATGGGAATGACTGGCAAAGCATCTTCTGAAAAGGATTTTAGTGGAAAACAACCTGACTGAACCAAAAAGTTACACAGCTGCCCTGGAAAAAGAGACATTTCATGGGCACAGGACTGCCAGCTGTAAGACAAATGAGCACCTGCTCTGTTCTCTGCACGTTTGGTGTTGTGTTTGCTCTCTCTGGCTCTGTGCTTTGAGAACAACATGAACTGTACTGAATTTGTAAGACATCAGGGTTGTTTAAAAAATAATATTAAAAAAACTTCATGCTGAACCTGAGAGAGGAGAGAGATATCACCAGCAGAAGAGCAGAGAAGAGCAAAATCAACCCTTGCAACAGCCCAAGGGGATTGCTAGACTCTTAGCCACCACTTGGTGAAGTGCTGGAGTAGATGATAATACTTCTAGGCCTTCTCTCAGCAATTGGAGGCTTTTGAGAACAGCTTAGTTTAATGACTGTTAAAATTTTGATGGAGTAGATAATAATCTGTAGAACAAAGATTGGTTGAATAACTTTCCAGCCCACTTCTGTGATTATTCTGAATTCTGAAAACCAGTTCTTTCAGAAAATCTGTCTAGTACAATAATACATATTTCTGGTTTTACATATGAAACTATCTTGTCCTCTGCTTCTTGATTTTTCTGCTTAATTGATGCTGTTTTGCTAACATTTTGGTTGGGGTCAAGATGCTTGTGCATCTTGAACATTTAGTAAGCTGTGGTGATTCTCTTCCTTCAGACTGATGATGAAGAAGAGTCTTTCGTTTTGGAGGATCCCTTTCTCTTGAACATTGATAACACAGATACACATTCCTATGACACATCTTCTGTAGCAAGCTCTGACAGTGGGGACCGGACACATCTGAAAAGGTACTGCAGGACTCAATACCCTGGGAGGTTAATTGATTATTTTTTTTTTAAGGAACACTGCTTATATCAATTAAAAACAAATTCTCCTTTTTCGAGTGGGTGGAAGGAAAATCCAAAGCTAAGAACAGTCGAAACTTCCTAAGGCAACTTCCTCTGCCCCCTCCCTGAGGTTTGCTGTAAGCGTGCGATTTGTCCGTTACTTGGGTGGGAACCCTTTAACTACACGTGTGGATTTTGTCTCTTGCTTCTGTACCCTGGTGCTGAAGTCCAAGGGGAATGCTGCAGGGACTCTGCTGAAGCTGCTTTTGACAGAACAGTGTTATTCCTGCAAGATCAAGTAGGCAAAGATGGAATTCTTTTTTGCACTGAGGGTTAGCCTGTTTGAGCACTAAATGCGTTTTATGGGAGATGGAGTATTTACATTTATCTGAATTTCAGTGGAATCTTTAAAACCTGAACCTTGATGATTTTAAAGAAAATCTTTCAAAGGTGTGTCTGATGGCGTCCAGAGTCTGCAAGCAGCTGGTGGTTATTTTTAAAAGGCAAGTCAACTGCTGTCACTCCTGTAATGGAGTGCTAATTTTGACGTCTAAAAGCAGACTGGAATGTGGTAATTAGCTATAACACTGCTGACTTGTCTCGATAATTACTCAAATAATGCTCTGATCCTGCATCCTGAGCCACTTCCATGGCTGCCTTATATGCCATAAGAAGTCATCGTTGATACAAGAGTAGTTGCATAGGATAGGAACATGGAAGTGTGGTGGTTTATGGTGGCATATGGTGGTGTACTGACTCGCTGTCCCTTCTTTTTTCAAATAAAATGGTTTGTATTGAGGGAAATGTTACCTGGAGTAGCTTATATGTTTTCCAGACAGAGAGGGCAGAAAAACCTGGGAGTGTTACTGTCATCTTTGGATGAAGCTAGTTGCCATGTTTATGGGTCTTTACCCATAATAAAAGCTATTAACAACATGTTTCTTCAGCCTTTATATGAGCTACTTATTTGTGTGCTGCTGTAGAGTTAAAAACGAAATGTTTCGGAGTTAGTTTTAGAAATTTGGCTTTCTGGTGGTGTGTGCTTGGCAACAATACTGCAACTTTCCTGGGGCTTTTCCCTCTACTCTGTGTTCTACAGTATACCCGTGCTCCTTAGAAATAGCTGTCCCCTGTACAGTAGTTACTTTTAAAAGACATTTGCTCCAGGAACAGAAACACTTAACCTTTCATATCAGATCAGCTGTCTTTTGATTGTTATTCTTTAAGCATATATCCATTTTTCCTAGGGGTCTGTATTCTCCTAATGAGCCTTTTCCAATTGTGTGTTTTCCTTAGGATATTCACCTTTTAAGGCTGAAACTCGCTGCAAGATTAATTAAAGAGCAAAAGTGTTGCTTTCAGGCTTTATTAATAAATTCGAAGGTTTGCAGATACATGCTTGAAACTGAAAATTTGTTTGAATAACTTTTTTTTTACCCTGGGAGATGAGTTAAAAACACATTTTGTGCAGGCACAGTGGTGCATATCAGGCTTTGCCAGTAATCTGGTACCTGTTTCATTCTGTGCATGTAGGCGCCAAGAATAAGAATGGGAACGTTATGAGTGATGTGTGCATGCAGAATTTACCTGCTGGTTTATGCAAGTTCCAAACTTTCATTCTGCTCTAATGCATTTGGTTTATTTCTTATTTCCTTAGGAAGAAAAAGCTCCCTGATTCTCTCTCACTCCATGGATCAGTTATACGGCTCTCGCTTCTGAAAGGAATTTCTGCCCAAATAGTATCTGCAGCAGTAGGTGTCTTTTTTTTTTTTCTCCTGGTCACATCCATTAAGAAAAATTTGAACCTCTTATGGTGTGGAGGGGTTTGTGTGTGATCTCCTCCCTCCCCACTCTATTAGTTCTGGATAATACTAATATGTTCAGTACATGTTTGGAACTGTCAGTGCTAGGTTAACAGCTGGACTAGATGATCTCCTTTCCAACCTAGTTGATTCTGTGATAAACTACTAACTAGTAATCCCTAGCCAGCAGTGAATCAGGTATTAGGTGACTTATTGCAGCAGCAAGATGGTAGGTCCTCCTTAACACTGATTTGTGTTGCTGGGTGTCATTAAACCTGGCAGGAAATGTTAATATAAAATGATAGCGGTGCTATTGTTCTGGTTTTGTGAAGATGCTGGGAACGGGTTTGCTTAATGCCTACAGCAGGCACAGCATGGAGTCATGGTTCTGAGCTGAGTGAGGAGCAGGTTCACACGTTGCTGTGGCTGCACTGCAGGCACAGTAGAGCTGGTCTGTAGATTGTACTGCCAGTGAAAACTGACTGTGTGAGATCACAGAATCATCTAGGTTGGAAGGGACCTTGAAGATCATCCAGTCCAACCGTTAACCTAGCACTGAGAGTTACCAGCTCCACCAGATCCTTCAGCTCTATGTCGACCCAACTCTTAAACCCCTCCAGGGATGGGGACTCCCCCCCTGCCCTGGGCAGCCCATTCCAATGCCCAGCAGCCCCTTCTGCACAGAAATATTTCCTAAGAGTCAGTCTGAACCTTCCCTGGCGCAACTTGAGGCCATTCCCTGTTGTCCTGTTGCTTATTACTTGGTTCAAGAGACTCATCCCCAGCTTTCTGCACCCTCCTTTCAGGGAGTTGTAGAGGGTGATGAGGTCTCCCCTCAGCCTCCTCTTTTCCAGACTAAACCCCCTCAGTTCCCCCAGCCGCTCCCCAGCAGACCTGTGCTCCAGACCCTGCCCCAGCTCCGTTGCCCTTCTCTGGACACGCTTGAGTCATTCAATGGCCTTTTTGGGGTGAGGGGCCCAAAACTGAACCCACTCATCCAGGGGCAGCCTCACCAGTGCCAAGTACAGGGGTCAGATCCCTTCCCTGTCCCTGCTGGCCACGCTGTTTCTGATACAAGCCAAGATACCATTGGCCTTCTTGGCCCCCTGGGCACACTGCTGGCTCCTGGTCAGCCAGCTGTCAATCAACACCTCCAGGTCCCTCTCTGACTGGCAGCTCTCCAGCCACTCCTCCCCAGGCCTGTAGCCCTGCTGGGGGTTGACCAGAGATATGGTGGGGATGTAGAAAAGCATGTGATTTCTGAAGTGTGTGAGGTAGGCTTGTTAGAATAGAACACAAATGACTCGTCTGTGAGTGTTTCGTGTTGGCTGTGTGGCCAGGGCCTGGCCGTTACCGTGCTGCTGCTGGCTGTTGCTTGGGGGGGGGGAGTGAGCCACCTGAATGAGAAGCTAATAAGTTGCGCTTGGAGGGGAGAGGGAAATAGGTTTGCAAGCAATGTCTGTGCTGTGACAGAGCATAGTGAAACAATGAAACAGTTTGCAAGGAATGTCTGTGCTGTGTACACAGAGAATACTGAAAACTGTTACTAAGATTAGACTGTTTGGAGAAGAACACAGTAATTTTCGTAAGTAATTACAGGATGTTCAGCTTCCTCTCCATTTCTGTGCACTTCCTCATCCCTTCTGGGTATTTCTAGCCAGTGATTCCCTCAGCATTCTCTGTCCTGGTGGGACTATTAAAATGCAACTTGTGTTGATTTGTCTGCATATTGTAGTTCTAATTATTAGAGACATGTACAGAGCTGGGAATTCTATCTCTTACTCATGATTTTTCCCGTTTTTGTAGGACAAAGTGGATGCTGGCTTGCCCACTGCAATTGTAAGTACCCTAACAATTTTCAAGTAATGTACAGTTAGTTTTCATGTAAACTTAAAGCAGTAATTTAAGACAGCTGATAAATGCATCTTTCATCTTAGCCTTACTAAGAATTTTCAGATATGAGGTTCGGGAGAAGCAGCATTAAAGATCTAGTTCCTGGGGGCAGAGTTCAACCTTTAACTGCCCAGCTGCCCCTCTGCTGGTCAAGCCCCACACTCTCCCATTTTTCATGTCATCACTGGGGCTTGTTAGCTGAACACATAACCTTCCCCCTCAAGGTAAGTGTTTATCTCTTGAACACATGGAATTTCTCCAGGTGCTGCCTTTTTGCCAGTTACTGCTTTGAATCCTAACAATTTTTTTAAAGAAACTTGAACCGAAGTGCTCATAAAGTGATGGGTTCAAAATCTCTATGGCTCTGATGTAACTGAAATGTGACCCTAAAATATAAAATTACACTAAAAGTCTGTCTGAAAGATACTTCTGCTTAGCAATGTGCATTAAATTTCTTGAAGTCAAGCATACTAATTAAAATACATCAGAAGTGAAGCTGCCTATAATTAAAGGAGAAGAGAAACATTTTAAGGAGGTGATATACAGTGAGGATTTGTTCTCCCCTTTTGAAATGAGTTTTAATGTTTTTCAAATAAACTAAAGCTGTGCTTGGTTGCTTTGACTGTAGTAGCAGCAGCAATCCATAAGAAGTTATGCTTTTTGTTTAAAAAAAAAGGAAGAAAACCTAGTTACATCTAAGGCAAAAGGTTGCACAGCAGGATTGGAATCATGCTGTGACTGATGTGCACACAGGATAAAAACCTGTACTTACTCCAGACATTAAAGCACTTAATTTTTTTAATCTGACTTACACTTGTTAAGGAGTAAAAAGTAGAACATTAATATATTTACAGCATTATGTGATTTCTACTAAGGTTTTTTTAATTGGGTGCAGGTTGCAATAGCATCTTGGAGCTGTGTTTAATTCTCCATGGAAGGAAGTTGGAGTCTCTGGGCTTACTGGGGACTGTCTCTTCATGGGACCAGTGCTACCCAGGGTTGTAGAGGAGTTCAGATGAGGATGTAGCAGCTGCATGAGAAAAAAATCCTCTATTTATACTCAGCTACTATGCCAAAAGAATGAGGTTGACTTTACAAAGAAGAAATTTCACTGTGGGTGCTGCTCTTGAGCATTTGAATTTCAAACAGCAGAGGAAAAGGCAGCCCTCTGAACTTGAGAAAATCTGTGTGATGGTCATTCAGGTGTAATACTTCTCTAGCTTTCACATAGGAACTGCTTGTCACTTATAAATTAGAAAATGGTTATATCTATAACCTTTTAAATCTCCTCCTTTTAGCAAACTTTGCATGAGCGAAGTGAGTTTGTGCTGGATTGTGACTGATGTTTCTACTTTCAATCTTTCAGGCAGCATCAAATCTGATAGCAGTGGGGACTTCCCATGGGTTAGCACTGATATTTGGTAAGTTAAAAATAAAGTTTTCAGTTACTTGCATTTTAATGATCCTAAAAAAGCCCCAAACAGAAGCAAAAAAACCTGCAGCCTGGATTAGAACTGCAGGGTGGATTTCTTCTAATATGTTCATTTTGTGCTAAATGTGATTTTCTTTCAGGAAAGAAATAAAGCACAAATAATACTTTAGTTGTTCTTATTCACATATTTCTTCTTCTTTGTCAAAGATTGGCACATTGATATTAAGAAATTTAGCTCTGTGGCAATTGTCTAGAGTCTTTTCTGTGTTTACATACAAGTTACTCTGTTTTCATGTAGAGGAAACCAGAACCAGTATAGAACCATCACCTCATACAGTATTAATCTTTTTCTCCCCTATGACATAATAGCTGCCAGGATTAGGGAAATTAAAATGTGTTCTTTGGGAAGTGGAACTTCTGAGCCGTGGCTACCTGCAGGCTTGCATCATAGGTTTCTCCTTCCCTGACCTTCCTCTGCACCAGTCACTTCTGTGTCCCTTCATTCTGTTATTCTTTCCTTCCTCTTATCACCAAACTTTCTTAAAAAAGTTTCTGAGCTTTGCCTCTGTTTATCCAGCTTACCAACCGGGTGAGGACAACTCTTGAATTGCTCCCGTATGCGTCGAGTTTTTGCACATTTTGTGTATGCAGCACCGAATTCTTAACAGTTTCAGAAATTTCATTATCTGTTTTACTTTTCTTTCAAAATTGGCTGAAATTATTCGAGAGACCAAAAGTTATGAGGGACAGGGTACAACAGAAGGAAGGGAGAGACTGTGACAGTGTAAGACTTGCCTTCGTGGTATTTAGATATTAAACTCTTTGATTCCATTTACTTAATCCGGTATTGAAACAGTTACGGGATGTGCTTATTCTCAACATAAATAACTTCTTATCTGCTACAGTCAAGACATGATCTTACTGAGTTTTTAGTAGTAGATCTTTATAGTTTTTCTAAAAATTGGCGAGTATGTGGAGATGTCCAATATCACTACTATGGAATGCATTTTTACTCTGATTTTCCTGTTGTTCTCTCTGTATGCAGACACTATGAAGTCAGTAAGCTTTTAAACAAGAAACTGTTCACTGCGAGTGTCATAATAGAGAGAGATTCTTTTTAGCATTCTTACCTTTGTTGTGATTATTTCTACATCAAGTCCTGTTTAAGAGGATGTACACTGAACGTCTGAGGTGCTTAGTGTGCTATGGTATTTCAGTTAATCTGTTTGGTAAGATTTGTTTGTTCTGCTCAGTGCAAGAGTGTTTAAACAGTTTTCTTTGTTATGGCATTGATTACTTTGGACCAACTTATTTACTGTTATTTTGGCCATGGTCTTTGCAAGGCTGTGTAGTCTGAAACACATGAAGTTATGGTTTGTACAGCCGCATACTGGGCTGTATTATCACAAGTGCATTCAGCAGGTTGAGGAAAATTATTACTCTCCTCGGCACTTGTGAGATGACATCTGATGTTCTGTGGCCAGTTTGGGGCTGCTCAGTACAAGACAGACATCGATGTACTGCAGTGAGCCCGGTGGAGGGGGGTCACCAAGGTGAATACAGGCTGAAGCACATGATGCGTGAGGAGAGGCTGAGAGAACTGGGTTTCTCCTGCGTGGAGACAAGGTGGCTGAGGCGCTCTTCATGTTGCTGTCTTCTACTATCTGATGGAAAGGGAGAGAGAGACTCAGACCCTTCTGAAAGGTCCATGGTGTTAGGTAAGAGGCAGTGGACCCAAGTTGCAACATGGGAAGCTCAGATTATTTTTCACCGTGAAGCATGAAGGTTATTGAAGCATTTGAGAAGAGTTGAGAGGGTGTGGAGTCTGCTTCCTTGGGGGTGTTCAAAGCTCAGCAAGGCCCTGAACAAGCTGATCTCGTTGACTTTGCTTGGAACAGCAGGACTGGGCCAGAGACCTCCCTAACTCCCACGCAACTGAAGTTATTCTGTGAGTCTGTTTAAAGGTGATGAGGAATGAAAGAACATCACCCAAACTTGTTTCCGATATGAGCATGAATGTTTCTGTACAATTCTGTTCTCTGTGAAATTCTGTCAGTTCTGTAACTAAAATGAGTGTTGATCCCAGTGCTCTTAGATCTATCTGCAGAGAGAGAAATCCTCGCAGGATATGGATAAGGCCACCTTGTGTGCAAAAAGAGGGGATTAGTGTTCTGGCTTGGTTTTATTCTGTAATTTAAACCAGCAGTTTATGCCTGTAGACCAATCCATTTCTGTACTTTTGTTATGGAGATATTTTTCTACTAGGTGTGTTAATTAGGATGAGATTTACTCCCTGAAGTTTTGTAAGATGTGTGCATGGTTTATACTGTACAATGAAACATCACCTTTTTTTTCCTGCAAAATGTAGTTCCATTTTCTGTTTGAACACTGCTGATGATCAAATTTCTCTGAATAATTTTGTGTCGCTAGCAAATATTTTTTCTTTCATAATGTGACTTTATGTAGCTATTTCATTTGTCTCTTTTTAAGTCCACCTGTTCCTCTTGTCTGCTTTGTCCTTTTTAAGGAAGACTTGGGTAGCTTTCATTCTGCCTTTTTGAATGCTTCTGTTGGCTCTTGAAAAATTATCACAGTACAGTTCTCTGTGCACCTAACCTTTGAAAAACAGTATTTTTCATGTGGATTAGAGTTGGATTAGATGCCAACTCCTTGGCATCTTGTAAGCGTTGCAGAAGTGTTGTTAGGAAGTGATGTCTGGGGGCCTGTAGCCACCCTGTTTGCTGCGGGACTGTCACCAATAGCTGGGTCAAGGCAGCCCTGGCTTTGTCTAGCCAAGTCTTGAAGAACTCTTACGGATGGAAAATACTGCCCAACAGGCAAACGTGTGTGCATTCACTCCTCTGGTAACCTGCTCCAGGGCGGCATTGCAGGGGAAAAAAAATTCCTAACAACCTGTCTAAACCTCTCAATTTGCCATTTCTGGTATTTGCTGTTTATTACATGATCTGACATTACTGAGAAGAGTTTTGTGCTCTAATTTTTTACCTATTTTTCAGGTAGTTTATCTTCTGTTTGATGCTTTGTTGCCACATTCGGATAATGACAGTTTTTTGTGCCTTAGGAACATGACCTTTCTAGTGATGTGCTCATTTGGGGGATTTTTTTTTTTATATAAATGAGGGCCATCCTTTTGCCAAATTCTTTCAGAAACTTCTCTGAAAACTTGTGAGCATTGTGCAAGTGAACAATGGTGCTGTGTGCAATGACTTTCCTTGAGGATTGCTAGCTGCAGTGGAGAAGTGCTCTCCCAGCAAGCATGTAACAATAAATAATCTTCTGAGGTTTTCTTCCTTCATCTTTCTAGAAGAGCCAAGGGTTTTTTACACTACTCAGAAACTAGCCCTTAAACAGAACTCACTGAAATTTTTCAGTGAGTTATTTTTCATGGAGACTTTATGTTCTGAGCAGAAAATTTCTATATAGCTAAACTTTGTTTTGACTGGCATCAAACCATTTATTTCCTCTGTTGGCAGTAAAACTTATGGGTGGTGTCCTAAGTCTTTGTTGAGGTGTGGAAGTAGCATGATATCTCGAGAGAACAGGTGGTGTAAGTACCTGAAGACAGCATTAAAACTAGATTTTGGGGACCTTGGTCATTTTTAGATGTTAATGGGGAGTTGATTGGCTGATGGTAGCTGTTGAAAATAGTTTTACCAGTCACTGTCACTCACGTCACTGTGAACTTCCAGTTTTATTTCCTCTCAGATTTTTTTGGTCTTCAATACAATGAAGTCCAAATTTATTTTTTCTTCAGCGATTTCGTATGTTTTTAAAACCTCTGGTTTAAAAAACACTAGCTATTACTTGAATAAATCAAAAGGGGAAATGTTAACAAAAGGAAAACACTATCGGCAAAATCTGAAGGTTCTCTCTGTCTTTGAAGATAATCACATATATGCTGTTGGTTACTTCACTCTTTTATATTGATTTCTGGATTTTTCTTTCCTCTTTTTGCCCTTTCTGTGTGGACTGGAAAGGAAAAGGTACAGTAACACTGCACTGTGCATGTACCCTGCATGAACAACTCCTGTCTTGCCCAGTTTGCATGTTGTCTGTGCCAGAATTTAAGATGCCAGATAAGCAACAAGTAAGGCAGTGCAGTAACCAGTCAGTGGATAATACTACTGGCAAGTCTGGGAACTGGTTATTGAATGCATGTGCATTGCACACTTCCAAATTCTCCAGGCAGGAACAGCAGAGGAACAGCTAAATGTGCTATTTATAATGTTTTAGGGCGTCAGGTCCGTAGCTGTTTGTAAAGGCATTATTTTGGGGTAGGACAAAGGCTCTCCCATGAGATCATCATCCATCTATTTCTGCCTGAGAGCTGTCAAGTGGGAGCGCTATGGAGTAGGAACCCAATTCAAAGAGCCATAATCCAGAAACTCTGTGAAAGCCATGCAAGCAGGCAGCAACTTCTGAAAGTCCTGTGGTTCTGCACCTGAGGAGGGAGCCGTGGGTTCCTCATGTGGTAGCCGCAGGTGGTCTGACTTAACCCCTGCTCTGAGTAATCATTTCACTAGCTGAAGAGGAGGAGAGGAGGTGGCTGCCTTGGTTTAGGGGACAGCTGCTGTGTTGTTAGGGGAGATGGTGTCTGCAGCCTGTCCCATTAGCTCCCTGTCTATTGTCCTCCCGATCCCCAGGCCCAGGAGGGATATACCTTCTGGGAGAGCATTTACTGCTACCATGCCTGATAAAGGTGGCAGGAAAGGACCTATTTGTAATATCTGAGAAATTTTTCAGGAAATAAAGCAGGCCTTTTAAACTCAGGAAAATCATGGCTTAAGGAAAAGATCTTGATGAAAACCTAGTGACCTGAGAAGTAATAACTTCTGGAGTGGTATGCTTATCCCTTTGCTCTGGAAAGTGACTTAACTTCATATTCACAAACTTGTTTTTATTCTTTCCTTGTTGAGCTGTATCAAAGTGCCACCTCATTTTGGCTTCAGACTTTGAGAACAACACAAATAGTTACTGCCAGAAATTCTTCAGATGAAGAATTGTTTTATGTAAATTGCAAAATTAAAAACATTTTTTTTGACAATTGATAGCCACCTTTGTTCCAACATTTTGAAAAAGCTTTTTTGTGCTAAATGCACCTTAATTCAAAACTGATAATATTAGTCTGGAAAATAATCAGATTTTTTATAACCTTTTGCTCTTATCCATTTTTGTTACTCTACCAGAGCTCATTGATTCAGCAATGTTGCTTTTCTTTGGAAGCAATTTCATCCATCTTATTTGTATTCATTTTTTTTTTAAAAAGTCTTACCTGATGGCTCCTCCTTGCGTGTCATCTTTTGACTGGCTGGAAACAAGAACAAGTACTGGCATGGGTTTTTCTGGGATTAGCTTTCCAAGTGATCATTGCTCAACTCTGAAAATGCATCTCTAGCAAAAAATGGGTGCTTCCTTCTTTGGAAGGAATAACTTGAGTCACACAAAGCATTTGATTTTGGAGTGGGGCTCTTGTTTATTTTGAATTGACATTGTGAGTGAGGGAAGAAGAAAATGGATTTGAAAGTTTATGTGGGTGTGTATATATAAAGGTGTAAAGCTGGATTGAAAGTAGTAGTGATTCTGAAGCTGTTCCCTTTTCAGAGAAAACTGTGAAAGATTCTCCTTTTCATGCCTTACAGGAAACAGATTATTGACTTATTGACAGGGTTAAGCTGAAGTGGAAGGAACAGGATGCAATTCGCCTTTAATAGCAAGAGCTGCAGTTAGCAGATGGTCTTTTTGTAAATGAACTGTATTTCCAGACCTCTGGAACGGGAATTATTTCTTTGGGGCTTGAGGGACACCATTTGGAGAATATATCTGTGGGGAACTTGTTTTCCAGCTGTAGCTCTGTGTTCTCTGAGCTTCCATGAAAATCTTCCATGATTTTTCTTCTTTTTCTTTGACCTGTTCTGATCTTGTACACCCTTGTCACAGTGATGTCAAGGTGTTTTCTAGTAGCATGGCAAAGAAAGATGTTTATTTCCATCATATGGCTTCTGTTTTCATCTTAAATAGTGTGGCCAGCAGGGACAGGGAAGGGATCTTACCCCTGTACTTGGCACTGGTGAGGCTGCACTTTGAGTGGGTTCAGTTTTGGGCCCTTCACTCCAAAAAGTCCATTGAATGACTCGAGCGTGTCCAGAGAAAGGCAACGGAGCTGGGGCAGGGTCTGGAGCACAGGTCTGCTGGGGAGCGGCTGAGGGAACTGGGGGGGTTTAGTCTGGAGAAGAGGAGGCTGAGGGGAGACCTCATCACCCTCTACAGCTACCTGAAAGGAAGGTGCAGAGAGGGGGGATGAGTCTCTGGAGCCAAGGAACCAGCACCGGGACAAGAGGGAATGGCCTCAAGCTGCCCAGGGCAGGGTCAGACTGGCTCTGAGGCAGTATTTCTGTGCAGAAGGGGCTGTTGGGCGTTGGAATGGGCTGCCCAGGGCAGGGAGGGAGTCCCCATCCCTGGAGGGGTTGGAGAGTCGGGCTGAGCCAGCGCTGAGGGATCTGGTGTTGTTGGGAAGGGTCAGGGTGAGCTTCATGGTTGGATTGGAGGAGCTTCAAGGGCTTTTCCAACCGAGATCATTCTGTGATTATCCTAATAAGGATAGTTGTGTGCAGAGCAATGGCCTTAGTTCTGAAGCATTTCCACTGCCTTGTACTTGGTACTAGAGTTGGTGGCAGAAATACCCTGCTTGACCCCTGGAGCAGAAGGTGCTGTGGTTTGCTGTGGCTCCGTGGCATCAGACTGACCTTCAGGAAGGCTCGGTGTTGTGCTTGAGTGGCAGATGCAATGAATTGCATGTTGCTTTTCTAACTTCTTGCTATAGTGATACTGAAGTAGTTTTGGCTCCATGTTCCTCTTTTGCAGTGACCGATGGCAGCCATTCACAGTATAGGATATTATATATATCCTTTATTTAGTTAAATATTAGTGTCAAGGCTTATAAAATTTAGATATATATTTAAACAGTAACTTGTGTGACTGTCAGAACTTTCAGAGCTGCTTCTGTACCTGTAGGTTCAGCCAGTTTGAACCTTCATATTCTCCTCAGCTTTCAGAATTTTATCTTGAACAATGTCACATTCATTTGGAAGGCTAATGAAAAGTAGTGTTTTGCACAGTTTCTGATTATTTAACTGTGAAAAATAATCTTCATCTACCTATAGTTTAACGGAGTATCTCTTACAGTGGTAGCAGTATCTTTATTAAATGTTTTTATAATAACTGTTAACAAGCAAATGTCAATTCTCTTTTGAAAGTGCAACTCCCTTGTTCTGTGTTTGGCATAAGTCAGACTGTAGAAAAAGATGCTCCATGTGGCATCGGGTGTTGTGCTGGCAGGCACAGCAGAGCAGAAGTCCATGAAGAACAGGTAGCTTTTTTCACAACTGCCTGGGCTGCTTAACACATGATGAAGAGATGGTATGGTCAGCCGAAGGCACCTTTCTCTTTTCCTCCCACACATTTCAAGAGCAGAGTTCTTCAACATTCACAAGAATCCTGATGTCTCTGAGCACCCATAACATATGCTATCCTATTGACCATTATTGTTGCCATGTTTTAGATCAAAACGGACAGTTGTCTATGATATCTGAGCCTTCCTTGTGCATTTGCAAGACAGAGCACGGCCTTTCTGTCTCTCATAGGCTCTGTCTCATTTGGTGTGCAGAAAAAGTGTTTGTAACACCCTCTCTATCCCTGCTACCACTGTCCAGATTTCGCAGGAAAAGGAATTCTTACTTTTTCGGGGGCCACAACAGCAGATGAGTTTATTGACGCAGATGCAGGAAAACAAGGAATAGAGTGGAAAAAGTGTTTGAACGTGGCCTTAACCTCTTTCCCCTCACCCTAAACAGTGCTTTAGAGTAATCCATGAGTTCAGGTACTCTTCTTGCCAGTATTTCAGTCCTCTCACTAATGCCTCTTCGTACTGGTAGAATTTGGAAAGGTGACTCCCGCTCTGTGTGTGCTCAGCCATCAATCTGTCTGTGCAGACTGATGAATGCATCCCTTTGGGGGAAGAAATGAGGGAGACATCCATGCTCTGCTTCACATCTAGCACATTGCTAGCAGTGCTGCAACTTGGAGAAATGTGTCCCATGCCTTGGGCAGTTCTTCCAGGGGGTTTCTGGTGCTCAGCTGCTGTCTGTTCCCTGGATCCTGTCATTTCCCTTCCTTGTTCAAGGTGCAGTCCTGCATGCAGTGTTTTTGTGGTGCTTCTGATGCATTTCAGATCTCCAGTCTTCATTCCAACAGTCCTCACAAAGCATCATTTTTCTTCCTCCCCCACTCAAAATTTTGCAGGACAAAATGAGACAGGTGAAAAAAGCAGATCCAGAATATTATTTTCTTAGCTTTTAAGGGCAATGCACCAAAGACAGGCAGAAGGTTATCATTCATAATGCCTGAAGTGCAACATCTCATAAAGTGATTTTTAGTCACTTGTGGAAGCAGACAAGAACTTGGCGCAGACAGAAGTGCCTGCTGTTTGTTGTCTGCGGGGGGCAACAGGGCAGGGCCATGCGGCAGTCCAGTCCCTAGGAGGCTGTGCAGGCATTAGCACCTCCTTTGCAGTAGCCAGTGTCTCAAGAAGGGAAGTTCTGTCACAGTGTAGTGGTCATTGCTGTTTGAAGTAAGAGCTGTGTGCAGTAGAACTCATCAAGCATTTTACCTGTGCAGCCTGGAGACACAAGTTCATTCTTCTTCCAGCTTCTGGCCTTTCCCAACAAAACTGAGGAATAAAGTTTATGTAAAATTACACTTACCAAAAGCTTGCACTGGGGATGTTCAAATTGGCATATACATAAGGCTCAGAAGATAGAATTAATTTTCTGTCATATTCCTTGCTGCAACTTTAAGCACCATTGCAGAATAACAAAAGGAAAGCTAGATATTGCTTTGACTTTTCTAAATAGTTTCTTCAGTTTGTAATACCTCTGCATTTCCATATTACCTGCACCTCTTTCATACTTTTTAAAATAATTTTTGTATTTCCCTGCAAGTGTCCCACTATCTCTGTACTAATATGTGCCTTCATCTTGTAAACTCTTTTCAAAGAACTTAACTGTAAGCCTGTGAATCATGAGTGTACCCCAAGTGAATTGTCTAAATAAATAATTGCATGATGTTAATTTTAATAATTGCTCTTTCTTTCTCTTTAATTTCTTACTAATTGTTCTGCTCTAGATCAAAACCAGGCTCTTCGGCTGTGTCTGGGCAGCACTGCTGTTGGGGCCCAGTATGGGGCTATCTCTGCTCTCAGTATCAACAATGACTGTTCGAGGCTCCTGTGTGGCTTTGCGAAAGGACAGGTAATTCCCATCGGATGGGACAGTCCAGTGCTCTGCCCTCCTGCAGAAGCTAACCAGAGGTGACAATAGCTCCAAGCCTAGCACACTCAATATGTAGCTGTTTGTAGTTGGTTTTGGGCTGAAAAGCAGTGTGCCTGCCTTGATCTGCTCAGAGGTTTTTTTGGCCAACCAATTCCTGCATCCAAGTGAGCTAACTCAGATTATTTGGGGTAGGTTTCTGTGGAAGAAATGGGTAATACAGAATATGTTGAAGGATTCAATTAATCGTGGCTCATTGTGACATAAGTCTTGCTCCTCATAAACTGAAATGTGCAATGGCACACCGGGACAAACAGTTTAGTGTTTTTAGATCACTCTGTGAAATCTAATCTTTGTAATTAAAGCTAGTTTTTACTGTGGTGATGACTTGAAATTCTTGAAACTCATATCCAGCCCCAAAGTTCATATTTACTAATACCTTCTGTTGTATGATGGAAGCAGCATAGCTTTTGAATGCGGGGGAAAAAGGATCTGAGTTTACTGTTGTAGTTTTATGCCCTTCTCTGAACCTAAAGAGAGAGAGCAATTCCTGAACAAAAGTTGTAAGACTAAACCTAAACCAAAATGGATAGAAGTTAATCTGGTAAAATGCAGAGGTCCATAAAATACAAAGAAGGCTGCTTTTTTTTTTTCTTTTTAGTTTCATTTCATTTTGTTCCTTTGGCTTTCACCTTAATTCTAGATAAAACACACTTCAGTGCCTATGGACTAGATGACAGACTGCTCCAGACCGTGTGGAAATATAGATTTGATCCATGCAGAGCAGTGATCAGTCTTAAATGACACTCAGATGAAATAGTTTGGAGCAGCAGTTCATCCGGTCTACAAAACTTTGATAAAGTTTTATGGAACCATATAAAATAGTATTTCCAATAAAAAGTTTGATTTAAATTGTAATCTCAGCTCTTCTGGGCTAAATATTCCTGAGTTACGCAGTTTATGACTTGCTGTTGCTTAGTTGAGAAATTGCCTGAATTTAATATCCAAGCTCAAGCCAAGCTATATACTCCTACCTGACCTGTCATGCTGAGCAAACACAGAGAGACACGAGTGACAAGGTTCATGGTAGCTGTGGGAGATGCTTGAGTTTTGCTGACGGGTGTTAGCAGAGATTATTCAACTGTTCACCGATCCTATGTGAGAAAAATGCCACTTTGAACAGTGTTGTGCGGTAGCACAGTTATCTTGCATTCTTTAATTGTGTTATCAGGCAGATAGCTGTGAGGTGAGTGAGTTTGGGCAGGTGATGAGAGCTTGCCAAAAGGATGTGATTCACAGTTGTGAAGATAATTCTAGTGTTGTGAACAAGAGTACAAGCAGATCAGTAAACTTCTTGTAAAAACAGGGTGGGAACAGATTTCACACCACTTTTCTTTGATATGAAGACCCTAGTAACCCAGGATGGTATTGGGAATATAGAATTTTATTGATGAACTGATGCACAAGGTGATGGAGAGAACTCCTTGGCAGTAAACGTGTGTACTGAGAACAATCTGTTTGCAGATCACAATGTGGGATCTGGCCAGTGGGAAGCTGCTACGATCAATAACAGATGCCCACCCACCAGGAACAGCCATTTTGCACATCAAGGTAACAAATACTACATGTACTCCTTGTATGCTATTTTTTTTTCCTATTTTTTTGTCTTGCGCAGACACTTGTGTCCAGTCTGATGTGTTGACTTTTTTTGTGTAGTACTTTTTAGATTTACAGATGAGAGCAGCTAGCTGGGAACTATATGGCAACAGTATCCAGAGATGAGAAAAACTAGCAGAAATTCTATTTAAAAAAGAATGAGTATTTTGAGAGCTGAAATAATATTATCAGCTGTGAGTTGTACTAAAACAACCGTTGTTATCTGTTATAACTCCTTTCTCTGATGTCAAAATCTATGAAGAATTAGTTGCTAGAATTCATTTCTCTAAAACTTGCAGTGGTTTGAACTGGATACATGACTTGACAACTTTAAACAAGAGTCTGAAGTGCAGAAAGAAGTTTCTGACAGCAGTTTTTCAAATAATTTATTGAGAATGTTTGGGTTGAAAGAGAAATCATCTGTGGTTTCTTGTTCATCATAGTGGTGTTGTCTCACATAGAAACTCGTATCTGATTTTGTGCATGGCTTTGTTTTACGTGGACCTCTCCTACCAGAGCATAATGCTCCTTGGCAGCCTGGTCAGAGCAGTGACTGGTGCATCACCCAAACTCTTCTCTCTTCTCCTTTCCTGGATCTTGCTGAGACATCCCAGACCCATACAGTGTCACACATGGAATTAGTGTAGTGGGTCTTATAGGGCACATTACTCAAGGACAGGTTCTCATGTGCTGGTTTGTCTGACCAGGCTAACCAAAAACGTTTTGTGGGTGTGAAGGTGCCCCTTTACTGCTACATCTTCCACGCTTCCATCTCTGTCCCTGTGCCAGGTCCTCTGCTCCTAGTTGTCCCCTTCTCTAGCTCCCGACCCGCTGGCAGTACCAGCGTTGAAGAGTACTCAGACACTGCTGCACTGCCCAGATGCTTGTGCTGCTAGATGCTGGGTTGCAAAGTCCTCCAGAAGGGAACCTCAGCTATGGCTGTGACCCTTTCTTATCTTGATTATTTGATATCGTTAGGAGTTCTGGATGTTTCTGGGTTTGGTCTTTTTTGTCTGCAGCCTATTCACCAGCTCTGGCACCAACTCATGGGCTCAAGACTGGACAGGTTTTGGTATGCTGTAGTTCTGAGCTGCAGTAGAAAAGTAATGGGACTTTTGTAACAGAAACTAGCAACAGGACTTGCTGGAGGGGTGAAGATGAAACACAAAACCTTGCTTTTTTTACACATAAAAAAAGCCAGTAATTGTCTCAATGCTGTATGTTAAAGGTGTTTTTCTGGTAAGTACAATACTTGTACTTCTGTGTACTGTTAATAACGCCATAGCATAGATTTTTCTACCCATTTTTTTGTAGTTTATTTCTTAGTGCTGCTTTTAATCTAATTATCTGCTCAGTTTACAGATGACCCGACGCTTGCAATTTGCAATGACAGCGGAGGCTCCGTATTTGAACTGTCATTTAAGTAAGATGATAACTTTAAGTACCCATAGAAAGTACAAGAAACTAATGTTGGGTCATAGTTTCTAAAAACTAAGCAAAAAATCCCATTGGAACCAATGAAGCAACTGTCTGAATGTTGAAGGTATAATTTAGGGCTGCAGTATGATTTCACAGCTGAAGCAAGATAGTGTAGTGAAGCAAGACAGTGAAGCAAGTGTAATAGTCAAAGAATAGCCTAAGTTATTAAGGTATCAGTGTATTGTCCAGAATCTTGGCATTCCTTCTGGGCTCTTGGTAGTTGTCATAAAAGTGCTGCCTCTTGCTTTTCCTTGTTTCAGTAGTGAGAGCTGCCCTGCAGTAACTGCTCATTTTTTTTTCTTGGCCTCTTCAGGAGGAGGAAGGACAAGGAGGAAGGATTGACAGTCTAGGGAGTCTCATCATGTTCAGGAATTTCCAAAACTTTACTGTTAAATAAGATCTTAAGGAATTCTTGTCTGTATTGAGCAGCTGTATGGGACTGCTTCCAGTGGCACACTAAAAGTGATCCCTCGAGCTGTGTAAAGGACTTCTTAAAAAGAATATTTATGAAGGATCACTCTTGAGATTTCATGAGATTGTTGGGCTGATCTCTTCTTGATAGCGGGCCACCAATCTGACTTCTCTTCTTTGCAGGAGGGTTATGGGAGTGAGAACGTGTGAATCTCGATGTCTCTTCAGTGGCTCAAAGGGGGAAGTTTGCTGTATTGAACCATTACATGCAAAAGTTGAGCTGAGAGACCATCCTATCACCCAGTATTCACTGCTGGCCATGGCCTCCTTAACAAAGGTAACTTGCTGCTTGCCTTTGTGTGAGAAATCACAAAGGAGAAGTTTTCTGCTATATACTCAAACAATTTATTTTACCTTTCTGTTTTTCTTGAAGATACTGGTTATTGGCCTGAAGCCATCTCTGAAAGTGTGGATGACCTTTCCTTACGGTCGTGTGAGTAATGAAACCAAACAGTTGCTTTTTGGTTTATGGCTACAAATAGTTCCTAGAGTGAAGGGGATGAGGTTAGGACCAGGTGTTTCATATCGCTACTTTATCAGCACACAGTAAACTCTGCATTGTGGAACTGCAGCGATAATCTGTTGGTTTGATTTGTGCACATTGTGGGCAGAGAGGAGGCAGAAAGACACCTTTCAGCTCTACCTGTGTGAAGATGTTGAATTTCTTCAGTAAGTAGGAAAGAAGGAACGCTGGAGCCCCTCAGCTTTGTCTTCCCTGGTGCAGCCTGGATGCACTCACAGATGAGATGTTGACCTCATTATGGCTACAGTCACCTTGGACTGGGGCCGTTGCTTTACATAAAAACCATACCATAGAGCCCTTAATTGCAGGGACAGTGGGTTTAGAGGACTAAACAGTCTTCTAAACTCTTAATTATTTGCTTTCAGTAGTCTCTGGTATAATTCTTGAAAAAGCAGCAGGGGGAAGGTGTGGGATATGTTAGATGGGGAGAATGGAGACAAGGTGGCTAGCAAGCTGCTGCTTGTGTTAGTCCATCAATATGTATGAGATTGGATCTACATTAAGCAGCAGCCACTTTTGTTCTGAGTGGCTATCCACTTTTCCAAGAGACACACATTGCCCCTAAACTGTGTGGCTGGACCAAAGAGCACAAGCTACTGCTCAGCTGTCAGTAGACCAGGAAATTGTTTTCCAGCCTGTGTGTGTACATGGCAAAGTCAGTGAGTAGCAGCTGATGAACAGCCTGTGCCCTGGGATTGAGGTTCTGCTGCATGTACCCTAAATACTGGCTGTGCTTTTTGTCTAACAGATGGACCCTTCTAGTGTCCCTCTTCTGGCGTGGCACTTTGTGGCCATACAGAACTCTGTGAACCCCATGCTTGCATTTTGTCGAGGAGATGTTGTTCATTTTCTTCTGGTAAGCCTTGGATGTTTTATGCTGCTTTTCAGATAGTTATGTCTTATTCACATATGCAGCTGACTGTGTCTCTTGTCTCAGTGACAGTATGGTATCTGTACATGCTGGGGATGTCTGCAACTTGCAACCAGCTTGGGAAAACAAACCTGTTGGTCACTGCTCTTCAGCAATCGGTGGTGCCCTTCCCTGAGAATCACAGGATGGTTTGTGGGCTGGAAGGGACCTTAAAGATCATCAAGTCCCAACCTCCCTGCCATGGGCAGGGACATCTTCCACTAGCCCAGGCTGCCCAAAACCCCGTCCAACCTGGCCTTGAACCCTGCCAGGGAGGGGGCAGCCACAACTTCTCTGGGCAACCTGTGCCAGGGCCTCACCACCCTCACAGTAAAGAGTTTCTTCCTTAGATCTAATATAAATCTTATCTCAGTTTAAAACTGTTACCCCTCATTCTATGCCTATACCACCTGATCAAGAGTCCCTTTCCACCTTTCCTGTAGCCCCTTTCAGTCCTGGGAGGTGGCGCTAAGGTCTCCCCAAAGCCTTCTCTTCTCCAGCTGAACTCCCCAACTCTCTCAGCCTGTCCTCACAGGGGGGGCTCCAGCCCCTGATCATCTTCGTGGCCTCCTCTGGCCCCACTCGAGCAGGTCCGTGTCCTTCTGCTGTTGGTGCCCCCAGAGCTGGACACAGCACTGCAGGAGGGTCTGATGAGAGCAGAGTAGAGGGGGAGAATCCCCCCCTCGCCCTGCTGCCCACACTGCTCTGGATGCAGCCCAGGACACGGTTGGCTTTCTGGGCTGTGAGCACACATTGCTGGCTCACAGTCAGTTTTCCATCTGCTGATACCCCCAAGTCCTTCTCCTTGGGGCTGCTCTCCATCCACTCTTCACCCAGCCTGGATTTGTGCTTGGCATTGCCCCAAGCCAGGTGCAGGACCTCAGCCTTCTCCGTATCCCAGGTAATGAAGTCTCCTGTTTCCTTCCAGAGAGAGCCCACATTTTCCTTAGTCTTCCTTTTATCACCAACGTACCTATAGAAGCATTTTTTGGTGCCCTTGACATTCCTGGCCAGATTTAATTCTGTCAGGGCTTTGACCTTCCTAACCTGATCCCTGGCTGCTCAGACAATTTCTCTCTCTGCCTCCCAGGCTCTCTGTCCTTGCTTCCACCCTCTGTAGGCTTCCTTTTTGTGTCTGAGCTTGTCCAGGAGCATTTTGTTCATCCGTGCAGCCTTCTGGTGTTCTTACCTGACTTCCTCTTTGTCGGGATGCACCTCCTCTGAGCTTGGAGGAGGTGATCCTTGACTGTTACCCAGCTTTCTTGGGCCTCTCTTCCCTTCAGGGCTTTATCCCGTGTTACTCTGCCGAGCAGATCCCTGAAGAGGCCAAAAGCTGCTCTCCTGAAGTGCAGGGTAGTGAGCCTGCTGTGTGCCCTGCTCACTGCCCTAAGGATCTTGAACTCCACCATTTCATGGTGACTGCAGCCAAGACTGCCCTTGAGCTTCACATTCCCCACCAGCCTCAACTTGCTGAAAGCAAGGTCCAGCATAGCACCTTTCCTTGTTGGCTCCTCTATCACTTGGAGACAGAAATTAACATCAATGCATTCCAGGAACCTCCTGGATTGCCTACGTGCTGCTGTGTTGTCCCTCCAACAGATACTGGGGTGGTTGAAGTCCCAAATAAGGACCAGGGTTTGTGAACATGAGGCTTCTCCTATCTGTCTGTAGAAGGCCTCATCCGTTCAGTCTTCCTGATCAGGTGGCCTGTAGCAAACCCCCACTACAACATCTGTCCCTGCCCTCCCTTTAATCCTGACCCATAAGCTTTTGTTCGGCTTCTCACCCATCCCCAGTCAGAGCTCCCTGCACCCCAGCTGCACATAGAGAGTGACCCCCCCTCCTCATCACCCCTGCCTGTTCTTCCTAAAGAGCCTGTGGAGACAATCTGGAGGCATGAGCTTTATGCATTCCAAAAGTGTTGATATGCAGCTTATCTCATTTCTACTGGAGGTAGTAGAATGTGGATTGTTTTCGGGGAGATCACATGAGTTTGAGATACCGTTTTATTTTTTGCTTTAAAATATGAGTCTGGAAAAAACTTGTCTAAATCACTAAGGATAACAGCTTTCAGGTCCTGCTGGCATGTGACTTTAGGGCATGCTGCTCATCTTGTTTAGATCTACAGAAGTTTTGCATGCAGATACGGTTGTTTGAAGGTGATTTCATGTCCGATTTCAGTACAAGAGCAGTACCTAGGCTCCAGAAAATTGGCGTTTTGGCTTTGGAGTGCTAAGTTTGTTTCCCAGCTCTGGTTTTATCTCGGACCTTAAGCTTTGCTCAAGCACCCATACATTGTGCTGTCTGGATTGAATCCTCTTTCCCCTTTATCTTCTTTCTTGGGAAACTTGGAGAGAAAGAAAAGGGTGTACATTTAAGCCTGTTTTGCTGGAGATGTCTGTCCATGCAATAGCGCAAGCCTCTGCACAGATACCCAGCTTGGCTATGGCCAGTGGTGCTCCTCTGCATACAGGTTACTTGAACAGCCATGTTACCTGAATTCAGGTCTCTCTTGCTGTACTTCAAATTGTCAAAATGTAAAACCCCCGTTTTTTTCTTCACAGAATGCTTTTTAAAATGATGATTAATTAAAGCCAGTTTCACATTAGTGTTCTGTAGTTCTGACTTTTACAGGCAGAAAGCACAGTATTTCCTGCATGACATGAGAGAGAACCTTTGACTGGGAGTTGTCATGCAACATCTTCCTTCAGTTCAGTATTCCAGTGGGGCTGAGCCCCTTGAGAGTCAGAATGTGAATCAGTTCTGCTTTGGTGCTCTCTGTACAAGTGCTGGCATTTGCACCCCTTTTAGAAACTGAATTGCCTTATAGAATATGTGAGGTGGGGCAGGGGGGAACAAGCCCGTGAACACATGTAGTGCCAAATTGTTTACGACATACAACTCATGTAGTACAAATAAATGATTTAAAGTTGATCCAGCAGAGGACATATATTTTTACTGCCCCCTGCTCAGAGCCTTCTGTTTCCTCACTCACATGAGTGTTTTTGAAAGTGAGACATTATGCTCCATTTGAGGAGGGTGTGTGCTGCTACTCCACTCTCAGCGTGCTTGTCTGAGGGGAGCTCCAGACTCCTGGAGTTGGTGTGATGCCCTTTGGGAACAGAGATGCTGAGCTGAAGAAAGTGTTTGAGTTTGCCTTGTCTGATTTCTTTTTTAGGTAAAGAGAGATGATACTGGTGCAATACATGTCACTAAGCAGAGGCAGCTTCATCTACACTATGACCTCATCAACTTTACTGTAAGTCTCAGTACAACAGGATGGTTAATTTCTTTTTTTTTTTTTTTTGCACTAGTTTTCTTGTAAATGTATCTCATTAGTCTTTAGTTCTATACCACTGACTTTACAAATGTAACGTAGGAAGTGGCTGTGTTTATCTGGGACTAACTAACTGAAGATGTCCTTAAACTTGGGACTTGGTAGAGAACCAGCACAAGTGAAATAGCAAGTGGTAGCTAAAAGATGAAAAATTAGTAGTATGGAGGCAACAATAGTGCCCTTTCTTTGGAAGGAGGGGTAGCCTTTTTGAGGAAATTTTCAAGAGCCAGAGAGAATCTGGCAAGAAAAATTTTTATTCTGTATTATCACTAAAAAGATTGCAAGCTTGTAATTGGCTCAGTAAAATTCTAGTGTTTCTGTATATAAGTGTTTTCTAAAGTACCGTAATTATTTGATGCTTTCAACAAAAAAAATTGTTCAACCCTAAAACATGTTTACAGCGAGTAAAACAAAATGCCAAGATGGACATCCACAGAGATTGGAATTTGACGTTTGACTGTTTAAAAAAAATAGATATTGTGAAAGCAGTGAAAAAAAGTCTTTATTTGCAGAGTTTTGAACATAAAAGCAGAATATTAATGTCAGACTTCGAGTTAAGTTTAGATGTACTATTTATCCTTTAATGCAATGCCTCCTGATGCCATATTTACCTCCTGAGGGACGTGAGAACAGGTGTTGTAGTACTCTTGGTTTTGAGACCTTTGGGTAGGAAGTGTGCTAGAGCCTAAATAGTGCACCAAGAGGGTAAGAACTCTAGCAGATTGCCATTTGTCTACAGGTGTTTTCTGTGAAGAAGGTTCCTTGTAATTTTTCTCAGTATTACAGACGATATTTCAGAAGGAGCCTCCTTATCTTTACCTTTGGGGTTATGCATGTGTGCTATGACCGTGTATGGTAACGAAGCTACTGGCCATCCTAGAACTTCCAGTATTGATACTCAGGGATATGGCCAAAGCCTGTTTAGTTGGCCTGTAATTGTGTATGCGTGGCTGAATTCTGCAATTTGTTGTTTTTTCAGTGGATAAACTCACGGACAGCAGTGCTTCTGGACAGTGTGGAGAAGCTGCATGTTATAGATCGTCAGACACAGGAGGAGCTGGAGACCATAGAGATCTCAGAAGTTCAGCTAGTCTACAACAGCAGCCACTTCAAATCACTGGCTACAGGAGGCAACGTCAGCGAAGCCCTGGTAGGCACTAATGACCTGCTTGTGTTAGCTGACTCTGTTTCAGATGTGCCCTAAGTGGAAGTCTAGAGCTTGGGGAAAAAAGCCTTTTTGAAGCATTTCAGAAATCATACACAGCATTGATGTGGCCACCTAACAGGCAGTTCATGTTTCTTTCTGTGCATTCATGTTTTTATGAGCTGCTCTTAAGTTACCAAGCTTTGTAATACTCTGTAGAGGTAAAAAAGCTGATGTGCTTTATCCTTCAAGGATTCCTACAGGCATTTCTACTCTCTATGCCACAAATACTATGCTGTGGCAGTGCCTGTGCAGTACATGCATTCCCTGACCTTGTCTCATGGATTGTCATGCAGGGGTAGAGAGGATGAAACATGTTGCCTACGCTTGTAGGTACTATACTTCTTTCTTGTTTGAAGTGGAAAACCCAAACCATCCATACTAGTGGAGGTTGCAACACTTCAGGCATTATGTTTTCTACTTTTTCCTCTTTTGTTTATTTGTCAGTTTCTTTTGACTTTCATGCTTGTTATTTGTTTTATTTGAACCCTGATGGTGTCTGGACATGTTCTGTTCCTGAAGTAGGTGTTAATTTCAGTGGCTCCTGACAGCTCCTGTAACCCACATGTGCCTTCAGATGCAGACTCACTTTGATGTTGTTTTGGTATTGCCACAGCATTGTGAAGTTTTTTTCAAAGCCATGGTTGTGGGACAGGTTATTGCTTTCAGTAGAAGACTAGTTTCTCTATTTTGGAAACAGTTTGCCAAGAGTGTGTGTAGGAAAGGGCCTTCCATCCTTGCATTCAAGCCTCCCAGTGCTTCACCAGAGTTAGCCCAGGGGTTCTGAAATTCTACAGCTGGACGATATGGTTCCTGTTCAATTCTGCTATAGCCCTGTGAGACTTGCTGGCCCAAACAACTAGCAGAAGGCTCATGTGGGTATGTAGTTTGGATCTGCAATTTCAAGCCCAGCATATAGTCATGACTCAACTCCAGAAACCCAAGGAGAAGTGCCTACAATGCAGGATGGCAAAAAGAGGCTTCTGTCATGGTTCCCTTTGAGCACCAAGGAACAGAATTCTGGCCATTCATACTGGAAGAAGCACTATGAGGAGTCTTTGCAGCCTTTAGATCTACATAGCTGTCGTTTCTCTGGCTTTCACTGCTTTATCCGCTTCACACTGCTAGCATTGCTGTCATTTCTTTCTGCTGCAGATGCAGGCTGAGGAAGAAAGAGGCAGAAGATGGAATCTAGTCTAAGTTAGCTTATGTACTACCTGCTATATGGCCTGGAATTCCCAGGCACAACCTCACAGAACATAGCTACAGGTTGGCACTAAGGTGGTATACGAGCTCTCCTTGCTAGAATATGTCGTTATTCAGAGCCTTTCATGCAATTCCAGAAATTCTGCAGAGTCCTGTGAGGACTTGTGGTGATTACCATCAAATCCAGAGACATGCAACTTGAAAAACTGGTGGGCTCAAATAAGTACTGCCTGTTAAAATGCTATTGTGAGTCTAGAAAAGACCCCTACTTCATTCACAGACTGTAAGTGGCAAGTGAGATCTGAAGTCTGTAATGCCATTTTGAAACACTGAGGATGTGGAACAGGCAGTCTCTTTCCCTGCATTTCAGCAGGAATTACAAGACAACCTATTCCAGAGCAATTGAGTCAAGGACAACTTCTGATGGGAAGCTTGCTTTTTTTTCATGTCTCAGAGGATCAGAAATATACCTTTTCCTGTGTTAGTTCTACAGAGACTCTGGAAGGCAAATCTTAGATGAGGTTGCTTCTCCTGTAAGAGATATTCTGGTTTCAGAGATGCTGTGTTTGTGGATGGAGACTGTGAGGCCCCATTCTACTGCAGCATCTAAAGAAAGATGCAGGGAATATCTTCTGCTTCAGCCTTAGGTTCTGTGCTGAGCAGGTTGGAGTGTTGTTAGAGACACATTTTTCAGCAGTGGGAAGAGACCCAGGAAGCTTCCCCCTACCTGACCAGACTGAGAGAAGTACAGGACAGACAGCTCTAGCTGGTGTAACTGCGCAGCAGAGTGGGAAGCGAGCACTGCCCATGCACTGTGGTAAAACCTCTGATTTTGATGCGATCCTCCATTTCTCACGTAGCAAATGTGCCCATATAGAGCCTTTTGAACACTAGTTACTGGCACTCAAACTTTTCTTGTAGCAACTCTCACTTCAACAAAAGTCTTTCCATCTGTGTCTCCTACACATTTACTCTTGAGGAAGATTTGTGAGGAAACAGATGGTAAGGAAAAAGCTCCCATAACTTCTTTTTGCATCTGAGGATAGACACACAGCATGGCTTGTGGGTCCTTGTGACTCTGTCATGTTTTCTGGGCAGTCAGAGCTCAGTAGTGCTTTAAGCTGCATTCACAAGCCAGAAGGAGTGCCAGCAGAGTTTTTTTATTTATCTCTTCCCAGCAATCTGTGGTGGTCTCTCCTAATCCTCATTTTGTGATTTCTGAACTACAAAGTGTCCATAAAGTTCACATGTATATATGTTTCTTGGGAAACTTTACAGCAACAAAAAGCAGTTTTACTTGCATGTAATTTTCTCCCTGTAGGCATTGGTTGGAGAGAAAGCTTGTTATCAGTCCATCAGCAGCTGTGGTGGTCAGATCTTTTACCTTGGAACTAAGGTAAATGTGGGGAGTTTTTAATAAAAAGATGGGGCATTCACTGTTGAAGGTAGCTCATTTTCTGCGGAAGGGCAATTTTTATTTTACGATGTGAATCAGGGGTGGGTTATTTGTGCATGTATGTCATGGGATGAAAGAAATGTGCAGTAATTTGGTTTTAGCCAAGGTATGGGCTAAATATGACATTGTCATAGCTTCATGGTATCCTGGTTCATGCTGCTTCAGTGTAGATTAGTATTACTTTACTGACATCTCCTCTGTTCTAAGCTTCAATTTCTCTGTCCTAAATGTGCTAGTGAGTAAACAGAAGAAAATAAGACAGCAGGGAAAACTAGACTGTGTTGGATGGAATGATAAAAGGAATATCCTATTCATTTTCCCATTCTGCAGTGCAGGCTGTCTGTGAAAAGGCAAAGAGAGGTGGCCTATAGGATGACGTATGGAAGCAGGGGAAGAAGTGAGAGATGGTATCTTGGAGCAGAGGGGTTGTAAGGCCATGTAAAGGATGTTTTTTGTTAAATGTGAACATCCAATTTATTCCTGCTGTGCCAAGCTTGAAGGTTGCTTTACTTAGCTTCATCTGTACCAGCATGCTCTGGTGGGTCTGTGGGATACCAGAGGGTGCATGAGCAACTGTAAGTAAACAACTCTTTTTTTCTTTTCTAGTCTGTTCACGTCATGGCATTGAGAAGCTGGAGAGAGGTACATTGAGAGGAAAACTGTATGGCTTAGTAGGTTCAAATTGCTTAAATATAGTTTGGGAGGAGGGAGGGAGCAGTTGTGAAGCATGTTCTGAGCATTGTGGTGAGGATCCCTGATTGCTACGCACAGCCAGCACCGTAGGTACACTGCTTTCCATGGTGGGATGCTATAAACTTGCAGGCTGAATGGAGACCTTGTTCTCCCAAGCAGGGCATAATGCCTTGCCATATTTCAGCTTCTGTCAACAAGATAAGAGTTGGTGCAATGTATGACTTCAGAGGACTGTGTCAGTCTCCCAGGTAAGCATACAGAAGTGGAAGGAAAATCTGGTTCACTGTACTTTGTCTCCAGCTGCTGTAGGAGCTACATCATAAAATCCATCAAAGACTGCCTAGAAAGTTCATTGGATTTTAGATCTTTGTTTCTTTTGGTAGAAGATTTTTTTGGAACATCATTTCTCTGACAGCTGAAACACTGTCAATTTCCACACTAAAGTTCTTAGTGATCTGTTTATGTCTATTTGTTCCTGTGTTGCTCTTTTCACTGAGTTAGCAGTTTTTCCTTTCTAGATCATCACTTTGCAGTATATTTATTCAGTGTATGCATGTTCTCTCTCAGACTTTGTTTTGCAAGGCTAAGCAAAGCTCTTTCATCACTCTCGTGTAAGATTGCCTTCCCATTCCTTTCTTTTTTCAGTCACTGTTCTCTGCGCCTCCTTTGTGCTCAGTTTCTTGAACATAAGTAAACACTTTGGTGTGTATTACTCTGGGTAGAGTCTTAGAAATGTCATGCACAACGTCACCTGTTTTTCACTGTCTCTACTAGATAGGTCATTCCTTATGCATCCTTGGGTCTTATTTTGCTGTTCCTTTGGCTACATGATGTCAGTGGCTTGTGGCACTCTGGAGATTCACCCCATAGCGAAATTCTGAGTTCTGCTTTAAGTTGCTTGTACCACTGGATTGCATCATACTTCTATTACCCAGCTTTAGACGCAGTCCTGTTGTATCTGTCTTTCTGGTCTAGGGTCTCACATGCATCTGCTGGTCATCAGCAGACTTCGTTAGTAAATTCAGCTTATGCCAAGTTAGTTGACCAAATCACTGTGTAGAAGGGGGCTTCGAGGTTGATTTTCAAGGAATTCCAGTAGTAATTTCTTTCCAGTCTCACAATTTTCCTTTAAGCAGCAACCTTCACCATTTTTCCTGTTACCTGCTTTATGGCTCCTGTACTCATTCATGGTTATTAGCTCCTCCATATGACATTGTATCAGACCTTTAGTAAGATGCACAGTTCAGCTCTATTGAACTTTTATCCAGTTGCTGCTTTTAGTTACCAAGATCACTTTCTGCTGCTAGCTTTCCCTCCAGCCATTCACTACTGACTTCGTTTTAGTAAACTGTTAATGAAAAGTCTTGCTTTGACCCATGATTTCAGGTACTGTTTTTCCTGGAATTCAGAAGTCAAGCACAACTTACATGCTCTGTGCCAACCTCCTTCTAAAGTACTGTATGGTTTCTGTTGTGCTGCAGGCCTCTTTATTGTAGGGGATGAAGTCAAGAGTTGTAATTGAGTATGTGAGGGATTAGAGTGTGAAGCTGAGAGTTAGTTCTTGCTGCAGTACAGAATGCTGGGCTGTGATGCAGCAATCTCTCAAGTAGCACTTTAGCATTTTGACCTAACACATCAAGACTAGTGATGCTCAACCTTGTATACTAATAATTCCTTAAAGCAGAAAATACTTGTGATCTTCTTCAATCCTGGTTGAATGTGAGCTCATGAGAAAATAAAGTGTAGGATGAGTGCACCCATATGATGGAAACATGGCAGAGTGTTTTGTTGTGCTGTAAGTGACAAGACAAGGATGGGGAATGGAAAAATTTTATTCTTTGTGATTGCAGACACTCACTGATGCTGTGGGTCTCCATCCATCGAGTATCTAACCTAAAATGTAGCCCACAGGGACTTGATGTACTGCGGCCTGACATTTCTTAGTCTTTTTTAACTGTCCAGCAGAAAATGTACATATGAGAGAATCTTTTTGAGATACTGTCCTTTACTGCAGTGTGTTGAGGTCTTCTGAGGTTTCCTCCCCCTTGCTGTCAGGGATCCCACTACTGAGAAATGCTGATCTTAAATGCAAGGGGGTCATCTTTCCTGTAATGCTAAGGTTCAGTATTACTTGTTATTTTAGAGAGTTGACCACCTCCTGAAACAAGAGCGTCTCACTGATGCCCTGGCTCTAGCTTGGTCTTTTTATGAAGGTAAAGCAAAGGCTGTAGTAGGTAAGTTTGGGTTTGTGTGGGTTTTTTTAATTGAAACTCCTGTGGAAGGTTTTAAACCTATGCATGTACAGAAATCACTTTTTCAGGAAAAATAAAAAAAAGGAAGAGAATTAAATTGAAGAGAGAAAGTAGGAAGTGCTGCTTTGGGTTTGACGGAAACACCACCTTTATGTGGATTGGTTTGATTTTTGTTTTTTAGACTCATAGTCCCTTTCTCAGCCTGCTGTTTTCAAATGAAAATCAGAGTTGGTCTGTGTTGTGACTCCTATCTGTTGTCACTTTGCCATGAAGGAGGTGGAGCCCAGTGTTGAATATGTAGCCTGCTAAAATATTACTGAAGGTCATGCATGACCTGTAGGTAATATTCAGTGTGATGTTCTGTCAGCTCTGCCAAGCAGGATCTTTCATTCAGGTCAGCTCTGACTATACAACTGACTGAAAGAACTGCTGGGTTTTGGCACCAAGTTTCCTACAAAGGAGGATGCTTTGTGAGCATTTAGTTTGTTATGATAAACATGTTAATTATGCCAGAAACTTCCACTTGAATGGTCTGATTTGGACTGCACATACTGACTTTTCAGCAAATAACTTCTGATGATTTTGACAGATGAGACTCAAGTTCTCAGGATAAGATCCTCCTCCTGTGAAACTGCTAGTATCTGAAGATGTGTCTCATTTTAATGCATGGATATAAAGCGATTAAACAGATAGTTTTTCAGTATTCAAAGAATTACTGTCTTTTTGAGTTGGCATTTAAGATTTTTGTTTCCCCTTATACTGCAGTTAATTCAGCTTCTTTGCATCAAGGCATCCTCCAGCAATTAGCCTCATGTACGCAGTCTTTGACAGCCCTCCATTAATTGTTCTCTCAAGGTTAACAGCATTTGGATCTGTTCTTGCCATTTCTGTGCTGGAACAGTCTTTACGTTGGGAGAATAAACTCTTCAGAAGAAGAGTGAGCTAAAAGTAGAACACAAAATTGTGTATTTAGATATCCTGACCTCTGCATCTCCAGGGTAGTGGTGTTAGCATCTGAACTGTGGGATTTTTATATTTTGACTGGTAGCTTAGACGAGAAAAGCTGCCTTTGTTTTTTCCCCCCCCTCATTCTTTCTAGGCTTGTCTGGGGACACAAACAAGCGGAAAGCAGTCATTGCAGACAGAGTGAGTCACTGATCTCTTCCTAACTGGATTTTCATGTATGCTGATGTAATACTAACTGTGTTCCTGGAAAGAATGGCTTCTGTCCTCCAGAAGTTAGTTAATCCAGCTAGCTCTAGAATGTGTACATGTGCCTCTTGCTAAGATTGTGAGCAGGATTTTAGAAGAGAGACTTGGAAATACCTTTTGGGTAAAGGTGGGGATAAAATCTGCAACATTAGCAAATCAAAACATGACATTATCGTCCAGACCTTGAGATATCTGGTCCCCTCACAGTGGAGAGAAACCTTTTTTGCAGGTAACTCCAGAGGTTCCTGACCTTTGGTTGGCAAGTCTCCATCAGTATGTAACTTGCTGACTCTCAGGATGGAAACTTTGCTGCATATATGCATGGACATGGAAAAAACTCTTCAACTGATCCTGTTCGTTTGTCACAGGAACTTTTTTCTGGGAAGAGTATGTTTAAAATACACAATTATTGCAATTATTATTCAAGTGTACTTTGTTCTTCGTGTATATTTTGCTTGTTCAAGATAGCTTTGTATAGCTTCAAGTGACTTAAGCTTTGGGTAAAAACATGGCCCAGATGAGCTTTGTGCTTCAGGGTGTGTTTATCTGCCTGCAAATTTGCTGGCAGACTCTCTGCCCAGGTTCTTAGTCAGTTAAAGTTAGTGTAGGCCTTTAATAACCCACTGGGCCGCTTCTATGCCCTGTCATGCCATTGTCTCTTGACAGCCTCTTCCCTGCCCACGGTAGTTCATACCCAAGGTGGGACAGCAGAGTTTACAGAGCTGCCAGCCCTCAAGTCAGTTGTGCTACCAAGTAGGGCCTGTAGTGTAGGGTTTGAATTAATTTTCTTGTTTATTGTAATTCAGATGGTTGAAATCCTTCTCCATTACGCTGATCGGACTTTGAAGAAATGTCCTGACCAAGGAAAAATCCAGGTTATGGAGCAACATTTTCAGGTATGGTGCTCCAGAGGATTCTCTTATACAGATCTTCTGATTTTTTTTAATCAGACTTTGCTGTAAAAATACTTGTCTATTTTTGAAAAATATTGCTGCATCTCAGCTGAACTCTTCCCTCTGTTGTGTGCACTAATGAAATCAGGACTTAGTTCCAGCTAGGCAGCAGAGCAAAACCTCTGCAGAGGTGTGATTAGAGTTTTTCTCCATATGAACCAGTATATGGGAAAACCTGTAACCGTGCCAGCTACCAGCTGATGCAGATAACTCACTGATTCTGCTCTCTATTGGCCAGGCTTCATTTTGTGCTCTGCAGGATGTGCTATTTGGCAGGATTTTTGCCAGTCCCTACAGCTTTTTTTATGTTTCTTCTGCAGGACGTGGTGCCTGTCATAGTTGATTACTGTCTCTTGCTCCAGCGCACGTAAGTCTGAGTTTGCAAGCCTGTCTCCCAAGGCAGACCACCAACCCATGTAGTCCTGAGTGCTGCTGCCTCTAGTATCACATAGTTTAGAGGAATTGTATCACATCGTCGCCATATCATATATCACATCACAGTTTAGAGGAATGCTTAAAAACTGATACTAAGGTTGGGGTTCTCAGTACTCAAAGGAAAGTGTGTCTTAAATTTTCATTGATGTGTTGAGGAAGAAAAGTTTGCTTCAAACTTTTCCCCCACATCATCCCCTTAAGAAAGAAGCTGCCTTCATAGATTTTTCCTGTCATCATCATTTCCCCTCTAACAGCAGGTTTTTTGCTGCAGCATCCGTAGTCAATTTATTCTGTGTAGCTGCATGTAACTTGCATTAGTACAGTAACAGGGCATTCAGCCTCTGAAATACAGAGAAAACAGAATTTAATTTGGAGCCCTCAGAGTAGATAAGTAAGGAGATTTTAGTAAGATTATTTGATAACTAAACACTTCTTTCCTCCTAGGGATCTATTATTTAACCAGATATATGATAAGATGGGTGAGAATTCTGTAGCTAAAGGCATCTTTCTGGAGTGCTTGGAGCCATATATCTTAAGTGATAAGCTGATGGGAATCACAGCTCAAGTGATGAAAGACTTGCTGCTTCACTTCCAAGACAAGAACAGGTTGGAAAATTTGGAAGCCTGCATTGTGCATATGGATATCACCAGCTTAGACATACAGCAGGTGAGCTGTTGTACTGTGTGCTGTATTGGGTTCCTCTGAATAAATGACATCCCCTAGTCACTGATGCAAACTCCTTGTGGTTTTGAGTACTGCATGGCATGTGGAAAACAAGGTATCACCTTTCAACAGACAAGACTTATGTAGTTCAAACCATTCGTGCCTTTTGGTCACTAATTTGTAGCAGAACTTAGCCCTGTGTCCCTGGGATCAAATGCAATGAATGTGGGCATTATTTAGCATGGTTATTTCCATCCTGCAGCACACATGCTCCTATAAACATGTTTGCAACCCCAGTTTGTGTCCTGGCACAGGTTAATGCATCAGCAGCTGAATGTGTTGGAAACTACTAGTCCATCAGGATTAGTCTGATATTCACAGCTGGTCTTTCCTGTTTTGAGTACCTTGCCTAACATCAAAGGCTTCAGGAGCTCAAAAAACTGGAGTTGCATTTGTCAGTTTGGTGCCTGCCAGCCTGCTCTCCTCATGTGCTTGCACTTGTGTGACAAAGTTAGTGGAGCAAGGAGGTGTTCCTGCTGGGTAGTCCTGTTTTTCTTGGCCAGTTTTTATTCCCACAGCATAGCTTTGCATTCCAAGGAGAGAACTCTTTGGGAACTTGAGAAATCAATTCACTAACTCAACCGAAAGGAGAACTAGTGCAATCAAAGGTTTTGAAGAACTGATTTTTATTTTTTTTTTATTCCTTAACCTCATACAGGTCATGAATGTTAGAATCTAGACAGTTACATTCCATGTTTGCTGCATGAGCAATAAGCTGGATAGTCCCTTTGGGGATTTGGAATCCTTGCAAGAGACTAGTTCTGCAATTGGAAATTCTCATTCTGCTTTAAGTTATGCTGTCAGATGATGCAAATGCAAGGACAGCGATTGTATTTGAGAGACTGGAGAAAGAAAACTGTGAGCTAAGGCCAGCTCTGTATGTACATTGTGCTTTGTTTGCCTTGCAGGTAGTTCTTCTGTGCTGGGAAAACCATCTCTATGATGCCATGATCTATGTCTACAACAGTGGGATGAATGACTTCATTAGTCCTATGGAGGTAGGAAAGATGCTCAGCGCAGCAAGCTCTTATTTGTGCACAGTCTCTGAGAAACAGCATTTCAAACCCAATGCATTATCTTCTCATTCAGTGTGTATATATTCTTTTCTTTTTTTCATTTAAAGGGAGAAATCACGTATGATATATGCAGTTTATTTGTCTAGATGCAGTAAAGGAGAAAAGTAATTTGTAATTACTGTGCTTTAGAACACAAATTTCCCTGCTGAGGTAGCAAAGCTCTGTAGGAAATTGTCCTGTTAATAAAATAAATGTAAAACAAAAGCAACACAAGAGAATAACATGATGGCTTAAAGAGATTGTATTGCAGAACTGTCTGCTAACAGCTTTGTTGCTGGTGGTGAGCCTGGTCTGTGTGGCATGACATGCTGAGAAAGTATCAACTCTCTGCACAATGGGATTAATGGAGGTGTAGGCGTGAGAGGTTCTATGAACACCACCTGCTTTTTTTCCTTCATACTGCTTCCTCTGCTGCCACAACATGTATTAAACAGTATGTATTAAACAGTAATGGAAACAAAGGGTGACCTTACCTGTGTACAGAATTCAGAAAAAAGGCTGGAAGCAGTCCTTGCAGGGAGGTAGGCTTTGTTCCTAGCACTTGGGTGTGATCCGTTAACAGTAGCACAGGACTCAGTGTAATGCTGTCAGCGAAGGCCCTGTTGGTGCTGCTGCTGGTAATCCTGAAGATGGGCCTGAGATACCAGTTGCTCTTGAAGCCTATAGCTATAACATTACGATGTTTCATTATAGAAGCATGCTGCTGGTATTTTCTCTGTAGTGTTGAAATAGAGAGCTGAGTCCATTTGAGTGTGAAAATTAAACTGCCCAATTTCTAACAGTTATAATCTCATTTCACTTTTTTTTTTTTTTTTTTTTTTTCAGGAAGGAGACTTTTTAGGTGTTCATTATTTTAAAAAGGACTTCTGGAAACCTAGCATTAACTGTATGAGGACAGATAATTTTTTCTGCTTTCTAGAGCTAAGTATTTAGATGAGTCCTCATTCTCCATGTCCAAACTAAAGGGTCTCTGGTGACCCTGCTAGGTGGACTGAAGGTTTGCATAGTCTCTAGTGGCAGAAGCTTCAGGAACAGGAAGCAGGGCTGGTCATTTGTGCTCTGACTTCTTTTTGGGACTAGTGAACATTGCTTTTTTTTAGTGTGAACTGTGCTTAGGGTTAGATCTGACTGAATGAAGGCTGGTTTTTCATATGTCATAACATCAGCTGGGAAAAGCTTGCCACATCTTGGTGTCCTCTGCACCTTTTAATTGTAAGATATAGTGATAAAGTGCAGTTTTGGGGAAAGAGGCCCCACTGATCTCTGCTTTAAAACCATGCAGATTCTTTGCGTTGAGCTTTTCCAGCTGCTTGAGCACTGCCTTCTTCCTTGTTACAGAAGCTGTTCAAAGTCATTGCTCCTCCACTGAATGCTGGGAAGTCTCTCACAGGTACAGAATTCCTTCCCTTTAAGTTTCTAATTTTGATATGTGATGTTTTGACTATCTCTAGTCACTTCAACAGAGGGATGCAAAAAAGGAATACATATCCAATATAAGGGTCTTGGAGAACTGAAAAGTGTTCTAGTACTATTTACCGTATGTAAAGCTGCTCAACTTACTGTGTGTAAAACTCTGCATGTGTGTCAGATGAGATGTTTTGCTAACAGCTGGGAAAAAGAATTGCATCTCTGTATGTTGTCTCGTGAAGAAAAGGTGACAATTTTTGTTTTGTAGATGAGCAGGTGGTAATGGGCAACAAGCTGCTTGTATATATAAGGTAAGGTCCTTTAGAAAGTGCGTGAGGTGCTGCCTAATGGTGGCACCAGATTTTTATCTCACTATAGTTGCATAAGCTTAGAGTGTGTTTCAAGGTCTGGCGTAAAATAGCAATGGCTAATTTGTACAGCTGATTTAAAAGTTACAGCGGCTTCTTGTTACACATCTTGTGAGTGGATAGGTAGGATAAAGTTGGAGACTTTAGAGCTCAAGTTACTGCTGGTAAGCCAAGACCATGTCTTTAGAAATTAATTGAGTGAGTTCTTTTGTCCTGTGTGTGGCACACTGCTCCTTGAACAAGGACTCTGTAGCCTGAAAAGCTGTTATTTTAGCCCTTTCTGCTATGTCTTTTGGGATAACTGTGCTCAGCTGCTGCTTACTGTGTTTTCCTATCATTTGCAGGAGGTCATTCTGAGATTGCACAGTAGTGATTAATTAGTGAATTCCTCTTTCTGGAATCTATTCAAGATTGTGCACATTAAATTCTGCATTTCTCCTGCTTCCTAAAATGCAAGAGTAATGATTTTTGTGAGAAATACTGAGTTTCCTGGTTACTTTTCTGCTGTGGAATGGCGTACCTCAGATGCAAATTCATGCAGTGCATTGGCTTACTGTGTATTAACAGCAGTGCTGTCTGCAATGCTTGCTGTCATGTTTTATGAAATAAATTTGTCTGGTTTGTTTTAAGAGCATCTTGAAAATTAACTTTAAAAATAAACTGTTCTCCTCGATCTGTTTAATGTCAGGATGTATTAAAATACCTTTCCCCTCCTTTTGTATAGCTGCTGCTTGGCAGGCCGTGCGTATCCATTGGGCGATATTCCTGAAGATCTGGTACCTTTGGTTAAAAATCAGGTGAGCAAACTTTTGGAAGGAAACTTTCCCATATGAGGTTTTTAGGAGCTGTTTATGTCTTATTTCATGGATTTCTGATAGAAAACTATTGTCAGTCTTGTAGCTGTATCCTTGTGATATGAGTACATACCACTGTAAATACCAATTAAATTTTTAAAGAATGAAATCAAATGATTGTTTGAACAGAATCTGACCATTAAAAAAAATATTTTTCCTTCAGCTGTAAATTGGGGTGTGGGAACATTGAGTTCTTAGAGGCGCTAATTTTGATTGTTTTTTTTCCTTATTCTTTATCACAAAGTTACCAGAACTTTGTAGCTTTTTCTTCATTCTAAACTTGACTATGACATGTCAGATATGGGAGGATCTTCCCTGTTTTCAAATGCATGTAACACGGGATTGATGGGAGTAGAAAGTGAGCTAACATCAAAGAACATTAAGTAAATATTCCTTTCTCTGTTTGGCTGTTGATAAAACTCCAGTTTGCATTGGAGTTTTCCTGCCTTGAATACGATACCTCTGGCCTCCTTGCACAATAAAGTTTGACAACTCCTTCCCTGATGTCCTTATTACTGCCTCCTGCCCACAGCACTTAAGGGAAGAGGCTTTCCCAGAACTTGAAAGCTTATTCCACAGTGATGGTGTTTGGAAAGACAATTTCCATTTTCTGATAGTCACTGCCACTTTGAGACAACTTAAAAGGTAACTAGTTTCTTCATTCTCTTGAGAAAAGGCATAAAGCAACCCACAGCTTGATATTATTTAGTCTTGTGACTGTTAAGATTGTCTGCTTTCTCAGTCTGTTCCAGCTCTGATTAGGAGGCAATAGGCTGGTACTACATTCCTCTTCATCCACCCATCTTGGGCATCCTTAGTTTGGGACAGTTGGCCCTGAGCATGTCCAGCCATTCCGCTTATAAGGCAGTATCTTAGCTGCTTCAGAAGTCTGTACCTATGTTTATAGGCTCTGAAGCTGCTTGTTTTACACCCTGTGGGCTGACCACAGACTGACTACCCATCTTTTGTTGTTCTGTCTAGTCACTCTAGGAAGAACTGTGACCTAACATCCAAATCATCTTCCCAGGGCACTTGAGGAACAGCAACTGATGCCTTAAAGCTTGCTGCTATTACCCTGTGACAGAGCAGGCTTGTCCTACTGTCCTCTGGGACAAGGTTGGATTCCTGAGCTGCATCTCATGTTGTTCTTTGCCACCGTGTCAGTGGGCCACCTTTGGCTGACCAGATTCATCACGCTGTTCTGAGTCTGTGATGGTAGCTTTCACATCGGCAGAAATAGCCTTTTCCATCTAGATTGTCCAAGAGATCGGCCGGTTGTTTCAAGGCAACAAGTATTATTGCATATGCCTTACGTATTTGTTCAGGGCAGGTGTGAGTGTGTTCTTAATGGTTTCATCGTAGGGAGAGAGTGCCTAGATAAAATCACAGTGAACTTAGGCCAAAAGTATGACTAGACCTGCAGGTCATACTTTAGTGTCGTGAAAGTTGGCTTGGTCACTTCCAAGTAAATCTTTCCTTTTCATTATGTCCATCAGAGCCCTCAAGCTGACTATTTCTTTCTCTTTAAGCTGTGTCTGAAGCTTGGCCTAAGGCAAAACTTAGTTCCTTTGAAGTCATCTCTGACAATTTATTAAAACAGGGGATGCTTGTAATAATCATTTTGTGCTCATAAAACTCCTTCCTGAGTTTCTGGCCAGTTTTACCACAAATATTCTTGTTGGGGTCTAGCATTTTGCTCTAGTTTCAGGGTTTCAGTAAGAGGAAGTGCTTTTTTGTAGTCTCTCTTTGCAGTACAATGGAACAGATTTTTTTTTTAATTGTGAGGTGGAGGGTTTTTTGGGGTATCTTTTGGGGTTTTTTCCTAATCCAGAGTTTGTAGTTATATGTGTATAGTAGCTCGGTTACTGCAAAGGCTTTCCTCACAGGGTGTGCAAACCAGTCTGCAGCACTAGGCTGTTGCCCTCTCCCATGGTCCTTATCAAGTTGTTCCCTGCACACACTTGTGCTGACAGAGCAACAGACTGTGGCTCAAGGTCTGAGGGGAAGTGATAGCCCAGCCAGCAGCAGTAGCTCTGGGGAGGAACCATCAACCTCTCCTTTTTATGATCTCTGATAGTGTTCCTGAGAGCTTGGTTTAAGTAACACCTTTCCATCTGGACACTTAAATCCGCTCTAGCTACAGTCTGGGAGGTTTTGGTTTGTTTTCTGAAGAGTTTCTCGCTGGAAGGTAGGTATCAGGTTTGAGGAAGCCAACAGAGAAGATTGTGGATCTGAAAGTTAAGCTGCTAACTCCTCCTGGCTTCACTGCCACTGTGGTGACAGGAAAATTAACTTGGAATAGAAGTAAATGAGAGAACATGGCAGTTCCTGAGGATGGCTGGGAGACTGTATTGCCTGTCGGTTCTCCATGGCATCCCAGTATGTGATAGCCCGTCTGCAGCAGTCTGCTCTCTTTCTGCTGGTAGCCAGATCTGTTGTGAGCATGTGTGAGACAACTGGAGCTGTTGCTGCCCTGTTTGTTCCCTGGGTGGGCATGGACTGCTCTGTCAGTGGTTGAATAAAAGAAGTTGCCTTCATTTCGAAAAGCACTCTCAAATCTCAGTAAATAGGAAGTTAGTGGAGGAGATGGAGTTGAATAACACCTAAGCCAGTCCTTGCAGTGCCAAAAAGCTTTGTGTCTCAGAGTGAGGGGACAGATTGATGGGCTTTTCCCAAGAGAACTGCTGACAAGGAGAGGAGCTGTGCCCTGGGTAAGGAGGAGTTGCACAGCTTCTCAGGAGAGCTGCCAGGAAGGGGAAGGAGTTACCTAATTTCACACTCTTCCGTCTGCAAGTATAAACTTTAATTTTTGCTTGATCTTAAATTTTGCTTGATCTTAAATTGGTTGGTGAGTCTAAGGAGGCGCAGTTTTTTTCCTACTAACAAGCCACAGAAAACATAGTTCAAGAACACTCATGGACTCCTAAGGCTCTTTAAAGCTTAAGTGAAAAGCAGGTAACGATGCTGCTTTCCCGTGTGCTTGTGCTGTCGGTTTTCTGAAATCCATAGGAAATCTGCTGTGTTTGAATTTTCATTGCAGGTCTTCGAATTTCTCATCCGGCTGCATTCAACTGAGGGATCTGTGGATGAAGAGGTTTACCCTTATGTCCGTACCTTGCTGCACTTTGACACTCGGGAATTCCTTAATGTTCTTGCTCTGGTAAGAGATTGCTGATCTCCTCCGAGAGAAAAATACTACACCACTTCTTCCATCTTCTATGTCATTGCTTGTGTGATCTGTAGGATTTCCATTAAAAAGTTCATGCATTAGCTAAACCAGTAGTTACTGGCTTGATGCAGGAGTCGTTTTGATGTGTGTTCTATAAGATATCAGAGGAGATCATAATAGTCCTTTATGTCCTTAAGTATAAGTTGATGAACATGACATTATACAGTGAAGACTCCAGTAACAGAGGCCATCTTTAAAGCACAGGTAAAACAAGAACAATGTATTTGTAAAGTGTTTTAGTATCTACATCTTTCTCCTGCCTAAAGATTAATATTTCTTCCTTTCCACATTTCTTGGAATTGCCTTTGTCTGTTTGGACCTATTACTTTTACTCAACATGTAAGAACAATTTTGATAGTTACAAAAGAGTAAATTGTATCTTGGAACCTGCTGCTTAGGTGATATGCGCAGGAAGGCATTGTCAGCTTTGTGATAAGGCTACTTCTTGGTGTTTGCTTGTGTTTCTGGGTTTGGCAGTGGAGAGCATTCTTCTTAAGGTGTCAGTGTTTTGCCTCATGCAGACTTTTGAAGACTTTAAGAATGACAAGCAAGCTGTGGAGTATCAACAGAGAATTGTGGACATACTTCTGAAAGTGAGTGTGCCTAAAAATGAACCTCTGTGTTTACATCTGACTGATTGTACACAACACTGTGCAGTATAGGCTGTAATTTGAATGAGGTGTTTCCAGTCCTACCCTGGATGACCCCTCTGAGAAGGTGGTGGGTTGGAACTTGGATTTGCCTCAGTCAGGGCTGTCGGTTTGATATTTGGAAGTGATGCTTCATGCACCTTAAATACAGTGACAGAGAGGTCTCCTTTCCTGTCTGTGATTTCAACTGGGTTGTACTGTGTTGTCAAATTTCTCCTCTGTGCACTAAGTTTATTTTTATCTTTTTCTCATTGATTCTGGTCCCTGATTCCTTCTGAACAGGAAGAAAGGTCCCAGGAATCCTGTGCTTGGCAGGATGCCAGTGCTCTTCTGATAAAACCCTGCTCCCCATATCTGTAAATGCTGTGTTTGGGATGTAACGTACTCAGAATGACAAGCCTATCTTTAGTAAACGGGAGAGAAGAGGAATGTCAGAGTTATCAGCCTGGTGCTCTAGAAATCACTTGTCACCTGCAGACTGTGTTCTTTAACAATGAATGTTCTCATTAAAAGCTATCGCTGACAAATGCAGTTTGCTTTCCCCTTCAAAGCTGTCAGCATTAATAATGAGTAACTCCACTTGGAAGCTGTTTATGTATAAACAGATCGTAAGTAGCATTTCCCTGTCACTGTCATCATTGATAGACAAGAGCAAGGGCACCAGTGAGTGGATTCGGTGACAGCGCTGCTGCACTAGGCTGTGTTGGAGAGGCTGAGATAATGCCACTGGGGGGGAACTTTTGTGAGCCTGCCTGAGCAGGATGTTGCTGTAAGGCTGTTAGTTAGCCCTGTGCTGGGTTAGCCCATGCTTTTTTGTGTCTTTAGCTGCTGTCAGCAGGAGGTGGCACACTGCGGCCGTGTTCTGGAGCTACTGTGGGATGTGTCCTGTGGTGGGCTGGATCGAGCTGTTTACTGCCCTGACTCTGTGCTGCTGGCCATGTAACAAATGTCCACCACAAGAGAATTCAACCGTGCTCTTGGAGGGGAAAAGGAGGGCAACTGTGAGAAGTGCTGCAGGATTAAATGCATCTGCAGGCAAACAATTTGGTGTTATGAGAACTGTCAGTCCCTTGGTCAGGAATCTTTTGGATAAAAATAAAAAAAAATCTTGGAACATTTTATTTAAATTTATCATTGGCAAAAATCCCACTTAGGGGAAATAGCTGTGCTTTTAAAATAGTTTGGTCAACATAGACGTTCTCCTAATGCTGATGTAAACTTTGCCAAGTATATCATCTTTTAGAAAGTCCGTGTTGTTGGCCTGCAGCCTCTGTAGAGTTGCTCTGTTTCAGAGGTACAGTATTTTCACCTTCATATGGGCCAACAAGGACTCTGTGAAAAACAAAGTGAAAATCAATAAAATACTCCATATTTTAAACGCTAACACCATTCTGACTAGGCTCCTATATGAAGTAGCCTTTTTAAACAGAAAATGAAGATTAAAAAAGAACTATAGAATTAGGTGGTGTTTCAAGCAGAGATTAAGGAATCTGCTTGATTCCTTAATGTGTCTTACCACTTGACCATTAGCATCTCATGGGGATCTGAACTCCAGGTCACTTTAGGAGATCAGTTGTCTGTTCCAACCTCAGACTGAGGTTATAAACTGGGAGATGGACCCTGTCTGGGATTTGCTAGAGCAATTCTTAGATGTTAGTTGACAGAGTTGTTAAGGTGATAGATTTCCTCACAGCTAAACCCACTGCTCTTAGAGGGGAACTCTCCAAACAGAGGCATTTAACTTTTCTTTAGTGTTTAGGATTTTTGTTGGAGTCCCCCTTCACGCTCAAAAATCAGGGACATGCAAGAATACTTGTGGAGAAGTTGAGCCTCTTCAGCTTCAGGACAGAGGTGATTTAGCATGGACAGATCATCTTTAAGGTTCCTTCCAACCCAAACCATTCTGTGAAACATCCACTGTCTGAGTCTTCAGGTAACACAGTTAAATGCCATGGAATGTGGCTTATCTTTAGACCTTCAGGGTGGACTAACACCAGGAGATTGTGTAGATGTCTAGGGTAGGAGGAGACATGATGGCTGTACAGGGATTTCTTGTTGCGGTGACCTGATTGCTTTCCCAAAGGCAGCTACAGAATAAATCACTTGTGTTTTTATTTTTTCCTTTTCTCTCTAATGTTTCTCAGGTCATGGTAGAGAATTCTGACTTCACCCCGTCACAGGTTGGCTGTCTCTTTACCTTCCTTGCCCGTCAGCTTGCCAAGCCCAACAACACATTGTTTGTGAACAGGACACTTTTTGACCAGGCAAGTATTCCTCTGTGAGGGGGGGGCAAAAATTCCTAACAGGGTGCAGCACTGCAGAAAGTGTGGCTAGTGCTGTAGGCTGGAGCAATTCCTGGTGCATTATAAAACAGGTAGCATCTTTCTGGGACTTTACTGTGATTTCAAAGAAACGGATTAGGAGAGACCACAGAAGCACATTAAGTGTGTTTCACCTTGCCTGCTGGAATGGTGTGAGAAATAGGGTCAGGTCCTAGGAGATGGAACAGCATCTGCTCTTCTCCGCGGAATACAGATGCCTGTGGCCACTAGTGTGTCATGAGAGAGAAAGTAAGGGTCCATAAGGGCCAGAATCAAGCTGTTTAAGCCCAAGTTGGCATTTTGGAGACAATATTGTCATTTGTTATGCATATGAAGGTGCAAAGATAAGGACATAAGGGGTGCCAACTAAAATGACAGTAGCAAGTTTATAGAGCACGTATATGTAGCTGGCAATTTCTATTTCATGTGGCCACTGTACTTCTGCTGCTTGAAACAGGCTGATACACCCCAGTGCGTGCCTGAAGCTTGCAAGGGTTAAGTTTATATCCCAGCTTAAGTCCCAGAAATTCCTGGGACTGAGGAGGAAGCTTCAATGGCTACAGCAGTTGTGCTTTGATGATAATATGGATATATGAACCCTAATAAAATATGATTTAGAAAATATATCTCCTTTGTCATAATTTAAGTCCAAAGAACTCTGGAGGCTAAAGAGATTTGGGTTAAACACTTTAACTACAGATATATTAAATACTATGAATTACATGATTTCCTGTTTTTCTGGGAGAGATGGCACAGTCCAGGAGAGAAATCAAGAGGGTCAGTGTAGTGGTTCTAGCAGTCTGGTGTGTAGTCCAAGGCAGGGCCATGGGGTTCCCTGAATTCTTCCATAGTCCCAGGGTTCCCAAATGTTTGGTTCTAGATCCTGGTGCAGAGTCACGAGTTTCCCCCCCCTAGAGCCTTTCAGCAGTTCTCGGTTACTTCAGTGTTCTTGAGTGACCTTAGTTACAGGACCAAGCAGAGAGTACCTCACATGAATAAATTGCACCGTTGTATTCTGATTTGCCATTGCCATTACTGGTGCTCACAGTCTGCTTATTAGGCTTATGCTAACATCTATGCTAACTAAGCCTAACTCATGCTAACTTCTACACCCTTGCACAGGTCCTTGAATTTCTGTGCAGTCCGGATGATGACTCCCGCCATTCAGAGAGGCAGCAGGTAATAACCTTCAAGAGAACATCTCTTTAAGCACCAGGTATGACCAGAGTGTAGAGCAGAGCTCAGCCTCCTTGGGAGCGATGTTGGCTGGAGGTCACGTGCCAAAGCAGACACCTAGCATAGGAATGGTGGCCAACATGGAAGAATTGGGCAGTGCTGTACACAGCAGGAGTGAGGGAGGATCCTACCCCAGCATTGCCTGCAGGAGAGGTTTGACAGCAGTAAGAACAGAGACAGGAAAGTCCTGGATAAGTGCATGACCTTCATAAGTAATGGACAATCAATTAAAAGAAAGAATCTGTAAAATAAACCCTGTGTTAATACAAAGTTTAATGGAGCAGGAGCGGTGTACTTTTAATGGCACTGGCTGCCCAGCTGCTACTGCAATATAAATAACTGGTCTTCAATATCTGCAGGTCCTTTTAGAATTGCTCCAGGCAGGAGGGATAGTACAGTTTGAAGAGAGCCGTCTTATCCAAATGGCAGAAAAAGCTGAATTGTAAGTTGCTGTGTACAATATATGAATACTGCTTTTTAAGTCTTATGTATGGTATTTAAATACTGCCTTTAAATCTCCTCTAGAGCTTTTTTCCTCCACGTTTCTTGTTCCTGCTTTGCAGCTGTGTTTGGGTTTATTTTCCCGATGCATTCACATATGCTTCACTTAATATGTTCATATTTAGCCCCAGTCTTTCTGTCTTTTCTCTACTGGGTGTTCTTACAGAAAGCATTGTTAAGATAAGAGGGAGTGGAGCTGTGGAAAACCCTTCAGCGTGAAATCCTGTGGGGCTTGATGAGTTTTGGCACTTCCTATCCTAGACCCCAGGCTTTGTTCAAAGGTATAGTGGTATATTTGAATGCTCTACCACTTGACAGATGGAGATGACTCGTTGGGGTGAGACCTACAGGTGGATTTAAAAGCATGAAGGGGTCTGAAGCCACCCCCATGGTACTCATTTTAGAATTGAGTAGGAGAAACAAACACAGTGTCTGGAAAGGCTAAAAATTTCCACTATCGCCTTTACATGCTTTATGCTTCCAGAAGGAGTCTGTCATGCCTGAACAGAGCCAGCCAGGGAGGGCATCTTCATCCAGGTCTTGACTTTGGATGTTGTGTGAATTAATCCACCACACTACAAAGGACCAGAGGGATAGAAGCGCAGTGGTGGGGTATGCCATGCCTGTTTTCCTGTGTGTCCTAGAAGGAGTTAACCAAATTTTTCAGACTCAAGAAATGCATTTTTTTTTTAATCCTTACTTCAGAGAGTTTGGCTGCCAGAACCACCAGCTCAGCCACTTCCATCACAACTAGAAGACCTATAGTTAATGTTATTTAGCACACTTTTCATTTGTTTTGCCTCTAGTTACATCTGGTTTTATCTAATGTCTCAAGATACTTGTTTATTAAAATTTGAAGGTAGGAAGCTGTGTCATAACACATTATTGAGTCATATTCAGCCTATTTCTTCAAATTAGTATTGTGGATTGTCCTAGCGTACAGCTGAGTGTGTTATGGGAATACGGAAGATGATCTATGAACAGAAACCCGATTTCTTTAAGGATTTTTGTCCTCTATCCTTTGCGAACCTATGAAACCTGGTTTCTTTAAGGATTTTTGTCCTCTGTCCCTTGCCTCTCACCTTAGTAGCTCTGGTTTTCTCTGTTCTATATGGTAACTTCCCCAAAAGAGGGAGGTTGATAGGCTGATTGGCCTGTGCCTGGTACCAAGCAGCATATGTAAACTGGAGCCACTCGACCTGTGTGCTGAAAACCTTGATGTAAGATACTTACAAATGTTTTTTTTTAAAACATACTGTATTTTCTTTTGAGTGCTGCAAACTGTGCTGGATCTGAGCTTCCTACCTCTGTTCTGCTGACTCAGCTGAGTGTGTTTTCCTAATGTGGAAAGTATTTTTCATTTTAGCTATCAGATTTGCGAGTTCATGTATGAACGAGAGCTTCGCTATGACAAGATAATTGGCTGTTACCTGCGTGACCCAGTGAGAAAAGTGAGTAAATCTGGTAGTTCTGGCTTTTCTTCTTCACAGCAGTGCAGCCTGTCCTGCTGGCAATAGTGTGAATGGGCACAGCAGCCCTGCTCTTCTGTCATACTTCTCGATCTTAAAAAGTGTCCTCCTTTACAGTTGAGTTTTCTTATAGTCAAGGCTTTTGTGCTTGTGTGTTGGAGAGGAGTTGATCTTTTTAAAGCTTCAGAGTTTTTTGTTTCTTTTTAAACAATGCTCATACATAAAACCTGAGTGCAGGGTGGGAGTTATTGTAAATTTGTTAACTGCAATACTTCTTTGTTTCTGCCGTCAGTACCCTCTTTTCTCCCCCTGGATAGAGCCTCTCTGCACTTACTATCTCTTTGCAATTAGCTTCTGCGTGTCTAGAAGTTGTATATCTGCCACGGTTTTTGAGGTATTCTCTTCCCTGCCACCAACAGAAGTTGGGAGAAGAGTCTGGCAAATGTGATCTCACCGGCTCCTTATGAAACCACTACGCTGAAAGTTGTGTGAGTGAAGGAGTCAGAAGAGATACATTGTGATATTGAGATGGTCAAAAAATATGGTACGCTGAGGACAGTGCAGGAGAACCTGGGGGAGAGGCTAATGCTGAAGAGGAATTCAGGAATATGCGGGGAAAACTGACCTACTCTCTGGTAGAGCATTCTTCTCTGCCTGTGCTTCTAGCTAAAGAGCGATGTCCTGTCCTTTTTCCCTGTGAGCAAGAGGGGGACATTGCTAGTAGTGGAAGAACAATTCTCTCTGACTTCAGTGCTTAACATGTTTAGCATCAACTCTGTTCTTCTTGGCTTTTTTTCCTCACAGTTCTTCAGGAGCTATTTAGGGACATATAGTCTCATCGGCAGATAACTTATCGTGACTTGCTAAGAGAGGACTGGCCCTGAGGTCATCCTAAGACTGAAATGCTCTTCCTTCCCCAAATCTAACTCTGCCTGTGGTGCTGCAGAACATACTTAGACCATTTATGGTTTTATGCCTTACAGGAAGAAGTTTTCAACTATATTCACAACATCCTGTCCATGCCTGGCTACAGTGCTGAAGAAAAGCAGTTGGTGTGGCAGAAAGCTTTGGAACATATAGAGGTATAGTATATCCTAAACCCGTGGTACCTCAGCTACTGCTGACTCCTGTTGGATCTGCCTAGTGCTGTTCTGTAAGCAGAGGTGTCACAGTGTCAAATCACAGCTATTTAGAAAGCTCTGACTTTAAGGTTTAGTAATCTTGTACATTAATATAAGTGCATCTATTAGATTCAGGCTGGCTTCCTTGGTTTCCTGGTTTCGAGTATAGCTCTTTGGATAATGGGACTTTATCAGGGGTGATGGCTAGTGAGTGCTGTGTAGCAGGGAAGAGATCCATTAGCAGCTCTTTGATCTCCTAAGCATGTAGCAGCAAGGTCAGGACATTGACATCACTGACTTCACAGTCTGTGGTATCAAATTCCTGATCTTACAATGATAATAGCATTCAGTCTTGGTACCCTGGCACTTCTGACCTGTGGGAAGATGGGGTCATGACTTCTACTGTAAGACGCAGACTGTTGCTAGACTTCTCTAGATAATTTTTCCCATCTCTTCAATCTCCCCTTGCTTCAAGGGGATGGAGATGGGTCTGAAATAATTGTTCAGTCAGTAGACATGAGGAATCTATAATATCTCTAGTTCCTATAAGGTGGTGTCAGTCCCCTCCAGGGTGATCTGGACATAAGCCAGGAAAATAACTCTATCTGTAAAACAAGCAGTCATGCACTTACCGAGACTACTTAGCAGAAAATGGCCAGAGAAGTCTGTATCCTGTGAGGTGGACAAAAAAGTACTAGCTACATTTGAAAGATACAGAATTATTTTAGTCTCTACCAGCATCTGCAAATAGTGCGTGTCTAATGAGAAAATGGACCAAGGGGGAGAATGATTCAAAAAACAATAAACAGAGAAATCCTGTGAATCCAGCTGTATGACATGCAGCTCACTGAGCTCACGCCCACTCTCCAGATGCTTCCAGACTCTATGGGAATTGGTGGTGATGGTTGTGCTGTGACTGAGCGGGCCTGGCTCACTGCTACCTCATCAGAGCAATCATGGTTCCACGGTGGGCTTCCAAGCTGAGCAAACTGCAGTCTACTGTGCTGCTTCCTTGGGTCTGCCTCATTCTTCTCCTACAGCATCCCTTGTCTCTGCTTGTATTGGTATATAGAGCCCAAATTGTTTGGCGTTCTGAGTGAGTCAGCCTCCCTCTGTAAGCCTGTTTTTGTCTCTGTCAAATCACAGGTAGGTCTCCTTGTTGGCTCTCTTTAGCCTGAGGCTTGAAAAATTGCTGTTCCATGCTTGGGTGTCTCAGGACAAATCAGAAATGTCCTGAGTTGCCCTTCCTGATGTTTCTCATTGTGTTGTACTGGTTTTGATAAGCTTGTTGTAGGACAAGACTGCTGGCTTTTCATATTGAGTTGTTTGGGTTTGTTTTCTCAGTCTGAAGTCACTTCTTGATTACTGTACAGTGCCCAACTTGTTAGAGCTGCATACTTTTTGAAGTTGACCAACAACAGGAAATATTCCTCTCAACTTGCCCATGGCCATCCTTAAAAACAGGGTTTCTTGCACTGTTCTATCAGCCTTGTAGATAACAGCCAGCTGCTTTTACCTATGCTTTTTGCACCTTCCTCAAAAAGCAGTTGGGCAGATGATCGATTCTGTAGGTCACCTTTCTTGGGTCCTGCCCCTGAGGTCAACTTCCTCTTTCCTTTCAGCATGTTCTATTTCCCAGGATTGGTGAACAGTATATATAATTTTGTATGGCTTAGCAGCTTATTGGCAGCTAGGGGCTTTTGTTCTTTTCCATTCCATTAATTCTGCTCTCAGACATTCAGAAGACTTAAAATAGTAAATAACATTTTACTAGGGTGGTGCTGTGATTTCAGGTCCTTGAACAGCTGTCCTTTCATCTGCCAAGATATGAAAGTAGCAAAGCAGCCACTTCAGTTGAAACTAGCAACGTTTAGAGAGGCTTTCCTGGTGACTGTATGACAGAAAATGAGGTTTTTGATCAGTGCCACTTCATATTTTGTGCATTATCCTACAGAGCTGTCATTCCTTGATGTTTATATCAAAAATAAAGCATAAGGTTTCTCTTCAGTCAGAGTGCTGTTTGTCGTGGTCACTTTCTGTCCTCAGACCCACATGCCTTGTGTCAGTACTGTCTCCTCAAGGGCTGTCTGCCTAAGAAGTACCGTGTTTGCAAATTGTTCAAACCTGGGCAAGGATGAAAACCCAAGCCCAAAACCTTTTCTTTGGGGGTAGGCTGTGAAGGTCACATCGATTCAAGAGCTGCAGCCAGTTACAGGGAGGCTGGGCCACCTCCCTCCAGCCAGTCAGTCCTATCTTCAGCAGTCATGAAGACTCCCAGGGAGGGTTTGTCCAGAGAGAAACAAATTAAGGCAATCACACTACATCCCCTCTGCACTCCTCTGCGCTGTTGTGGTTAAGGTCTTCTGGGTCCTTTGGATTCCCTGGGCTTGTGACATGAAGGGGTCATGCTCCTGAGTCCTGGGGAAGCAACTAAGAGCTGTGGCCCCTGCAGTGAAGCTGTGGAGTCAAACACTGCAGAGCTTATTTATATACAGTATGGTAGACAAATTTTGCTTTGGAAACCTCACACAGTGCATCTTCTGTGATAACTCTGCTTTAAAGAGCTTGTGAAGTAGTCACACTCTTCCTTGTTACTTCCTTTGTTCCCTTCACCCTAGTCTGTTGGCTGAATTTGGTGGCTGCTACATCTGTCTGGAGACCAAGCTGGTGCTAAGTAACTTTTTTAAGATTATTTTTTTTCTTCCAGATATATGTTTATTAAATTTTTCTTTCTTTACCACTTAATGGTTGTTTTTGTTTAGTAAAGCAATGTTTTCTCCTTTGTAGGCTTAGCAGGGGCTTTTCGGAAGGGTTACCAGGTACCCATTTTGGTTTGAAGCAGTTGCTTCTCATTTATTTGGAAGAACAGATGCACTTGGAAGCAGTAGGAGCAAAGCATTCATGTTCTGGGTTGTGTAAACTTGTATGATATGAAGCCTCTTAGATCATGTTTGAGAGGAGGCAAACCCACAGGCATCTAGAAGATTTTTTTTTTTTCTTTTATTATAATAAAAAAATTGCTTAGGATTTTTTCACGTCTGGACAGGTTTCAGTTACAGATAACAGTTACAGGAAACCTGCTTTTAAACCTCTGGCATGGTTCACTTCAAGGCAGTTAAACACTGTTTTCATTTGACTGAGAAACTCCCTAGGGTCAGGTGAGGGCTTTAATTCCTCTCTACTGCTGGCTCCTAGTTGGCAGTAGGAATGTCTTGTTAGCAGGGGGTAAAAGGCAGTTGTCAGAAAACCTGATGAATAATTTCCTCACCTTAGGACTGAGATGTGGTCTCGTTGGTGTGAAGACTTTTGTGTTCTTACAAGGCCCATTGAGTAGTAAAATTATCGCTGATCAAAAATGCCTCTTTACACATTACCCTTCTGATTTTTTGCAAAATCACTTTTTGTGATGGTGCTTATTATTTTACAGATTTCATCTAGGCAATGATGGAGTTACAATATGAATGGAGTTGGTGATACTGCATAATTATATTGCCTATGAAATTAAAAGTCATTATTTCTGTTGTGTTTCCCTCTGCACAGGAGTTGCTGTTGCTGAGCCCGTGTAAAGCAGCTGACTTGGTAGCCATTCACTTCAGTGAGCAGATTGAGAGCATCATTACAAACCTCCAGGTGAAGTGTCAAACTTCACTGATGTTGGCGCTTCTTTACAGTGGGGTTGCCATTCTTGTAAGAAATGATTGCTAAGAGTAATGGTAAGAAAAAGAGCTTGATAGCTGCTCAGCAGCGAGAATTGGTGCATTTACATTATTTGGCCTGTTTGTAGAGTTCTGCCTATAAAAATGTAGGATCTCCGAGTTGCTGGTTGTATCACTTGCTAGTGCAGTTTTTGGTTTGGAGTTCAGTATGGCTTGCACTCACAGATCAGACAGAGCTGTTGTCAGCAAACATATCTTCTGAGTTTTTATGTCAGATAAATGCCTAAACCAGCTTCTTCAGCAGGTACCAGCTGTGAACAGTATTTTCTTTAATGCAGGAATCACTGGTTTATAGCAGATTATCTCATATAGTAATACTCTGTCTCCTCCTGTTGTACAGGACCAGTTCTTACTCTTTCAGTTTCTGAGGAGTCTACTTGATCCAAGGTATGTAAGAGAATTGGACTGTTTACAAACTACAGCTTGAAAACATGAGTTAAAATAAATTCCTTTGAAACAGCTATCAAAGAGACAGCCTACAGCCAAGATTAGGGTTTAGGAACGATGACTTGCTCTTCCAGCCACC